>NC_136416.1:49545000-49605000 GCF_051521515.1 Lactuca serriola
TCTATGTTATGTAGGATGAAGAGAAGGACTGTGGGTATTTTCGTAAGATTGACCCACCACTATTGAATAAGTGGTATAAAGAAAGAATGTATGAATTAGGAGCTGTTGCTAATGGGGGTGTAGTTGTTCCTTTCCATAACTTAGTTAATGAAGTTGAAATACCTGTTGATGGCCCTATTTCCCCTGTGAATTCCCTTGAACCTAATAATC
This sequence comes from Lactuca serriola, assembly GCF_051521515.1. NCBI lineage: Eukaryota > Viridiplantae > Streptophyta > Magnoliopsida > Asterales > Asteraceae > Lactuca > Lactuca serriola. The sequence goes on from NC_136416.1 coordinate 49,545,211, forward strand.
ATATTGCAATGCTTTAGAATACACATGTGCCTACTAATGAACTTGGATTCTGGAAGTGGATGATGGTTTGTTTCATTTGTTTCATTGTAGGGATGATGTATGGTTATTTTAGTGTAAGTTGTAGGGTATTATAGTATGGTAGGGATGATGTAATCTTTTAGTTTGTTATCATGATGTAATGGATATATGTTCTAATGGATCATGTAATGTTTTGATTAATGAAATGGGAATATGTTATTATGATTTGCATACATGGTGTACATTTGACAAATATAACCATGAAATATGCGCACTTTTCAACTATAATAATTAAACAACAAACTCCAATATGTCATTACCAACCATGTTAAGGTCATTCACAATGTTACAACGTGTTTACAAAAGATGTACAAAATATGGCTATAAGTAATTTAAGGGCATTCACAAAAGATGTACAAAAGTATCATTCACAAAAGATGTACAAAAATAGCCATATAATCACCATTACCCAACTATTACCCTTAATACCCTTACTACCCTAACATCCTAACACCCTAATCCAACTTCAATGCTGAATTTGTAGAAGTCCCAACACACCCCATCTTCTTCAGCTTGGTTTTGACAATCCTCTCAAAGGGCCTTCTTCTTTTCACAATCCTAAGGTGTAATGGTAATTCTTGCGTGTCATTAATGCCTTCTTCTTCTTCTTCTTCTTCTTCTTCTTCTTCTTCTTCACTTTCTGGTTGTGTCTCAGGGATTATTTCTTTAGCCCATCTTGTGTGATCCTCCTCTTCCTAATAAACATCAAGCAACTAATAACATAAATGAATGTTAACATTAAGGTAAGATTAACCAATTAAATATGAAAACATAGAGGGCTTACACTAGACATAGGAAGAACTTGTTCAATAGTGTTATTGTGATCATTGAGCTGTTTCATGTGTGTATCTATCAGACTAAGGGTATTTTGAATTTCTTCAATTGAATACTTTGATACTTTCAAATCTTGCATTGCCTCCCATGGATGGACTAAATATTTTTCAAGAACAGTGTCATCCTCATTTTCAACCTCAACCACTCCACCACCTTCAACTTGAGCCATTCCACCATCCTCAACTCCACCAGATGTCTTACCACCACTTGTACCACCTTTCTTACTACCTTTACCACCTATGTTACCCACTGCACAACCTCTATTACCCACTACACCACCTCTCTTACCCACTATAGTACCTCTTTTACTCCCTGTACCACCTCTACTACCCCTTACACCACCTCTACTACCTTTAACACCACCTCTTACATTACCTCTAGTCCAACGACTGATATCAGGATCCAATCTTGGTCAAACTATTTTTTTCTTAGGTTTGGGTTTTGGTGTGACCTTGGGATTCTTACAGGATACCTTGTTTTGACCCCTTTAAAGACAGTTTTTACATTGGACTGTCCTTCCTATTATAATAACCTTCATCTTATTTTGGGAGTATTTGTCTTGAGATTCAGTGAAATGCCTCTATCTCTCTAGAGTTGGTCTCCCTGGAATTCTTCTAGCTAAAGGGGGTAGAGGCTTTGTGTATGTAGTTCTAGGCCATAAATTTCTACCATTCACAGGTAGTATATTGTTTGCATATATGGACTTGAACCTATCCACATTAAACCACTCACTTATGAATTGAACTAGATCTTGTCCAGTATATAATATTGCAGACTGTGCAGGTACATATGGAATTCCTAAGATATCCCAAAGCCTACAACTGCACACTTTCCTTTGTAAGTCAACCAGGTACCCTTTAAATCAATTCCTAGCTTCAAAAATAGATGGTCCACTTGGATTTACATTCCAATTACCATAATGAAATTAGTAAATGAAATCAGAACAATAAAACTAGAAGAATGATGATAAGGAACAATCATAAAAATGCCAAGACAAACCTCAAATCCACTCCAAACTTGTTAATTTTCTTGATTGTAGCTGGACAAACCACTGACTCCCACTTTTCTGCCTTTTGTAACATTTGGTAGAACCTATCCATCATGTACAACCTAATTTCTTCAAACAATGCTGGAAGGGGTTTCTTTCTAGCATCCAATATGATGGCAATGAAGCACTCTGCAATGCCATTTTCAACTGCCTCACATGCTACCTTAGTCCTAAAATATGCCCTACACCATGTGTAAGGATCTCTTGCAAGCAAATGTTCATAACCACTAGGATTGACCTATTTTATATCATCCATTTTCCTCAAAAATTCACTCTTTATAGTTGAAAAGGAAGCTGCCTAGAACATATTCTTGAACTCCACTCGACTATAGGTCTTCCTAAAGTTAGCATATATGTGTCTTGCACACTGTCTATGCTCCACATTTGGTAGTACTTCCTTTGTTGCTTCAAGCAATCCCTGCAATGTAATAAAAATAAATACATAAACATATAAGATGATGGTAAGGAACAATCATAATTATGCTAAGAAATTACAAACCTTATGTTGATCAGAAATTACAGTAAACCCTCTTCCATCTTGCAGTTTAAGATCCTCTGTGAGCAGTTCCAGAAACCATTTCCAATTAGGTTTATTTTCAATGTCAACAACTACCCAAGCAATTGGATATACTTGGTTGTTTGCATCCCTCCCTATTGTTGTGAGTAATTCTCCTTTACATGTCCCTTTCAAGAAAGATCCATCTAGACCAATTAACCTACGACACCCTATTTTCCAACCTTCCCTAGTTGCTTTAAAACACACATACATCCTGTGAAAGTACGTTGTTTGATCTGGATTGACAGTGACACCCACTTGGATAGTGCTGCCAGGATTTGACCTTAGAAACTCATGAGAATAATCCCACACCCTAGCATAATGGTTTGTGAGTTTACCATCTATAATGCTCATTGCCCTACACCCTGTTCTATATGCCTTAGACCAAGACACCCCACAATGAAATTTGGTTCTAATTATTGATTGCATCTCCTTACACTTCAAGTTAGGTTTCATTATCATCTCCTTCAAAAAGTGTCTTGCTAGCCATCTAGGACTCAGTAAATTTGAAATATTGAAATTTCTAACAAATTTCTGCTCATTAACTAAGGTTTTAACCTGAAAAGCCCTTTCTTGAGTCATCCAAGAAGCATAAAATCTGAATGGACAGGGTTGAGACTTCATCTTAGAAGCACATTTGGCAACTAATCTCACAGTGTCACACTTCGCAAATGTAATGTTATACCCTGCCTTAATAGCATAATTAGTGAGACATTGTTGCAACTGATGTGGTGATTCATACCTTTCACCAAGAAGGGCTTCATCTTATTCCAATTAACTGGTGGATCGTGAATGGGGAAGCCTACACCACCCAAATCTCCCAAATGAAGATCTTTAGCCCCTTCTGTGTCATAGATTTCCTCTTCTGACCAAAACCCTTCTTCATATTCATCAGAAGCGTCATTGTCTTTATCGAATTCATTATCTTCATAATCAGAACTGGAGTTAAAGAAAGCATCATTGCATCTCTCTTTACCCTGTGTCTTGACATCACCTTCTTCCATTTCCACATCTATGTGCTCAGTATCGAGCACCTCCTCCTCATCGTCGTATTCTTCAGATTATTCATGGTGAACTTCCTCTGATTCGACAACCATTAATAAAAACGGTCAGGGTTTACCTTCATTTCTCTCAGTAAAACCCTACTTCCTTCGTGTTTCTCTCTGTAAAACCCTAACTTTTTCTCTTAATCGATTTACCCAGACGACGAACGAAGTGAAAATGGAAGGGTAAAACCCTCATTTACACGTAAGGTGCCACATACGCATAGTACCGGTGGGGTACCGGCTAACCCAATAATTATCCCGTTTTGATTACGTTTACCAGTAATTAGGACTTAATTGCAAAAAAAAAAATCTGTAGGGACTAAATCAATTATACGAGCAATACATAGGGATTTTATTACATTTTTCCCTTTATTTTATTATAACTTGAAAACCTATGATACTACGTGGCAAAGGAAAAAGTAGAAAAAAAAAATACCCTAGTTCCGACTTTAAGTACCTAAAAATAATATCAGGTTAAAACCGTGTTTTTTTTTTATGAAAAAATTTAGGTTTATATTTCAATGTCCCTTAGCATTTGAACTGATATTTTATGTTAAATTCTAGATAAAATTAAGTATAATATGATTAAAATAAGTATAAAAATTAATGGATCATAAGGTATATATATAGATTAAAGTTTGGCTAAAATACGTGAGTGTATGAACATGTTGACCTTTTATATACGTCTCAAATATGATTGAATCATTGAAAGTGAGATTCATGAAGTATATACATTCTGAACCAGTCATATGCTACCACCAATCTACATCTTTTAATTAATAATAAAAAAACAAAATAAAATTATTGGATGTATTACATACAATTATATATTATTATTATTGTTATTGTTCTAATACACTTAGCTGATGAACATTTTGATATGCAAATTATTACCTTTGTTATTTTATAAAATATTAATGAACTGTGGAAAAGGAAAACACCTCTTTTAATAAAATAATATTTACCGAAACTGCACTTGGCAGTTGGCACACACAATATTCGTTAATCATTTGGATCTTATTTTGTTGTTTATGGAACATCTAGATTCTTAAAAAATTATCTGAATTGAGCTATAGATGCATAAAGTAGTGCATGTTAGGAAAAATTAGAATACCTTGGTTAGTCGTGTAATTACGTTACCTAATTGAGAACAAAAGACATTCACAATTTGTCTTGTGAAAGATGCATATGAACTCTGTAGCTAGTTATATCCAGACTTTATGCATGCTATGCAACTAGTTAGAATGGGTTATATGTTGTAGGGAATATGTTGATCACATGATTGGATCGAAATTGGAAGTTCAAAGCTTGATATTTTGCAAATGAAAGAGTGATACGACTTCGCAAAGAAAATGACAATGTCGTCCCATGTACGATGAAGGGTAAAATCTTATGTTGAAGTCCGTATACACCTTTACAAATAAAACCTTTATATGCTGATTCATACGGCTTTGCAAATGAATGGTAAAGTCACACCATGTTTTGGGAGCAGAATGGGAAAACTTACCTACTTTGCAATCGAGTCTATATTGAGTAGAAATCGAGAGTTGCATGATCGTTTTATCCTCACTTTGGCCACGTAGGATGTCATTCAGGCAGGGGAACCAACTAATCAGTGCAGGAGGTCACACAGGGAACGAACAAAATTTCAAAGTTGATGGTCTAATCTAACATGATGTGATTGTCTAGGGGCTAAATTAAGTCGAAATCCAGAGTTACATAGTAATTTAAGTGAAACTCCATAGAATTACTATAGTTTCGCCACTTTGTTGCTCAATTATCCAAGTTTTTTAAAAGAAAAAAGAAAGAAAAAAGCGTTTCTTTATTTTTCTGCAACTATGTTTAGTTCAATAAAACCTACTATTAGAAGTTTATGCATAAACAAGGAAATAAAAATAGAACCTTAAATATTAGTTTATGCAGTTTTCTTTTTGAAAAATAGTACTTCACTTTAAGAAAAGGAAGAACAATGAAGTTTTCTTTTTATGGGTTTTCCTTGCATAAGTTAAAGAAAAAAAAGGCATTAATATTTTCTTTTCTTTTGACATGAAAAGAAATAAATAAATTAAACAATAACTTGTCCGTTTTTTTTTTTTTTTTTCTATTTTCTTTTGTATTTGGTCAATAGGCTGTAAATTAACTGAAAGAACACAAATGAGTTTTCTTATTCATATTCATTTGTTTAACAAATTATATTGTTCATGTTCGTTTGTTTATTTTCGTGAACATGCTAAACGACATCAACGAACGGACATAAACAAACAAAAGATATACAAATATATATGAACATAAACAAAACATATAATATAGTAATGCAATTAAATATAATTGAACATATATGAAAATATAAAGAACTTAAATGAATGAATATAAACAAACATTCATAAATATAATTGAACGAACAAGACCATTGTTCATGTTCGTTCATTTAACTAAACGAACGAGAATTTGTGTTCATCTTCGTTCATTTACTAAATAAATGAACTTTCTGCCGAACAGTTCACGAACAATTCGTTGAACGTTCGGTTCGTTTACACCATTATTGGTCAGTGTACAGTGTGTTAGAAAATTGTAAGACCGTAAATTTCAAACAAAATTTTCATTTTAAAATCATATAAATCTCATCAACACATTTCACAAAATCCCCAATTGTCAATTTATCGAAAACACATATTCATAATTGTTTGAATAAAATCCAGGATCCTCAAAAACATAACTCCATCCCGTGTGTACAATCAAGTCGGCGCTTTTCCGCGATCCTGAGATGTACCTGAAACACATATCACATAACACGGTAAGCACGAAGCTTCGTGAGTTTCCCAAAATACCATACATAACTCATTAGCCTATCATGGCTATATCTCAAATAAGACCCTCTGGACGATTTGTCTCAGTGGAACCCTTCGGTCCCACAACTCGGGTGGACCCTCCGGTCCTAACTTAGTAAAGCTCAGCATAATACATAGCATAAATCACAAGGACATAATGCAGGATATCACAATACTCAATATAAGCACACAAGACCCTCCGGTCACATAGAATTTACCACTCAAGGTAAGTATAGTGAGAAGACTCACCTCGTAAGAAAGCAAATAAACCTCGTACACGAATTACCGATCTAGCCTCCGCCTAATACATATGATAATTATCTCTAATTAGCACTTCAATCACAACTCTAAATAAACCAAGCTATTTTCTCTTGCCAACTCTTAGGATGGATAAAAGACCATTTTACCCCTCCACGGTCCCCATAATCCTTGACTTGACCAAACCCTAAAGTCAACAGAAGTCAACAACCCATGTTGATCTGACTCGCCGAGTATAGCTCCTGAACTCGTCGTGTCTCCTAAAACTCAGTACATCGCGAAAAACCGAGTCAACTCGCTGAGTTGCTAGCTAACTCGTCGAGTCCATGCAGGGTCCAGAAGACCAGGAAAACCCCACCTACTCGTCAAGTTGTCCCCTCAACTCGCCGACCACTCTGAATCCAAATACAGGTAAAATCCTTTCAACTCGTCGAGTTGTCTCGTCAACTTGCCGAGTTTGTAACGCATCCAAACCACCAGGGTAAACCCTAACCACTCGTCGAGTTGTCTCATCAACTCGTCGAGTCCCTTTAGTCTATTTCCTCATTCAGACGATTTTGGACATAAATAAGGTCTCATACTCTAGATCTAGCCTCCTAAGGTTGAATCATCATGTAAAGCTGCAAGCTTTACGTTCATGCATGACATATATGGCTCAAAATGCCAAAACAAGACCCATAAAGGTCTTTATGCTTGAAGACTTGCCCAAAGCTTGATAAAGCTCAAATCTTTAGGCTTATAGGGACTCATATAGCTCAGATCTGTAGTCTCAACTCCCATGACCAGCTTAATAACTCCAAACCAAAACATACATGGGATAAAGCCCTAAAATTTTCTAGAAAGAGATCTAACAACTCTAAACCAGAACACTAGACCCAAAGCTTTTTCTCGTTCCAAACCTTCTTGCTCTTTATTCCTCTTCTAAAAATGTACTTGAACACAAGATACTTAGCCTTTCTCTCTCTCTCTCTCTCTCTCATAACGACTATAGCCCGTCTAGGGTTTCTCTTAGTGTGTCTAAATGGTCAGGGAGGCGGAAATGAGGGCTTAAGGGCCTTTAAATAGGGTGCAAGACCTAAAACTAGGGTTTTCTCAATACCGCCTCAACTAGTCGAGTCTAGCCCTTTGACTCGACGAGTAGGCTTCATAATTCGCGTGGCCAGCTCCCTACATGAAGAGTCGGAACTAAGCAATTCGTCGAGTAGGTCCCCCAAGGTGTATTATAACTCTTAAATTTCTCATCCAGGATTCGAGGTGTTACAAAAATATTTTTTCGAAGCTCATAATTTGTGTTGTTTTAAATTTTATTTAAAAGCTTCTATATTTTTTTCCTACTTAGGCTATCACCATTGGTGACCCCAGTCGATGGCTCACAAATAAAAAGTCAAAAAAGAAAATAAAAATTAAATATTTTGTGGTGAACTAGGTTGTGGGCACAACCCAAGATCACAAAGACTCACTATTTTCAACTTTAAACAAAGCCACGTGTCCATCAATTATTGGTGGTGATAAGTCACTTTTTATGATTAAAGCTAATTTTATTAGTAACTACAATAAATTTATAGTAAAAATTGAAATAAAATATATCAAAATACATAATTAGTTTTTCTCTGTAAATAAGATGAATATTGATATAATATTTTAATAAAATTTTCTATTATAAAATTGGGTTGGATTAGATTACTAATAAATGTAAAATATTGTGTTTAATTAAGTTGTAGATTGAAAGATAAAGAAATTGTTTTTTAATAGATAATTGAGTTGGGTTGGATTCTAGATAGGGATAGTCTTATATTCATATATATGTGAAATGGTGACAAGTGTTACATTTTGATAAAATTAATAATATTTTAAAATATTTGTCATCATTTCATATCACTTCAAATAGTTTCTAAAAGCAACTTTGGGTTTTTGAAAAACATATTTGGTATTTTCTTGAAAACATAAATTTACAACTACTTAAAACCTAATTTCCATCCATAATGGTTCTGCATTTTAGAACACTTAAAACATTAAAGTTATAAAACACTATGTTAGATTTCTACATAGTTAGAATCATTTAATGCTAATATTGTATGAATTTTATATAAATTTTATGTCATATGTTTTATAATCTAAACTGTCTTTTGTTAGAACCTGATTTCGACAACTAAAGGTTTTGAATTTTGGAAAACGTAAAATATGAAAGTTATCGAACATTACGTTAGGTTTATACAAAACGTCGAATCAGTTCATTACCAACATATGATTTTTTAAAATAGTGTATTGCTTTCAAAACAGAGCAATTATCTTTAGTTATGTTTAGGGATTGTATGTCGTGTTTGGCTTGCGGGTTAGAATGCTTAATCCGAACACGACCCAAATAAATAATCATATTGTATTGTTCAACCATATCCCGAATATTCCAAACTCTATACACAACCCGTCTAACTAATTTAATTATACATGTGCATGGGTCGGAAGGTAGAACTACGAAGTGCGTATCTTAGTGCATGTGTCGTCAATAGGATGATAACAATGAAGTGCATTGTTGCATATAGCCATATAATGTGAATTCGCGTTTAAGATTTAGGGCAAAATGCAAATACGTCTAATCTAAGAAAAAAAAATATTAAAGACATTGAATTTTTTTCTAATCCTAATATAATATACGAGTCGGCTTTTGACCCCCAAATCCAAGTATTAACCCGAATACGACATGTATAGTAAATTTATTATGTAGGTTGTGGGTTGGCAGGTCAAAAAACCAACCTATACTTGTTTATTTATGTGCCAGGTTCGTGTCATGTTGAGATTTGACACCTCTAGTTATATGGATATGAATACATAAAAGAACGGAACTTCATGTAGAGAGATCCAAATACGAACCATAAGACCACACTATGTGATCAATATAAGAATAACATATGTATGGTTCTTAGAGTGAAGACCACAAGTAATATGATTTGTAAACATGTAAGATTGTATTATGGTAGTCAAGAAAAAGTGATCAACCATAGAATAGTAGAACTAAGATTATCTATTAGATATATGCTTATTTTAAGAAATGCCCTTTTACGTTACAGTTGTCATAAATGGTGTTATAGACATCCTCAATTTAATTGAAGACAAATATTTTGTGATACATAACACAAAGTTATGATAACGAAAGTATATGTTATGTTGCTAAATGATACATCCAATAAAAGATGTATATATCGGAACTCGAGCTCCAAAAATGATTAAAATGTCAAAGGACACGAACAATTAGAGTTTTTTTAAGTAGTAACTGTATACGATCTCATGATTAATAACATTATTTCATTTATTTGATACAAAATAATTAGATGATAATTTTGACATGAAAATTAAAGGACATCAATACAAATAAAGATTTTTAAAAAAAAATTGAAGCTTTTGTTTAAAGTATATAACTCATTGTAAAACCACAGAGATGCATTGAGGCAACCTCTTTTCCTTCCTGTACGACTGTTCCTTCGTGTTACTTCCCCCTGCATCGAGGCATCTACACTTGACAAAACTAAAGGAGTAAAGGGAGACACTACGTTTCTTGATTACCAAAATCGACTTTATTGATCATCATTCACTGTAACTCTAAGTTCCAAGCCTTAGAATGAAGCAAGTAAGTATTATTGATACTTTGAAATTTTACCAATTCTTATATGTATTCGAAATTGCTATATTTTTAATGAAGTTATTGTTTGACTTGGGTGAAATTGATATGTTTTATCGAAGTTATTGTTTGATTAGGTTAAATTGCTATGTTTTTATTGAATTTATTGTTTGATAAGGCGGAACTTCTTTATTTTATTGAAGTTATTGTTTGATTAGGTGTAATTGTTATGTTTTTATAAGTTAAACTAAGTGTTTTTTTTACCAAAATACCAAGACCTAATCCTAATGAAAGTGGTGAAGGATGTTCCTAAACACCAATCACCAATCAAGCAATCCCTTCGGTTTCTAATTCTAATGCAACTCCATTAACACCAATCACTACTCAATCAATCCCTTCGGTTTCTAATGCAACTCCACAAACACCATGCTCTAATGAACCTAATGATAATGTTGATCTTTTGAAAGATCTTCCAAAGGACCCGACGGATAGGACATAGATTACAAGTTACAAATCAAATGTAAGAGATTATGTAAGAAGATCGTATTTGCTTCAAGGACCTTGTCAAATTAGGGTACATAAGATTCCCAAAAATAAAATAAGTGATAGATGTAGAATACTCTTTCCTTCATGGTTTGATGATTTTGATTGGTTGGAATATAGTGTGAAAAAATAAAGCATATTGTTTATATTGTTATAGGCGTGGAGACCTCATAAATCAAAGAGGGGGGAGAGATGCATTTGTTTCCCAAGGTTCTGATAATTGGAGTAAAAAGATGCATTTCCGATTCATGTGGGTAGTGTTGATAGTTTTCACAACAAAACAAGAGAAACATGTGAATTTTGATTCAGAGAAAAACAAGCTATTAATATAGTCTTGAGGAAGCAAATCGAAATGGATGACCATAAATATAAAGTTTGATTACATATTTCTATTATTGTTGTTAGACTTTCATTGAAAATCAATTTATCATTTTGTGGTCATGACGAGTCGGTTAACTTGGAAAATAGAGGGCTTTATATTGAAGTGTTAAAAGCCATTCGAGAGACCGGTGAAGATATTTTCAACAATACTTAGAAAGTGCACCTAAAAACAATCAATTTATTAGCCCTAAAATTCAAAAAGAACTTGTGTAATGTTTTACACAAGAAGTCATTTTGAGTATTTGCCAAGAGATTGGTGAAGATACATTTGCTTTATTTGCTGATGAAGCTAGTGATATTTCTACAAAGGAACAAATGGCTGTTGTTTTGCGGTATGTCGATACTCTTGGCTTTGTGAAGGAAAGATTCATTGGACTTGTATATGTGAAGGATACATCATCTTTGAAACTCAAAAACGCCATAAATAAAAGTACCTACAAGTAGTAATGTAACACCCCGAGATTCAGGTGCATTTCTTTCACCCTTATTCTTTGTCAATTGGTCATGATTAGTCCTTGAGTGGTGGGAACCTAGCAAGTGAGTACGCTGGGCGTACCAGAGGGGTACGCTGCGCGTACTCATGTGCTTAGTTTGGACGCGGATTCGCCAAGGTACGCTGGGCGTACCCAGAGTTACGCCGGGCTTACCTGGCCCAGGTGCAAAAACCCTAATCCGTCTTGTGCACTATTTAAAGGGTGCTAAGGCTCATTTCTTAGCCTCCATATCAGTGAGTGAAACCCTAAGAGAGAGCCTCCCATCGTCCTTAGTGTGTGTGAGTGTTGTTGGAGCTAATTGTGTTTTGGTGACTTAGTGAAGAAGAAGGAAAGGAGCTCGTGGAAGCTAAAGCTTGAAGTGCCAATTTGGATTTGAGATCTATAGAGAAAGGGGCTACACTTAGAGGTATAAAGTTCAAAACTTTCCTCTTCTTTTGGTTGTTGTTGCATGTGCCATTTCTAGGGTTCAAAACCCCAAAGGTGGAGACTTTATGAGTGTAAGGTGCTCCATGGTCCGAGATCTGTCCCTTTTCAGTGGTATTAGTGATTTAGAACCATAAAGTTTCCATCTTGGTTGTTAGTTTGAGGTCATGCTTGAGTAATAAGCCTTCTAGAGTTAGAGGATGGAATATTATGGAGTTGGTGGCTTGTTCAGCCATGTAAAGGCTTAAAGTCATCAACTTTATGGATTAAGAGGCTTAGATGTGGTCAGATCTAGAAATTAGACGTGGGTCTTAACTGTTTAAGACCTCAAGAGCTAAGGGGCTGAAGCTGGGGAGTACGCGGGGCGTAATCCCAGTACGCGCCGCGTACTAGGTGGCGTTCCCCAATTCTGAGAAGCAACCAGGTACGCTCAACGTACACACCTGGTACGCGCAGCGTAACCCAAAAAGTTGACTTTTGGTTGACTTTTAGGGTATGGTCTATTGTGGGGCCTTTTGAGTTATGAGAGGGGTAAAATGGTCTTTTACCCTTCTCAGAGTGTCATAAGAGGACATAGTCTAGCCTTTGAGAGTTATATTAAATAAGGTATTTATTTCATATGATTAGGCGGAGGCTAGGCCAGCGTTTACCAAGAAGGAGATTTACCGAGATACCAGAGGTGAGTCTTCTCACTATACTTTACTTAGTTTGGTAACAGAGTTATGTGACAGTGTATGTTAGAGTTATGTGCTAGTGTATTTGCATGTTATTTATGTGTTGTGATTTATTGTATGTGATATGCATGATTCGGAGTTTACAGAGTAGGACCAGTGGGTCCATAGAGTTAGGGCCAGAGGGCCCACAGAGAGTTGGGGCTGGAGGGTCCCACTGAGACACATTGACCAGAGGGTCAACAGAGTTATAGCCTCGAGTGGCTAATATATGTTAGAGTGGTATTTTGGGGAACTCACTAAGCTTTATGCTTACAGTGTTACGTGTTATGTGTTTCAGGTACCAGTGATGACCGCGGAAAGGCGCCGACATGATTCGTACACACACATGGGATTTTATGTATTTCGATCGTGGGGGATGTTTTGTGAAACAAGGATATGATACAATGACATTTTATTAATAAATGTGTTTGGAAAATGTGTTTTGAAAATGCGAAAAATTGTTTTAATTGTTACGGTGTTGCAAGTAAGTTGAGTTTTAGTTAGGTAATCTATTATTTATTTTTTTTGTTATTTCAATTTAATTTAATTCGCGTTATGTGTTACACACACACACACACATATATATATATATATATATATATATATGTATATATATATATATATATATATATATATATATATATATATATATATATTAATTGTTTTAATAAATATGAGGAAAATGTTACGATGCGACTCGCAATATGCGAGGGGAATTCAATGGTTTGAAAGTTTTGATATTACAAGTGAATGACACAGCTTTTTATTTTCATTAATTTGCACACCAACTTAAATTAGTGGTTATGGCTGTAGCAAAGAAGCATGATGGTGTTAGTGACTTTTTTGAGCAAATTTTGTTGGTGAGGTTTAAATCAAGAGACTACAATTTTTCGAGCAAGAGATACAAGATGGGGTTCACATTTCAACACACTCACAAGTTTGATGAAGTTTGTGAGCGAAGTATTGGTGGAAGTTTGTGACGGCACACTATACGCCTGTTGAGCTTGCTGCAGTGACCTGGGAGAGGTTCACTGCTATGTTCCGAGAGGAGTACGTTCCCCAGGTGGAGAGGGAGCGTTTGGCCCAGGAGTTTCTGACCCTCAAGCAGGGTACTGAGTCTGTTACAGTGATGACGAGGATGTTCCATGAGCGGGCGATGTTTTTCCCAAAGCACGTGTCCTCCGAGCAGGCACGTATAAGCCGATATTTGAGCATTTTGAGGAGGGATATACGAGAGTTCGTGGCGAACTCGACGTACTGGACATTTGTCGAGCTTCAGGCAAATGCCCGGAAGAGGGAGATAGAGCTGGAGACCCAAGCTAGGGAAGAGGCTGAGTCTCAGGGGAGGGATCGGCGACCGGTGCAGTCTCAGCCGGTAGCCAAGCGGGCCAAGCTCGCTGATTCGAGATCAGGGAGTCAGAGGGGCCGCACTTGTGGCAAGTGCGGCAAGAGCCATGATGGGGGTGTGCAGAGCAGGGTCTTGCTACAAATGTGACAAGGAGGGGCATATATCCAAGGATTGCCCCAAGGGGTTTGCAGTATGTTTTCACTGCAACCAGACCGGACACCGGAAGGCAGAGTGTCCACAGCTGCGGGGATCAACACAGGGAGCATCTTAGGGATCTGCCCCTGCTGCTATCAGAGCTACTGAGAGCCGTCCAGTGAAGGCCGAGGCACCGAAGGCACGAGGGAGAGCCTTTCAGTTGACCACGGAGGAGGTCCGCGCACCGCCCGATGTCATGGCTGGTATGTATTCTTTCGTGTATTTATTTTGATGTTGAGATATTGTGCTTATATTATATTATGTGTAGGTACTTTTCTTGTGAGTTATGTACCTGCCTTGGTGTTATTTGACTCGGGTGCGAGTCGGTCTTTTGTATCTTTGGCTTTTAGTCAACACATCAGTGTTAGTCGTGAGGCGTTGAGTCGACCTCTGAGAGTTTCCATAGCTGACGAGAGGGTGGTGTATGCCATAGAGGTGATCCGAGGGTGTGTACTCGAGATTTTTGGTGTTGAATTCTCGATCGATTTAGTTCCTATTGCGATGGGGGATGTCTCTGTCATCATGGGCATGGACTGGTTGAGCAGATTCGGAGCGGTTATCGACTGCGAGCGACAGCTGGTGACCATACGAGACCCTAGTGGGGGAGTTCTTACGGTGTACGGAGAGGGTACACGTTCTGGGTCAGCATTTTGTTCGGCCGCTAGAGCGAGACAGTGTATACAGCAGGACTGTAAGGGCTTTGTAGCGTATGTGATGGATATGAGGGTTGATTCAGAGATACCAAGGTCAGTCGATGAGGTTCCGATAGTGCGTGAGTTCACGAACGTATTTCCGGAGGAGTTGCCCGGCGTGCCTCCCGTGAGGCAGGTGGAGTTCAGTATCGATTTGGTTCTGGGGGCCACGCCTATCGCCAAGGTGCCCTATCGCCTTGCGCCTCCAGAGATGCAAGAGTTATCCTCACAACTTCAGGAGTTGTTGGGGAAGGGGTTTATTCGGCCGAGTAGCTCGCCGTGGGGAGCGCCTATCCTTTTTGTCAAGAAAAAGGATGGTTCACACCGGATGTTCATTGATTACCAGGAGTTGAACAAGCTAACGGTCAAGAACCGTTACCCGTTGCCGAGGATCGACGATTTGTTCGATCAGTTGCGGGGAGTATCTTGGTTCTCCAAGATCGATTTGAGGTCTGGGTATCATCAGGTGAGGGTACGATATGAGGACATCCAGAAGACGACGTTCAAGACTCATTATGGGCATTACGAGTTTGTGGTGATGCCTTTCAGACTCACCAATGCACCGACGGTGTTCATGGATCTCATGAACAGAGTGTGCAGGCCGATGTTGGATCGCCCGATGATCATATTCATTGATGAGATTTTGGTGTATTCGAGATCCAGAGAGCAGCATGAGAAGCATTTGAGGGAGATCCTCGGAGTTCTGAGATCGGAGAGGCTTTATGCCAAATTCTCCAAGTGTGATTTCTGGTTGCGAGAAGTCCAGTTCCTAGGGCACCTCGTTAACCAGAAAGGGATATTGGTCGACCCGTCCAAGATTGAGGCAGTGATGAGTTGGGAGGTGCCGAGGTCACCCACTGAGATCAGGAGTTTCTTAGGGCTGGCAGGTTATTACCAGAGATTTATCAGGGATTTCTCCAAGATCGCTGTTCCACTCACCAGGTTGACTCAGAAGGGTGTTGCTTTTTCATGGGGCCCAGAGCAGCAGGCCTCCTTCGAGACACTTCGCCAGAGACTGTGTGAAGCCCCAGTTTTAGCCCTTCCGGAGGGGATGGAGGACTTTGTGGTGTATTGTGACGCATCGATATTGGGGTTGGGAGCGGTACTGATGCAGAGAAGGCATGTGATAGCGTACGCATCGAGGCAGCTGAAGCCTCATGAGACGAGGTATCCCACCCACAATCTAGAGTTGGGGGCAGTGGTGTTCGCCCTCAAGATCTGGCGTCACTATCTGTATGGGGTTCGGTGTACCATATACACGGACCACAAGAGCTTGAAGTACTTGATGGATCAACCCAACCTGAATATGCGACATAGGAGATGGTTGGATGTGGTAAAGGATTATGACTGCGAGATCCTATACCACCCGAGTAAGGCTAATGTTGTAGCTGATGCACTGAGTCGAAGGGCGGAGAGCGCCCCGATGCGAGATGTTTGTTTGAGGTTGACAGTGATGACTCCGGTGTTGGACACCATTCGTGGGGCCTAGGCTGAGGCCGTGAGAGCAGAAAACCAGAAGAGAGAGCGAGTTGTCGGGTTGGTATATGAGTTCGTTACCGATAGTCGGGGGCTTATGACATTCCAGGGTCGTATCTGGGTACCGTTTGTGGGCGGGACGCGTACCATTTTGATGGAAGAGGCTCATCGATCGAAGTTCTCGATCCATCTTGGGGCCACTAAGATGTATTTGGACCTGAAGAGAGAGTATTGGTGGCCCTGTATGAAGAGGGATGTCGCGTGGTTTGTTGAGAGGTGCTTAGCCTGTCGTAAGGTTAAGGCTAAGCACCAGAGACCGCATGGTAAGTTGTAGCCGTTGGAGGTTCCCGAGTGGAAGTGGGAACAGATACCATGGATTTTATCACCAAATTGTCGAGGACTGCTAGGGGAGTCGATGCAATTTGGGTGATTGTGGACAGGTTGACGAAGAGCGCCCACTTCCTTGCTATCAGTGAGAGCTCTTCAGCTAAGAGGTTGGCAGAGTTGTACGTGAGAGAGGTGGTATCGCGACATGGAGTACCGATCTCGATTGTCTCAGATCGAGATGTGCGTTTCACTTCCAGATTCTGGAAGAAATTTCATGAGGAATTGGGTACGAGGCTACATTTTAGTACCGCATACCACCCACAGACTGACGGGCAGAGCGAGTGGACGATTCAGACGCTCGAGGACATGCTTCGGGCATGTGTATTGGACTTCGGAGGGAGTTGGGACACGTACCTACCTTTGGCAGAGTTTTCCTATAACAACAACCATCATTCGAGCATCGGTATGCCGCCTTTTGAGCTGTTGTATAGGAGGAGGTGTCGGACTCCCATTTTCTGGGGAGAGGTAGGGCAATGTGTGATGGGTAGTACAGAGATAGTACTTCAGACGACGGAGCAGATTCAGCAGGTCAGACAGAGGTTGTTGACCGCTCAGAGTCGTCAGAAGAGTTATGCGGATAGGCGTCGGTCCAAGCTTGAGTTTCAGGTCGGAGATTTTGTGCTCCTGAAGGTATCTCCTTGGAAAGGAGTGATCTGGTTCATGAAGAGAGGCAAACTAGGGCCCTGGTATATTGGTCCGTTTAGAGTGATCGCGAGGGTGGGCAGGGTAGCATATCGTTTGGAGCTACCTGAAGAGTTAGGGCAGATTCATGACACTTTCCACGTGTCGCAGTTGCAAAAATGTATAGCCAATGAGTTGGCAGTGGTGCCATTGGAGGACATTCAGGTGGATGCGAGCCTGAATTATATGGAGAGACCGTTGGCGATCAGGGATCGGAAGATCAAGGTTTTGAGGAACAAGGAAGTGCCTCTAGTTTTGGTTCAATGGCAACATCGGAAAGGGTCTGAGATGACTTGGGAGTCAGAGTCGGATTTGAGAGGGCAGCATCCAGAGTTGTTCGAGGAATGAGACTTCGGGGGCGAAGTCTGGTTCTAGTGGGGGAAAATTGTAACACCCCGAGATTCAGGTGCATTTCTTTCACCCTTATTCTTTGTCAATTGGTCATGATTAGTCCTTGAGTGGTGGGAACCTAGCAAGTGAGTATGTTGGGCGTACCAGAGGGGTACGCTGCGCGTAGTCATGCGCTTAGTTTGGACGCGGAGTCACCAAGGTACGTTGGGCATACCTAGAGTTACGTCGGGCTTACCTGGACCAGGTGCAAAAACCCTAATTCGTCTTGTGCATTATTTAAAGGTTGCTAAGGCTCATTTCTCAGCCTCCATATTAGTGAGTGAAACCCTAAGAGAGAGCCTCCCATCGTCCTTAGTGTGTGTGAGTGTTGTTGGAGCTAATTGTGTTTTGGTGACTTAGTGAAGAAGAAGGAAAGGAGCTCGTGGAAGCTAAAGCTTGAAGTGCCAATTTGGATCTGAGATCTACAGAGAAAGGGGCTACACTTAGAGGTATAAAGTTCAAAACTTTCCTCTTCTTTTGGCTGTTGTTGCATGTGCCATTTCTAGGGTTAAAAACCCCAAAGGTGGAGACTTTATGAGTGTAAGGTGCTCCATGGTCCGAGATCTGTCCCTTTTCAGTGGTATTAGTGATTTAGAACCATAAAGTTTCCATCTTGGTTGTTAGTTTGAGGTCATGCTTGAGTAATAAGCCTTCTAGAGTTAGAGGATGGAATATTATGGGAGTTGGTGGCTTGTTCAGCCATGCAAAGGCTTAAAGTCATCAACTTTATGGATTAAGAGGCTTAGATGTGGTCAGATCTAGAAATTGGACGTGGGTCTTAACTGCTTAAGACCTCAAGAGCTAAGGGGCTGAAGCTGGGGAGTACGTCGGGCGTAATCCCAGTACGCGCCGCATACTGGGTGGCATTCCCCGATTCTTTGAGGCACCCGGATACGCTCAGCGTACACATTTGGTACGTGCAGCGTAACTTGGAAAGTTGACTTTTGGTTGACTTTTAGGGTATGGTCTATTGTGGGGCCTTTTTAGTTATGAGAGGGGTAAAATGGTCTTTTACCCTTCTGAGAGTGTCATAAGAGGACATAGTCTAGCCTTTGAGAGTTATATTAAATAGGGTATTTATTTCATATGATTAGGCGGAGGCTAGGCCAACGTTTATCGTGACAGAGATTTACCGAGATACCAGAGGTGAGTCTTCTCACTATACTTTACTTAGTTTGGTAACAGAGTTATGTGACAGTGTATGTTAGAGTTATGTGCTAGTGTATTTGCATGTTATTTATGTGTTGTGATTTATTGTATGTGATATGCATGATTCGGAGTTTACAGAGTAGGACCAGTGGGTCTATAGAGTTAGGACCTTCGGGTCCATAGAGTTAGGGCTAGAGGGCCCACAGAGAGTTGGGGCTGGAGGGTCCCACTGAGACACATTGACCAGAGGGTTAACAGAGTTATAGCCTCGAGTGGCTAATATATGTTAGAGTGGTATTTTGGGGAACTCACTAAGCTTTATGCTTACAGTGTTACATGTTATGTGTTTCAGGTACCAGTGATGACCGCGGGAAGGCGCCGACATGATTCGTACACATACATGGGATTTTATGTATTTTGATCTTGGGGGATGTTTTGTGAAACAATGATATGATACAATGACATTTTATTAATAAATGTGTTTCGAAAATGCGAAAAATTGTTTTAATTTTTACGGTGTTACAAGTAAGTTGAGTTTTAGTTAGGTAATCTATTATTTATTTTTTTGTTATTTCAATTTAATTTAATTCGCTTTATGTGTTACACACACACACACACACACACACATATATATATATATATATATATATATATATATATATATATTAATTGTTTTAATAAATATGAGGAAAATGTTACGATGCGGCTCGCAATATGCGAGGGGAATTCAATGGTTTGAAAGTTTTGATATTACAACTGAATGCCACAGCTTTTTATTTTCATTGATTTGCACAACAACTTCAATTAGTGGTTATGGCTGTAGCAAAGAAGCATGATGGTGTTAGTGACTTTTTTGAGCAAATTTTGTTGGTGAGGTTTAAATCAAGAGACTACAATTTTTCGAGCAAGAGATACAAGATGGGGTTCAAATTTCAACACACTCACAAGTTTGATGAAGTTTTTTTTGCAGATGTTCTTGTAGTTTTAGATTTTGTAAAAGAGGAGGGAGGGTCATTGGCAAACTGTCAACAAGCGTCCAAAATTTTATCATATTTTAAATAACACGAGTTCGTTTTTTTTAGTTACATATGATATATGACGTTTTACGCCTCACGGGTACATTGTCAAAGCAACTTCAAAGAAAAGATCTAGACATTTTAGAAGCGGTTCCGATGGTTAGAGGGATAATGGAGGCATTGCAATCTTTTAGAAACATGGGGTTTGCTAGCATTTTGCTAAATGTATCATCTTTTTATCAAATACACAATATTGATACTTTAGATATGGAAGAGTTGTATGTTGAGAAACCGTAAGACTACAAAGACTAATAGATTTCATATTGAGGTTGAAATCTTCAACACGGTGGTAGATATGCAACTCAGAGAATATCGAGATCGATTTAGTGAAACATCCACCTCGTTACTAGAATACATGGGTGCTTTAAGCCCTTGTGAATCATTTTCACAATTTAACAAATCAAAGTTGTAGAAGCTAGGTAAGTTGTACAAGTATGACCTTATTGATTCAGATATGATAAACCTTGAAGGACAACTTCAAATATTTTATCACTCTTGTATCAAAGATGAGAGGTTCACTAGTTTGAAAGAAATTGCTGACCTTTCTCGTTTGATGGTTAGTATGGGGAAACATCGGTCCTATCCTTTTGTTTATAAGTTTTTAAAGTTGACTATAATATTACCTGTAGCGACCGCAAGTGTAGAAATATGTTTTTCGAAGATGAAGCTCGTGAAGACCGACTTGCGCAACAAAATTGGCGATGACTTTTTGAGCGACACGTTGCTTTGCAATGTTGAGACTGAAACACTTGCGAAAGTTGAAAATTAAAAAGTAATGAAACAGTTTTAAAAAATGTCTATACGAAGAGGACAAATTCAAATTTTAATAGATTGTTATTATGTTTTTAACTTTATGTGTAATAGATCGCTTTTTTGTATTAAATGTTATAAATATTTTTAATTTTATATTATATTTGAGCGAAAAAAATTATTAACACCTACTATCAATTTACAAACAATTATGTGTTTTTTCAATAGAAATATATACCAATTTCATGTTTGTAAATTTAGAATCAAACGGTAATTCATTATTTGAAGAGTTGTTTCCATAAAATTCAAAAATATAAGATGAGCTTCATCAAAACAATACATGACCGTTTCTCGGTTTCTTGGATCAACGGGCCAACCCAGTAGGTTTTTAAAAACAAATTTATATCAAGATATTTAGAAATGAACATTTTAGTAATTTTATGTCTAACATATATTCAGTTTTCTTTTAATATTTAAGATGAAATTTATAAGAATAACTGTATGAAAAAAATTATTTGTTTTGGTAATTCATTCCATATTTTAACAATATTGAAATTATCAATTTCCTAAAGTCTAAGTTTTTATGGTCATATACATTGGTAGCCAATAGTGACAGATTTAGGATTATAATATATATGTACTTTTTGTCTGTTTATATTTTGTTTGAATTTTAAGCTTAAAATTTTATAAATAAATACTTGTTTTGTAAGAACAGTCGTAGAAGGCTGTTGAAAATTACATATCCACAAGTTGCTTTCCATAACTTACGACATGTTGTCAACTTGAGCATACAATGTTGCTTTGAGTAGAGATGGTCAATTACTCCAAGCTTACTCAATGGCATGACAATGCTTCATATTTGGTCGATAAAGCAAATTAAGAATTTTCTGAAATCCGATAACCTTATTTGGTTTTTTTTTTTTTTTTTTTTTTTTTTTTTTTTTTTTTTTTGTCTCGTAAAATTTCGTTCGTGTACCTTAAATCACTATCACTGCAATCAAATAAGATTATTGATTTTTGTGTTTTCTTCTTCACATTTTCGTTCTGCTTCATCATGGAGAATTGATCCAACATATTGTAGTTTTTTTTTGGATTGATATGTGTACCCTATAGACATGCCTATTATAGACATATCTATATCATGTATTCTTAAAAATTCGTTGTTGAGGTTGAAACCAACCTTATTTATGAATTGTAGAAATATGTTTAAAGTTTATACAAGAACCCAAAAAGAAGTTAGGTATCAATTAGGAATCAAACTCATAGTTATTAAATTGTGAATGCAGACTATTATGTTGAAAATGGTGGCGATAACCTTAAATAACACCACATTATATGAAATATATTTACAGTTTAATAATTGTGAATTCACTGAATTCGTAGTTTAATAACTGCAATGGTTTGTATCCTATTCTGCTTATATTTCTAGCATATCAATTTATCATTAATGTTAAATTAGTAGATAACATTCTCAACCATGTGATAATAATATAAAGTTTCTATGGTTTTTGAACTATAATGGAGCCACATAGAACCACAAGATTCAACATTTACTATAAATTATTTGGAAAATAATGAACAGGAAAAAGACAAAAACACAAAAAAAAATAGGCCATGGTGTATTATCTGTAATGTTGGATTGATGTATGCAATAATTGTGAGATGGTATCCTATATAATTTCTCGACTATTTTCTTCTCCCCGTTTCCCAAATTAGCAAGTTTTCAACATCATTCATATGAATGACACAATAAATCAGCATTATTTGTGAAGTAACTTCGTAATCAACATTATTAGTTGATTAATATCACTGTGATCATGTGGTGGCTTTAAAGCGATTTTGGAATGGTGTTCTGCTATCTCGTTTGTTTTTCTACAAAAGTACTTTTTGAACATTTTTCCCTTTTAGCGGGTATACGTTTTTCAAATGAATGTTTTCTTCCGCAAATATGGAAAAAAATAAAACACATTTAACCACTTCCAAAACAAGCAACACATCAATGTTAGTAGAATGGTTTGGCGTTTAAATCACATACATTATATTCTTTTATAATTCTTTGTTAGTTTTGCGCTAGCCGCACAATAAAATCTTTTAGCTCTTAAAAAATCAAACATTATTAGTTACCTTCAAATGATTAGTTAGTTCATAAGTACACAATATGCAAGATACAATTTTGATATAGATTTTATAAATTTCGATTAAAAATTTGTTCTTTATTTCTACTATTCTTTCGAAGTTTTATCACTCAAGATTTTCACATTATACAACAAAAGCAATCTCAATTTACTGGGGACCCTTTTTAATCATTACAAATTATCAATGGGTTCAAAGTTGGACCCCATATTCGAAATGGTCCATAACCTAGTGTTCCAATTTAAAAGGTCGTTGTGGGGTTTGACATGGACTCTTCACAAGAAACCAATTTAGAAAGCAAATTACGACGCCAAGAAATAAGAGTAGGAACAAGTAGCCAAAGTTAGAATTTCTTTTCATGTCCAATTTGGACATGTCCGGGTCTATTTTAGAAAACAATAAGTCAATAACCATATCAAACCAAATTGAACCAATATATTTGTTTGGCATAAAAGTCTTGACATTGCAATTTTGTAGTTCATAAAAGTTTAGAAGCATATATACACTCAGTTAAATTGTGGAGACTAATTCACCATTTGACCAAGTCGGGCCGGAGGCAACGTCTAATGAAGAAATTTTTTGTGGGTTAGTTCCTAAATCAGTTTCACCTACAAATTTCATAATGGACAGTTTTTCATCAGAGTTTCTGGGTTTGACATGATTGACAAATTTAGATCAACTGATCACTAGTATTATATTCCTTAAATTCGTTTAACTTAATGTATCAGAAAGTCATACGAAAAAATAATAAAATATTCCTCTCATGTTCATTGTGAACGTACTTGATCATTATGATCTTAAAACCACGTAAATCGATTGTCTTGTTTTTTGTTTTTACTCCGTATGAGATTTTTTATTGTTTGTTAAAGGGTTAATTAAAGCTAACACACGTCCACATCTATACATGTGACCCGAATAGAAATAAAGGAAATAGTGAGGGATTGAAGCCAAATGACTTAATGACCTCTATGATGGTAAATCAAAGCATTGACAATTAGGACATATACGATTTTTTATATTAAAAATATCAATGATTATAAATATTTTTTTAATTTATCATACATACTATTAAAACTTATTGCGGTCCTATGATCATCGACTTTGGCTAAAATCGATTGAAATCATCGACTTCAATTGAAACATGTTTTCCTTTATTGCTTCACTGTTTTATGCTCCAATGAAATAAAAGCAAGAAGCTTGTATATTGCACTTGTGTATTGGCTGTATCGGGACTGCCAGAAGAAGGAGAAGAAGTGATGTTCAGACCCCTTCATGATCACAACATCCATCAAGAGATTCAATTCGATCCAATATCATCGATAGAACATTCCACCTCTTAATTTGCAAAACTAATCTCAGATTTCATTCCTAAAACCCCTAAATCACCTCGGAACCGTAGAAACTCCAAGTGGTATCAAGGAATCGACATTCATGAACTCAAATTGAGAACAAATATAAACTTGGGTCGTTGTATTTTCACCTAAAACAAGGGTAAGATGATAGTGATATTGATGGAAATAAAGGCAGAGTAGAGTCTTTAAAAATCTTAATTGAAGAATCAAATCGTTCAATTATGGGATTTTATTGAAAAACTCTACAGAGATCTCTTGAAAACTCCGTCTTACTAACATTTTGAACAAATACATTGTTGAAGGCCACTACTTGCACAATGGAGCTTTGCCTAATAGAGTTTAGCCGTTTATCAAAAGAAGTTATAATGATCTAGAATAGTATGGAAGCCTATGGAATATTCGAGAACATACCAGAAGACTCAAGAATATTCTAGAGTAACATGGAAGACCCTAGAATGTTATGGAACATTCTAGAAGACTGTGGAAGACACAAGAACATCCTAGACTTATGTAGGAAATTATAGAACATTCTAGAAACATATATAAGCATGTAATAGATATAGATTATGGTAGAAAATTATAGAATAGTCATGAATGTATCTAGCTTGTAGGAAGATCTATAAACTTCCTATATGGAGGTGGAAACACCTATAAATAGGTGTGGAGCTCATTTGCTCCAAACAATCCCAATATCCAAGTATCCAATAAACACTCAAAGTAAGCAAAGTGTAATAGTTTCTCAAAGTGTAAGTTCTTCTTAAGTGTCTTAATAAAAGAATTGTTGTTTCCCATACAAAAAGAGTCGTGTTCAAAAATCTTGTATCAGATCAAGGTTTCTTGATAGTGAGAACGAGTGATTCTCTTCATATCGTGAGTAGTCTGTGACTCTACAAGTTTGGTGTCGAAACTAGCTTGTTTGGTATTACCGAGGTATTGCAAACACGATGGATGATCTCCACGTCGTCAGAGGAGTCAAGAAACTCAAAAACAACTACAATATGTTGGGAACATGTATGAATTCCTATTTACAGGGACAAGATCTATGGGAGGTCGTTAGCGGAAGCGAGATTAAGCCACCTGAGGAAGACGTTAATGGTGCCTTGCGTAAATGGTGAATCAAAGAAGGCAAAGTGACGTTTGCCGTGAAGACCACAGTTAAAGAAGAGATGTTGGAGCATCTTCGGGATGACAACACATCGAAAGAAGCATGATACACGTTTGTGATACTTTCTCAAAGAAGAATGATACTAGACTACATGTAACGCCTGTGTTTCTGGGCTTGCCATTTTTTTAGCAATGTAATAGTCTAGGTTAACCTTTGTAACCCGTTTTGAAATAATAAGATTGTATTATTTGAGTATTATGTGTTTTGTGCTTAATTGCTTAATTATGTGGTTTGATTAATTAAGAATAAAAATAAGCGTCAAAATTTAAGTGTAAAATAAACTTGATATCTTTGGATAATGTTGTAGTAGTTGAAACGAGCTTTCCGAATATATATAGAACGCCTAAATCTGACTTCGTATGAGGAAGTTATGATTTATCGAAGTTTCGGCTTGGCGGTATGCAGCCTGTTATACTCGATTTGAGATCGAGGGGTTTTTAGCCGAAACAATCTAAACGAGGATCGAAGGTCTCGTTGTTGGTATCGAAGCGATAAAAAGTTAGGCGAGAACAGACGTCAAACGAAGAAGTTATGAATTTATAACTAAGTTTTTCTGTCCCGGCCTATTAAAAATAAATAATAAAAAATAAAAATAAAATTAGCCGACGGAGTCTAAACGAAAGTTGTAGAGCGTAGTCTCACCTTCGCGTGGATATAAAGAACGTTGAAAATGGAGTTCGTATGAAGAAGATACGAATTTCCGAAGTTTATTAAATAATTTGTATTTAAATTTAATTGGAAAATCCGGCATTATCCGAAGAGGAGTCATCGGACTCATCCGAAGTACGCCCCACGTACACCAAGGAATGTCGACACTCACACTCGAGCACTTCGGATACATAAGCAGTGACGATTTCGGACCAGTACGCCCCGCGTACTCCGAGGCTCCAGCTTCCTATAAATAGGATGCGAGGGCAGCCGAGTTCTTTTGCTCTTTCCTCTCTTCTCTCTCCCGTTTTGCATCGATTTGCGTGCCAGAAATACCCCGAAGCCCCGGTATCATTCTCGATCCCCGAAGCAAGTCTCGAGATCCCGAAGATCCCGAGAAGTGTGGTTCCCGAGCTGAAGCTCTGCCCGCGAGAAGTTCGATTTTTGTGAAGATCTTCCAGATCTGCTGAGGATTACTACTTCTGCAAGTCGTAGTGCTGTCCGATCATCTTCTGATCAAGTGAGTGTATACTACCTTTGATAAACACGATAATAATACAAGTTTGGTTCGAGTGTATTAAGTATATTGTTGTTTATAGGTGTGAGTGTGTGGTTGCTTTCTTTTAACGCATAATGATGAAGTATTTTATATGAAATACGTGTTATGTGTATATTTTGTTGTTATGTGTGTGAATGTATATTCACTCTCTTCTATCTCATGGATCTGATTTGTTTTCTGTGAAATACGTGTTATGTGTGTGCCTCATCTGTTATGTGGGATATGTATTGATCAAAGCATGCTATACAGGTTTTTAAACTATGTATAAAAATGTATATTTTTATCTACTAATATGTTGGGTAGAACATAGGTAGATAGTTGGTGCGTAATAAACAGATGAGAGGCCTCGTTTTTGTTTGATTTAGTCATCTAGCGGAGTTTAGATGATGACCACGGACTTTTCTAGACAGTCTTGTGGAACATTAGCAGGTTCGCCACCTGTAGGTGTTAATGAACTTGGGTGTTCATTCGCTGTACTCCATCCCCCTCATGGTTGCCTTATTTGACTTATATTTCTGAGGAACCCCCAAAGCATGTGTTGTCGCCCCGATGAAATATTCTTAGACTAGGTCCCTTATGTTAGTTGTCTTAGGGACATAAAGTGAGAATAACGGGAATGGGTAATTGGGTTATTGTTGGTTAGTGGAAATTAAATATGATTATTTATTGTGGGTTGAAAACCCTATATGCTCACCAGGCTCCCAAGCCTGACTCACTCAGTTTTATTTGTATTACAGGAAGTGGCGCGAGGGCATAAGATGGATGAACCATCAAGTTGTTTTGTGTACAAGTCTGTATATATATATATATATATATATATATATATATATATATATATATATTTGTTGAATGACTTGTAATGTTATCGTTTATGCTTATTGGTCTGTATCGGAACATGACACCCCGAGTTTTGATTATATAATGGAAATACATTTCTTTTATGAAATGCTTTGGTAAACATTGTTTTATCATGTTTTGTTTTTTTGGGAACAAATTCCGCAACTCTTTCAAATCAAAAGGATTTACTCTGAAATTATTTTAAAAGCATAAATGAAAATCGGTCTTTTCCGGCCGAGATTTTGGGGATGTCACACTACAACATATGTAGAATGAGCTTTTATCAATATCACAACATGACATGATGATTTCTCAATATTTCCACAAGGTCAAGTCTATATGTTGGAAGATTATTGAACGAGATCTACAGTCCATCATTGCAGAAGCTCGAATGAAGAGGATAATCATTCATGGACTAAGGCAAGAATATAGAAGCTTCATTACCGATGTAAAAGGATGACCCATTCAACCATCACTTGTATCCTTTGAGAATTTTCTAGCCACCCAATAATTTATGGCTAAGAAAATAGAAGGAATCACACTGAAGAATGAAGAGGATGAACTCTACACAAGTAAAAGTCAGAGGAATTTTAAGCCACCTGCTAAAGTAGGATACAAAAATGCTGAAAAAAGGAAGAGTCAACAAGGAACCTCACAACCATGGATATCTCAAATACTGACAATAAGAGTTCTTGGGGGAGGAGGTTCAAAGGAAACTGCAACCATTATGGAAAGTTGGGCCACATGTTTAAGGATTGCTCATCAAATAAAGGTCTTTCAAAAGCAATTTAATGACTTCCAAAAAGGAAGTAGAAGATGAATGGGATGTTGAGGCACTATATGCCATATAAGATAATAACACTAAAAGAGGAAGGCTAATGTTTGTGGAGGCTAGGGTAAATGGAGGATACACCAAGGCGTTGGTAGATACTAATGCATCTCATAATTTCCTTTTTAAAGATGAATCTAGGAAGTTAGGTATTAAATATACCAAAAATAGAGGTCGGTTGAAGGTCGTCAACTCTTTATCCAAGCCTATCTTTGGTGTTGCATATGGTGTGCACCTTAAGATAGCAGAATGGGAAGGCACCATAGACTTGACAGTGGTAGATATGGATAATTATCACATGATATTGGGAATGGATTTCCTAGACAACATACAACCCTAGTCATTTGAGAGAGATGACACCACGTATATCACTAAGGTCTCGAATCCTACCAACTGTGCATCTGTAACACTCCAATCTAGGTTATTACCCTTAATTCGTTTAAATGAGATTATTTTGCAAAAATGGACCTTTTTTGTATGTTGGGCGTACTTAAGAATACGCTTAACGTACTGTGGAGGAATGATCATGAAGGTGCACCACGTACGTGGGGCGTACGAGAAGGTATGCAGGTCTTACGTGGTAGATGACTAAAACCCTAACTTTTCGACTTGTGACCTATTTAAACACCCTTAAGTCATTTTGACCTTATCCTATCCAGCCTCCATCATCCTCAAACGTACCTAAAACCCTAAAATCCATAATGTGTGTTTCTTGAGCTTGTGCGTGCCTCAAACATCTCATTCTTGGTGTGTTAGCTAAAGGTATGAAGTGGAAGAAAGCTTAAACGATGGAAAGGCTTCTGTATCTTGCATATAGAGCAACTTAGGAAGCTTGTGGAGGTAAAAAGCTTCTCCTTGATAATCCTTGTCAATTATGGAGCTATGGTTTTTTATGTAGTCCTCTTTTAAGTTCATGAATCATTTCTTGGGAGTTTGAGCTACTCTAGAGATTAGGGAAGGTAGATATGAGGTCCTTTAGCTTGTTCATGTCATAAAATGTAGACTTGTTGGTTATTTTGACCCCATGCATGAATTAAGACCCTTGGAAAGGTCTTAATGGATTGGAAAGAGTTGCTGGGAGCATATTGGGCGTGCAAAGGCATAAAGTTGCCAACTTTATGCCTTAGGACTCATCTAATGACCTAAATCTGAGTTGGGAACGTAAGGACTTCATGCGTTAAGCACTGACTGGGGGATGTGCTTATTCTATTTGTATGCTAGGAGTACCAACCTGTACGATGTGTATACAGCCAAATAACCTAGTACGCTTAGCGTACTTCTGATAAACGTCGGGCATATGCTTAACTGTGATAGTTAGGCTTCGGTGGACTTTGCGTACCAATTTGACTTCTCTTAGTCTTTGGTCTGGACCGTTAGAATAATGTTGGGCCTTGGGAATTGCTTTGTGTTTTTGGTATTTTGATTGGGCCTTATTGGGCTATGTGGTCCATTATAGTTTGGACCTTGATCTTGGACCCATTATGGTTGGATAGACTTTTGGTCTTGAATAGTGGGCCAAAGATTATGATGTTAGGCCCTTAGCTGAATTAGGAATCTAATTAGATTAATTGGTATACTTATACAGGTAGAGATTTGGGCTAGTATTCGATTAACTATCATGTTTAGCAGACTGAGGTGAGTGTTCTCACTACACTCATGGGTCAAAGGCACCAAGACCGACCCATTATTGGTTATGAGATGATTTGTATTGGAATATGTAAGTGCTTGCTATTGGATTGATATGTGGACTTATGTGTTGAACATGGGGGAGCCCATGACATTTGGCAAGACCATGGGAGGAACCCATTGCTTAGGGATATAAGACCATGGGGGTAGCCTATGACATTCTAATGAAGACCATGGAAGGAGTCCATGACAAAATTATATGTGTATATGTGTGCATGGTATTATGTGATTATATGATTTGTGTGTTTTGGGAGACTTACTAAGCTTGTGCTTACAGTTTTATTACATGTGTCCGATACTTCTTTTGATAAGGGCAAGGGCCCGACTTGATGGCACGACGTGCATTCTCCGGTGTTTTCACATTTAGCTTTCAGAATCTGAATTTTAAAATAATATGGTTATGTAATGGGATTTTGGACACCTTGTTATTGATATTTATGAAATTAAAAGTTACAAATTTCCTGTAAAATTTGGGCTGTTATAAGTTGGTATCAGAGCCTTGGTTTGAGGGATTCAAGCACACTTTTGGGTGTGTCAGAACTCAAACTGAGGAAACGGTAACAAATTACTTTTCAAAAAGAAACCAAAGTTAAATGTCCTAAAAACTATTTTGTAAGAAAGAGGGGAGAATGAAATGCGCATAATCGGTCGAGCTCAAGTAAGTGTTCCCAATATTTTAGCCATCCTATAGTATATATGGAAATTAATGTTACATGCATTATTTGCTAAGTGTATGCTTTCAAAGTTGTATATGCTTAGCATTGCATAGCCCTAGAATGAGGGCATCTGCCTTATTCTTGTTCCTTGTTTGGTTGTGGTTTAGGTTAGAAGCCTTATTTGATAGTCTATGTGATTCTCTTTGTGTATAACTTACATGTATAGGGCAACCTGCTATGATTAATCTGAGTTTAGTTTAGTGAGGGTTGAGAATCCTATAGCAGCCTAGGATATGAGTTAGTGTTGTATTTATGAGTCGTGATTTGTGATTGGATGATTTAGGGATATGAGGTTTTGCCTTGGGGAAGGTATAGGTAGGTGTAGAAGGTAGTATTAGGCCCGTACTACTAAAAGCACAAGACCTATACTCGAATCAATCACAGACCTGATAGTTCTTAGGAGTCCGGTGAGGAGTAATCTCTTTCGAATTCCTTATCCTTGTTACATGTGATATTTTCAGTTGAGGATGGAGATGATCACGCGAGGTACAGGTTCAGGATCAGGATCAGGTTCAGGCTCTGGTACAGATCCCATGGATGAGAGGCTGCGCGATCTTATCACAGCCGAGGTTACTCATTGCATCCTTGACGCTAACCTGGTGATTTTTGGTACTGTCAAGGAGGGCATCATAGAGATCATGGATGAGCGGATCAGGTCTTTCCAAGCCGAGATTGCTACAGGCCAGATTGGGGCCCAAGCTCCCTCGTTCAGGTAGTTTAAGGCGTGTAGAGCGTCTGAGTTCTTCAGTGTCAGGGATCCCATCACTAGTCGATGTTGGGTGACAGACATGGAGAATTTCCAGTGGACGAGCTTTTGCCCCGAGGCGGCAAAGGTGGGGTTTGCATCTTGTATGTTGAGGGATTGAGCACGAGATTGGTAGGAGGAGGTGATCCGTGAGGTTTGATCCACGGGTGTAGATGAGATGTCTTGGGAGGATTTTTTGAGGAGGTTTGATCATGAGTTTGAACCGTCCGTTGAGGTGCAACGTTTAATGAGAGAGTTCCAGGATTTGCAGCAAACTTTCGAGACTATGGTGGAAATCACTGCAAAGTTTTGGGAGAGGGCACTATTGGTTCCACTGTACGCTGCGAATGAGGAGATGAGGTATCATTCCATGAAGAGGGATGATATCCGTGAGTTTGTGAGCTTTTCAGGGTGCAAGACCCTGATTGAGATGGTGGAGAAGGCCCATGAACAGGAAATTGAGTTAGAGCTCCGCAAAAAGCGGAAGCCGGAGCAGGTTCAGGCGGTAGTGGGTCAGGCTAAGAAGCCTAATACCTCCGATCGTCCCAGCAAGACTGTGGCCGTTGTGCCAAGTGCGGTAAGCCGCACAGTGGAGCCTGCCGAGCAGCGGGCTCAGTATGTTATGCGTGTGGCCAGCCGGGTCACATGAGCCAGGATTGCTGCAAGAAGGGCTTGATTTGTTCCCACTGCAACCAGGTCGATCATAAAAGGGTCGATTATCTGAGGTTGGTTAGAGGATGAGGAGCAGTGATGGCCCCTGCTCCCGCCACGATGAGGATTACTGATGGCCGCCCGATCAAGCGGAAGTTCCTGTGGTGAAGAGCAACACATTTCAGTTGATTACTGAAGATGCCCAAGCAGCGTCTGACATCATGACTGGTGTGTGATCTATTTCTCTGTTGTTTATTTTATTATTATGCTTATGCTGTTATGGTTTTATATAGGGACCTTTTTGGTCAATGGTTTATCGACTAGGATTTTTTTTTTGATTCGGCGGCGACCCGATCGTTTGTATCTCTACCGCTCAACAAGAAGTTTCGTGATGCTCCGGGGACTTTGGATTCCCCACTCGAGGTGAAGATTGCGGATGACCGCACCGTGAGTGTTGCGAGAGTATTTCGGAGGAGTGTCCTGAATATGTTTCGGGAGAGGTTTCCTATCAATTTGGTTTCGATTCCTTTGTGAGGATTGAAGGTGATCATTGGGATGGATTGGTTGGGGCCGAATGCGGCTATGATAGATTGCGAGCGTCAATTAGTGAGGTGATATTTCCATATTTATATATATTTTTAGGCAATATTTTAATACGTTTTGATTAATATTTTTGTTATTTGCATGGATAAGTGATACTTATAAGATTAAAATTGTATTTTGCAGCTAAAATGAGCATTCTTGAAGAACAAGGACTAAAAGCGATAAAAGATTGAACTTTGCAGGCTTGGAGAATTTAAGAAAAGAAAATCCACGTAAAAAGTTGCAGCCACATCATGGACTTCATTTACACAATGTGGAATGGAAAATTCTAGAAGATGAGTACATGGAAAGTCGAAATCTTTGCTCAATAATGATTCATCCCAAGCCACGACATGGAGTCCTAGTCCACGATGTGGACTTCAAATTCACGATAAGTATATATATATATATATATATATATATATATATATATATATATATATATATATATATATTGTTAGGTTTTATACAAACAAGCCTATGTGTGCATGCAACCCTAGTTGGATCTATGTTTTCACTATGAGACATACAACTTTATGAACACAAAATAAAACCCTGGCATGCTTCTATATTTTTCGAAAATCACATAGAAGTGTAGTAAACATACCTTTGTTGTTATAAAGCAATAACAACTAGTTTCCTTGATCTCTTGAACTCTCTTGAACTCTTGAAAGCAAGCACCACAATTGTAGTGCCTCTAATGGCTCACAAACACCTTGAAGCAAGAAGGCAACTAAGAGAGAGAAGGGAATGATGCTAATTTCGGCCCTAGGGTTTCCTTGGAATCAAGTGGCCTTAAATTGAAGCATAGGGCATGTATTTATACTATAGGGTGCTAGGGTTTTAATCAAAACCCTAATGGACAGCTTAGCCACCAAGCAGCCCAAGGAACCTTATGGAATGAGGCCTTGGACGAAAATATGATGATCCTTCATCATAATTTCGTTCCCCCTTAGTCCATTAGGTTTCCTAGCCCAAAACTCAACTATCACACATTTGACAGTTTATACCCTTTTATTTAATTAATCTCTTTTAGTCACCAAATTAATTCCTAATTAATTTATGACTAATACTAATCAAATAAATATGATTTCTCCTTTAATATATTATTCTTATAATATATTAATAAATCATAATATCTCCTCTCTCATATCAAATTACCTTGTCAAGTTGCTTTGGTGAAGGCAACCCAAAAGGACCATGCACACTCGGGTCAAGTATATACCAAATATGGTTACTGACTTAGACACTAATCCAACAGTCTCCCACTTGGATAAGTCTAGTAACTATATCTCACGTATAACTTCCGTACCCGATAGCAATCGTAGCTTTCAATAGCCGCTGTCAACTCTGACCAATAATCTGTCCTTTAGATAAGGGATCGTATAATCCTCTATTCTAGATATCATGCTAACAATACTTATTGTCTAGCATTCTATTTCTTGATTTCTGATTTGTTCGACATAGAACTCAGTTGAACACATCAACTTTATCCTGACCGGGCCCGGCACATAAGTCAAACCAAATCATCAAGTGGCCGAGATATCGCTTTTATCCTCACAGAATAAAAGGAACAGAAAACGTTGACTAATATGCCTTTATCATTTACTAGTTAAACCACACACAATAATACGTTTTATAACATCAAGTTACTGATGTGTTTTCGCATTATCAATGTATAATCAACTAATAAACAATAACCATATCTCTAGGTTTAAAGATTATATGATATTATCATCTTGCGATCACTTGTGATAACATTCATGAAGTAATACCAGCAAGTGTGGGTCTATTTCAATGCTCAATACAGATTTCATAAGCACTCATAAACTTTGCAGCAAACCTTTGCTATGTCTAAAACTTTTCAGACAATCCACAAACAAATTTATGACAATCTTCCTTCATATCTACTTCCAACATATGAGCGATTGTGAACTGTTCGAATAATCTTATTATTCAGGAAGTCAAAACATGCAAAATCGACACAATAGATAAATAATCAACACAAGATAGAAACTTTCTTATAAATAACACACCTTTATTTAATCATCATTTGTTGAATATGACATTATCTATTACAAGTTTTCTACCTATCTAATCTAAACTAATATCGTCCTTCAGCCCTACGCTCCTAGCGTGCTGCAAATGCTTGACCCTACTCAGTCCCTTTGTAAGGGGATCTGCTGGGTTATCTTCTGACGATACCCTCTTCACAACGAGGAGTCCCTCTTCTACCCGATGTCTAATAAAGTGGTATTTCCTGTCGATATGTCGAGATCTGCCATGATCCCTTGGTTCCTTGGTTAAGGCAACCGCTCCTTCATTATCACAGAATATTTCCACGGGCTCTTTTATGGATGGCACAACTCCAAGGTCTCCAATGAAGTTCTTCAACCATATAGCCTCCTTTGACGCTTCGCTCGCCGCAATATACTCTGATTCGCACGTTGAATCAGCTACGGTCTCTTGCTTGGAACTTTTCCAAGTCACTGCTCCTCCATTTAGGGTAAAGACCCAGCCTGACTGTGATCGGAAGTTATCCCGATCCGTCTGAAAACTAGCATCACTGTACCCTCGTACCCTTAAGTCATCACTCCCACCGAGGACTAGAAACCATCCCTTGGTCCTCTGAAGGTACTTAAGAATATTCTTAACCGCAATCCAATGTGCCCTACCAGGATTCCCTTGATATCTGCTGACCATGCTTAAAGCGAAGGCCACATCAGGGCGAGTACAAGTCATAGCGTACATGATAGAGCCTACTGCGGAAGCGTAAGGTACTCGGCTCATATCAGCTATCTCTGTCTCTGTACTCGGGCTTTGAGTCTTACTCAGCTTGGTATTGCTTTGGATTGGCAACTCCCCTTTCTTGGAATTTTCCATACTAAAACGCTTTAGTACCTTTTCCAAGTATGTATCCTGACTGAGTCCTATCAGTCTCTTTTCCCTGTTTCTTACTATTCTTATTCCCAGAATATAAGCGGCTTCTCCGAGGTCCTTCATAGCGAAGCATTTCCCAAGCCAGGACTTGACTTCCTGCAAGGTTGGGACATCGTTTCCTATGAGTAGTATGTCGTCGACATACAATACGAGGAAGCTTACTATACTCCCACTGGCTTTGACATACACACAAGATTCATCTTCGCTTCGCAGAAAGCCAAACTCTTTAACCTTCTCGTCAAAACAAAGATTCCATCTGCGAGATGCTTGTTTCAATCCATAAATAGATTTCTCAAGCTTGCATACTCTATTCGGATGCTTCACATCGACAAAACCTTCTGGCTGATTCATATAGACATCCTCAGCCAACTTTCCATTAAGGAAAGCGGTTTTCACGTCCATCTGCCATATTTCATAATCATGAAACGCAGCTATGGCAAGCATCACCCTAATAGACTTTATTTTCGCAACTGGTGAGAAGGTCTCATCATAGTCAACTCCGGGAGTTTGAGTAAAGCCCTTCGCAACCAATCGCGCTTTATAAGTATGCACTTTCCCATCCATGTCCGTCTTCTTCTTGAAGATCCACTTGCACCCGACTGTCTTACGACCCGGTACATTATCAACCAAATTCCAAACTTGGTTGTCGTACATGGACTGAATCTCGCTGTCCATAGCCTCTTTCCATTTTGCAGACTCCGGGCCTGCCATGGCTTCCTTATAGCTGCTAGGTTCATCCAAATTTACTAGTGTACTATCACTAATAAATGTATCCCCTTCAGTAGTAATATGAAAACCATAAAACTGGGGTGGAACGCTAGCCCTAGTGGAACGTCGAAGAGGTAGGGACTCGTCAATAGGTTCAACAGGAGTTTCCTCCTCAAGTTGAGTGCCAGTGTCCGAGGTTCCTTCATCGCTTTGATCTTGAATTTCTTCAAGTTCAATTTGCCTCCCACTGTCTTCTTGGCTTATTAATTCCCTTTCTCGGAAAACCCCTCTTCTAGCAACGAAGACAACATTGTCACTCGGTCTATAGAAAAGGTAGCCAAAAGACTTCTGCGGATAGCCGATGAAATAACACTTCTCACTGCGAGGTTCTAGTTTGTCGTGAGTCTCTCGTCTTACGAAAGCCTCACAACCCCAAACCTTGATATGTGCCAACGAGGGAGCCTTCCCTGTCCACATCTCGTGAGGAGTCTTGGAAACCTTCTTAGTGGGAACTAAGTTAAGTATATGGGCGGCAGTCTCTAAGGCATACCCCCAGAAAGCTATTGGTAGCGAAGTCCGACTCATCATAGAACGAACCATGTCCAACAAGGTCCGATTACGTCTCTCAGCCACACCATTCAATTGTGGCGTTCTCGGAGGTGTCAATTGCGAAACGATTCCACATCCTTTTAGATAGTCGTGAAACTCAAGACTTAGGTACTCTCCTCCTCGGTCTGACCGAAGCATCTTGATTTTCCTGCCCAGCTGATTCTCCACTTCATTCTTAAACTCTTTGAACTTTTCAAAGGTTTCCGACTTTTGCTTGATCAAGTAGATATATCCATATCTGCTATAATCATCTGTAAAAGTCACGTAGAAGCGGCAAGCATCCCTTGTGGTGGATCTAAAGGGCCCACACACATCGGTGTGTATGAGATCCAATAAACCTTCACCCCTTTCACAAGTGCCAGTAAAGGGTGACTTGGTCATCTTCCCAAGTAAACAAGACTCACACGTGTCATCGTCCCTAAGGTCGAATGACTCCAACACTCCATCCTTTTGGAGTTGGGCTATGCGTTTCTTGTTGACATGGCCAAGACGACAATGCCACAAGCATGCTTTGTCTAGACTAGTAGACGAATCAATATTTAAAACATTATTTCCAAAATTATCAACAATCATCACTGATTCATAAATCCCATTACAAGGTAATGCATTGAAATAAAAGACACCATTCAAATAAACATTAATAGAACCATTACTATTATCAAAAGAATATCTGAAACCTTGTCTAAACAACCCATGAAAAGAAATAATGTTTCTTGCCATATCTGGCGAATAACAGCAATTCTCTAAATCTATTCCTAACCCATTACTTAACACTAAAGAATAAACACCGACTTTGGTCACAGGCGACGATCTTCTGTTTCCCATAATCAGGTTCATCTTCCCATGCTCCATCTCCCTACTTCTTTTTAGGCCCTGCAAATCAGAACAAATGTGGTAACCACATCCTGTATCAAGAACCCATGAAGTAGCAAATGATGAGTTATTAGATTTAATAGAATACATACCTGCAAATGTGGGCTTGATCTTCCCATCTCTTATGTCCTGCAGATATTGTGGGCAGCTTCGCTTCCAGTGGCCCTTTTGGTGGCAATAGAAGCACTCTGCTTCTTTAGGATCGGAAGAGGGTTTAACGGAGCCAGCTTTGGTCCCACTTGAGGATGAACCATCACGGGGTTTCCCCTTATGGTGGCTCTTACATGGGGCCTTCCTCTTTTTACCCTTTCCTTGACCTATCGCCATCACAGGAGCGGCCACAGCAGGTGACGGTGCAACGGATTTGTCTTTGAGGTTACTCTCAGCAGTCCTCAAGAGTCCTTGGAGCTTGCTCAAGGAGACCTCCTCTTTGTTCATATGGTAGGTCATCCTAAACTGATTGTAGCAGGAGGGCAAGGAGTGGAGGATTATGTCAATAGCCAAATCCTCATCAAACTTAACATTAAGTTTGAGAAGACGATCAACATACCTCTGCATTTTCTGCAAATGAGAGGTTAGGGATTCTCCACTCCCCATCTTAGCGGTGATCATGTTAGTAATGATCTCATAGCGCTCTTGCCTCGCGCTCTGGTGATACCTGTCCAGCAAATCCTGATGCATTTCATATGGATACATGTCCTCATAGGACTTTTGGAGTTCGAGGTTCATGGTGGCCAGCATGATGCAGTGAACTTTCGTGGCATCACGCTCGTGGGCCTCAAAGGCGGCCAGTTCCTCAGGAGTAGCAACATCTGGGATGATCTTCTCAAGCTTTTCATCGAGGACATATTCTTTGTCCTCGTAGCGTGTGATCATGCGAATGTATCTCATCCACTCGTTGAAGTTTGAACCATCAAATGTCACTTTCTGACACAAGTTCATCAATGAGAATGACCCAGAAGCGTTGTTGTTGTTGTTGTTAGCAGACATCTGAAAAAGAAAGGGACAAAGCTTGATTAGAAACGAATCCCTAATTAAACACCCAAATGAGAAATTAGGGCTAGGATCCAACAACATTATTTACAACTTAGAAAGGGATGCCGTACTCTAAAAGTAAATAAGTTGAAGGTAAGTGAATGACGATTCACTAATTCTCACCATGAAAAACGAAAAAGCAATTTAGGTTTTAAATGTATTGAAAACTCCTAGATCTTTGAGATTCATTGAACTTTTCAATGGCATGTTTAAATCTCGATATGCATTTCACATTTGCGACTGGGATGCCGAGGATCGCAAACAAATTTGTGAATAACCATGCGAATTAACGTGGTGCACTCAACGTCACTATCACCTAATCAATGTGCCGGTAAACCACACACGCTCCATTGATCTATGACAAACATCGAGTCACCCTTCGCTACCTATGTCATCCCCAAATTGATGTGCCGGTTAACCACACGCGCTCCATCAACGTTTGACAAGGGTACGAAGTGTAATTCCATGGATTAGCATCATTTTCACATTTTACCCTAAAGTAACTAAGAGTGGGAATTTGTAAAACAATATAGTTACTTTAATATTTCCATTATACTTTTAATGAGGAATTAAGTGCCCTATCCTATCCGTTCGGCTAACGACCCTCCACCAGTCAAGCAAGCGGTAGATGTGAGTGTACATCCATTAAGCGCCATTTTATAGGCAGCAACCTTATACCCACCTTATAGACTGGCTTCGTGAATGAGGCCTACTAGCGATAAGACTAGCTTATTCTTATACATATATAATAATTAATCTTATAATATCATAATTGTATAAGGGTGTATTTTAAAGCATTTCAAAATACTAGTATCTTAATGTGTATTTAAAATTTTCGGATATTAAGGCTATTTAATTTAAAAAATTTTAAACACCAAGAAAACTTTGATTTAATAATTATCAAAATTAAACAATTAATTTGAACTATTAAATCTTTAAGGTTTATCATAAAATTAAATTATTAATTTAATTAATCCTTTTATCCCCTAGATTTTTAAATATATGGAAAGGATAATACAAGATCTTCAATTATCTAGTTTAAACAATTAAATGGATAATCATAAAGATAGCAATATCCAAATCCCTAAAATCTTGGGATCTTATCTAGGGGGGCAAGGGATTTTCGAAATCCTTAGGGTTTCTTAACCCTAATTTTCGAAATATGGAGGCTAGGCAAAAGAGTTTTAAGAACCCTATCAAAAAAACGCCAACTAGGGTTTTGCAACCCTAATTTGCGAAAATCACCAAGCCTTAGGGTTTACTTGCCATAAACCCTAATTTGTCAAATTCATAATATGCATCAAATCCAATTGAAAACAAAAAACCAATGGCTCTGATACCACTGTTAGGTTTTATACAAACAATCCTATGTGTGCATGCAACCCTAGTTGGATCTATGTTTTCACTATGAGACATACAACTTTATGAACACAAAATAAAACCCTGGCATGCTTCTATATTTTTCGAAAATCACATAGAAGTGTAGTAAACATACCTTTGTTGTTATAAAGCAATAACAACTAGTTTCCTTGATCTCTTGAACTCTCTTGAACTCTTGAAAGCAAGCACCACAATTGTAGTGCCTCTAATGGCTCACAAACACCTTGAAGCAAGAAGGCAACTAAGAGAGAGAAGGGAATGATGCTAATTTCGGCCCTAGGGTTTCCTTGGAATCAAGTGGCCTTAAATTGAAGCATAGGGCATGTATTTATACTATAGGGTGCTAGGGTTTTAATCAAAACCCTAATGGACAGCTTAGCCACCAAGCAGCCCAAGGAACCTTATGGAATGAGGCCTTGGACGAAAATATGATGATCCTTCATCATAATTTCGTTCCCCCTTAGTCCATTAGGTTTCCTAGCCCAAAACTCAACTATCACACATTTGACAGTTTATACCCTTTTATTTAATTAATCTCTTTTAGTCACCAAATTAATTCCTAATTAATTTATGACTAATACTAATCAAATAAATATGATTTCTCCTTTAATATATTATTCTTATAATATATTAATAAATCATAATATCTCCTCTCTCATATCAAATTACCTTGTCAAGTTGCTTTGGTGAAGGCAACCCAAAAGGACCATGCACACTCGGGTCAAGTATATACCAAATATGGTTACTGACTTAGACACTAATCCAACATATATATATATATATATATATAT
This sequence comes from Lactuca serriola, assembly GCF_051521515.1. NCBI lineage: Eukaryota > Viridiplantae > Streptophyta > Magnoliopsida > Asterales > Asteraceae > Lactuca > Lactuca serriola. Next base: position 49,586,409 of record NC_136416.1, read on the forward strand.
ATATATATATATATATATATATATATATATCTTGGACACTTACGGATTTTGGTAGGTTGGCTGAAGATTAAAAGTTCCAGAAGTCGTTTTTCAGAGGAATAAAAGCCAGAAACTTGGTAATAACACCAAGGAAGAAGAAGAGAAGATAAAAACTTTATTCTTTTTTGGTACAATTTACTATGTCTTTATTAGTTGAGATTGATTGTTTATTTGATGTTATGAGTAGCTAAATCTAGCTGCTTCTATTAGCTAGATGATGCTGGAACTTATGGTTTGGTTATATTAATATAGACTTTTCTTGTTGGTTAATGGATTTAGTGTGATTGTTATACCTAGCATGCTTAATTTAATATTAGGTTGCTTTAAATTCATATTCTGTGTAGTTTAGTGACCATTAATCTGCATGAATTTGATTACCTAGTAATTTAGTGAACATTAGATTGTTAGAGCTAAGATCGAACCAATCTTAGATAAGTAATTAAAATATTGAATTTCGTTGTGCTGGAGAACTCATATTATGACCACAATTGTGTTCGTTAATTCAATCTTACATAACTCCAATCATATCTAATAATTGATTTTGTGTTAAATTCTTTACCGTCATGCATAGCTCTACAGAATTAATTAAATATTAGTAAATTTGGACTGGAATTGCTAATAATAACATAATTAGTAACCAACGGGAATTGTTATAATTAATAGCTAAACCATTGGGGGAAAGTGGATTCGAACTAACAGAAGTGTTTTTAATAATATATTAAATAGTTGTTGAGAATTTAATTTTGTCTAAACTTGAAAAATTAGATAAAAAACCCTTTTACTTTTGCTAGAATTTTAGGTTAACTTAATAGTAAGTAGGTTAAATAATTAATCTCGTTCCCTATGTTCGATACCCGACTTTTGTGTTATACTATTTGCAAAAGGGTATACTACTCTGGGTTGAATAGCTAGTAAAATAGTAGGTAAAATTAGGCGTAGCTATTTGCACGCATCAAGTTTTTGGCTCTGTTGCCGGGGAATGGCTTAGTTGATTGTTGATTTATTTGCTTTAGGTTAATTGATCATTTTTGTGGGGTAAAACCTTTTGTGGGGTAAAAATTGCAAAAGTTAAGTTTTTTGCATTAGTTTTTGTTTCAATATTGAACCTACAACGTGGACCTTAAGTCCACAATGTGGGATCAGTAGTTTTACGTTTATTTATTTTTAGTTACTGTTTAGATTTTCTGCGACAACACGATGTGGTTCTATTTACCACGTCGTCGTGACCAATCTGTAGGCTATTTTATTTAGTTTTTGTTCAAATTTACATTTTTCGTTTTATTGCAGTAGTTCATGACCAGAGGTTCCAACACACCTTTGGTACCACCAGTTGAAGTTCCAGAGTCGGCCCTTCACAAAAAGACGAATAAAATGTAGAAGAAAACCAACCACCAAAGAAGTCGCCTTTCAAAGACCTTAAAGCAGTTTTTTCGAAAGAAAAAGGGGAAGAGCGTAGGTAAGTCAAGCAATCAAAGGAAGGACGAAAGCAAGTTTGAAAGCTTTGAACTAAATCCTAATCCATAAGAATCTGAATACGAGTCTGAACCCGAATTCGAACTAGAAAAGAGTGAACCCGATGACGAGCCAGAAAATGAGATGGCAAACATTGGGAATATGTCCATGGGAGCATACAAGAAGAGAATCCGAGAAGACACCGGTCTCGGTTTAGTACAACCCGCAATTCCCACCGCTGCAGCATTCGAGTTGAAAGGACACATTCTTACTACACTTAAGGACGTACCGTTTTCTGGGAAGGATCATGAGGATGCTTACAAGCACCTAGATGAGGTCAATGACATTGCAGATTATTTCAATGTCCCGAATGTTCCTAGAGATAAAGTTTTGTTAAGTATGCTTCCCGTTACTTTTAAGGGAGCTGCCAAAGATTGGTTGAAGGCACTACTACCCAGTGCAAGTACTACTTGGGCACAAATGCGTGAGAAATTCCTAGAACAATTCTGCCCACCATCAAAGGTATCTAAACTTAAGAAGGTAATAGCCAAATTTGAGCAACAACCAGGTGAGTCGCATTATGTGGCATGGTAGTGTTATAAAGGGTTACTAAGAAACTGTCCTCAAAATGACCTTAACATACAACAAGAAGTGTCTATCTTTTATGACGAGGTGAATGTCATGACAAGGCTACTCCTAGATTCTCAAGGACCACTTACAAAGAAAAATCTGGCTAAAATCAAGGAGTTAATTAAAGAGTTCTCAAAGCATTCTCGTGAGTAACACAATCCAGTACATGATGGAGTTAAAGGCATTGGGGGAGGAAATTCTGAAGACATGGCTATTGTACTAGCCATGCTAAATACTATGTACCGAAGAATGACCATGATGGACCAATCAATTCATGCGATTCGAGTTGGTTGTGAAATGTGCAATGGTCCACACTTAACAAAAGATTGCCACTTGGATGAAAATGGAAATAAAAAGGTACAAGTTTGCTATTCAAGTGGGGATAAGTATGATGAAAGTTGGAGAAAACCAAAGAAGGAGTGGTTACCATATGAAAAATATGAGAAGCTGAAAGAAAAAAATATAGGCAGACTGACCAAGGCTTATACTAAAAAGAAAAACCACCTCCTAAAAAGAAAGTTGATCTTGAGTCTATTCTACATAGATTTATGGAGGCTTCTGAGAAAAGACATGATAAGACTGATGCATTGATAAGGGAATATCAAAATATCATGAAGCAACAGTAAGCCTTACTAAGAAATCACCAAACATTAATCCAAAATATTGAAGTCCAACTAGGTCAACTAACTACTTTTGTACAAGAAAAATTATCTCCAAAGATTTCTGAGACAAAGCCTCAATCACATGTAATGGTAATAGAAACTGAAGAGGGTTTCATCTCTGAGTTCATTGAAGCACTAGAAGTCGACCCATCTCAGACCGGACCGGGCTCGAAGAAGTCACGATTAGAAAAAAAATTGTTGCTGAAAGACCGAACCCACGACGTGGGAAGGGTCTAATCAAAAAAGCTTTGATTATGTGCAAGCTTATCGTCCTCTGCTTCCGTTCCAGTCACGAGCTAATATCCATCCACTGGAGCATGAGCATTTGAAGTTTATGGAGCAAGTGAAGGGTATTTCAATTAATACTCCTTTCATTGATTCATTACCTAAGGTTCCTGAATATGCCAAATTCTTGAAAGATCTACTTGACACACGCCAACAGCTAGACAATAATTCCAAGGTAATTCCTAGCGAGCAAAGTGCTAAGGTGATTATGGGAGAGTTACCAAAGAAGATGGGAGATACTGGACGCCTCACTCTTCCATGTGAGTTTGGGAATAACTTGAAGACTCCAAGCTTCCAAAGTTCAATCTTTTGTCGCTTTTCTTAATGAGGATATGCTTCGGGCCTGTGTATTAGACTTTGGAGGGAGTTGGGATACTTACCTTCCACTAGTAGACTTCACATACAACAACAATTATCATGCTAGTATTGACTGACCGTTGTTTGAAGTATTGTATGGGCGGAGGTGTAGGACTTCAGTTTATTGGGGGGAGGTTGGACATCGAGTCATGGGTAGAACCGAAGTGGTGCTTAAGAGCACAAATTTGATTCAGTGGGTGCGTGAAAGGTTGTGGGTTACACAAAGCTGTCAGAAGAGCTATTCTGATCGTCGTCAATCAGACCTCGAGTTTCAGGTGGGAGATTATGTGTTGCTTAAGGTGTCACCTTGGAAAGGTGTCATACCTTTTTGAAAAAAGGGCAAGTTGGGACCCCGATTCATGGGTCCATTTAGGATTTCCGCCCGGGTGGGCGAGGTCGCTTATTGGTTGGATCTCCCTGATGAGCTGATTTAGATTCATAGCACCTTCCACGTGTCTCAACTGCGGAAGTGTGTATCAGACAAGACTACGGTTATTTCCTTGGATGATATTAAGGTGGATGGGAGCCTGAACTACGTAGAGAAACTCATTACAGTATTGGATAGAAAGACTAAAGCCCTTTAGAACAAGGTGGTGAAGTTGGTTAAGGTGTAATGGAAACACGGGAAGCGCTCTGAATGGACGTGGGAGCCAGAGGACGAGATGCGAAAGCATTACCCGGATCTGTTTGCGACAGCAGACTTTGAGGACGAAGTCTAGTTCAAGTGGGGGAGAGTTGTAATACTCCAATATAGGTTATTACCCTTCCTTCCTTTAAATGAGATTATTTTGCAAAAATGGTCCCTTTTTGTACGCTGGGCATACTTAAGAGTATGCTTAGCGTACTGTGGAGGAATGATCGCAAAGGTGCACCCCGAATGCGGGGCGTATGTGACAGATAGCCAAAACCCTAACTTTCGGGCTTGTGACCTCTTTAAACACCCTTAAGTCATTTGTCAATCACCCTATCCAGCCTCCATCATCCTCAAACGTCCCTAAAACCCAAAAACCCATAGTGCGTGTTTCTTGAGCTTGTGACTACCTCAAAAATCCCATTCTTGGTGTGTTAGCTAAAGGGAAGAAATGGAATCAATCTTGAAGGAAGGAAAGGCTTCTGGATCTTGCATATAGAGCAGCTTAGGAAGCTTGTGGAGGTAAAAAGATTTCTCCTTGATAATCTTTGTCATTTATAGATCTAATATTTTTTATTTAGTCCTCGTTTGAGTTCATGAATCATATCTTGGGAGTTTGAGCAACTCCATAGATTAATGAGGGTAGATCTGAGGTCCTTTAGTTTATTCATGTCATAAAAATGTAGACTTGTTGATTATTTTGCCCCATGCATGAATTAAGACCCTTGGAAAGGTCTTAATGTGTTGTAAAGAGTTGTTGGGAGCATATTGGGCATGCAAAGGCATAAAGTTGCCAAATTTATGCCTTAGGACTCTTCTAATGACCTAAATCTGAGTTTGGAACATAAGGACTTCATGCGTTAAGCACTTAATAGGGGATGTGCTTATTCTGTTTGTACGTTAGGCGTACCAATCTGTACGCTACGCGTACAACCAAAGAACCTAGTATACTTAGTGTACTTCTGATAAATGTCGGGGGTACGCTCAGCTGTGATCGTTGGGCATCGGTGGACTTTACGAACCAATTGGAATTCTCTTAGTCTTGGGCCTGGACCGTTAGGATAATGTTGGGCCTTGGGAATTTCTTTAGTTTTTTGGTGTTTTGATTGGGCCTTATTGATGGGTTTTGGTCATAAGACATCCTATGTGCTCATACAAACCCTAATGCTTGGATCTAGGTTTCTCTATTGTACATGCTTTGAATCCAAGACTATAAACCCTAATTCTAGCATATGGAAATCAATATTAACATATAATTAGGTTTAATATATTACCTTGATTGTTATGTAGCAATAACAATCCTAATTCCTCCTTGAATTGACTTTGGAAGGCTTAGAGTCACAAGTGTCACTCCTCTAATGGCTTACAAACACCAAGAGCAAATGGAGAAGGTATAAGGAGAGAGGAGAGGTATAAGATTTCGTCCTTAGGACTTCTAGGGATCAAGTGTACAAAATCCTAAGGCCTTAGGGGTCTTTATATAGGGTTGGGATTAGGGTTTCAGTCCTTATCCTTATCTAGTTACTTACCCATCAAGCAACCATAAGATAAGCCTTGGAAATCCCTATCTCTTGGACCTTTGGACGATTTTAAGGATATCCCTATCCTTGAATTCGTCCATCCTTTAACAAGGATAACCATTGCCCTATTTTGCAACTATCACATAATTACAATTCAGCCCCTCTAGTTTAATTAATTACATTTGATCACAAAATTAATTCTTAATTAATTATTGACCAATATTAATTAAACAAATATGATTTCTCCTTTAATATATTATTCTTATAACATATTAGTAAATCATAATAACCTCTCTCTTTATTTATTTCTCCAATCAAGTTGCTTTAGTGAAGGCAACCCAAAAGAACCATGCACCATCGGGTCAAGTACATACCAAAATAGTTATGGACTTAGACACTAAACCAACAGTCTCCCACTTGGATAAGTCTAACAACTATTCTGTGTATGACTTCGGATCCCGATCTGCAATTGTAGCTTTCCAAAGCCGCTGTCAACTCTGATCATATCAAATACGTGTGTCCTTAGATAAGGGATCATATATTCCTCCATTCTAGATATCATATGAGATATGATTTCAAATCATTCTCTTTGTACTATATCTCGATTCCGATTTATGACGACTGACTAATTGAACAAATCAAATTAGCCCTAGCCCGGCCGAGCATTTACGTTTGTCATCACTAAATCATCGAGGGGCCCAAAGATATCGCTTTTATCCTACTTTGAATAAAAGGAATGGATAAACTTTGATACAATGCTCGCTTGCACTCATGCACCGAATCACACACAACAATATGTTTTATAACACTAAGTTACTAGTGCGTTTACATATTATCAATGTGCAACCGATTCGCAAGATACAACTCACACATCTTGGTTTCAAGAATATAAGATGTTATCGTCTCACCAATCACTCGTGATACAATTCATGGAGTGATCCAAGTGAGCGTGGGTTTAATCCAATGCTCAAATTCATATTCATAAGCACTCATGAACGTTGCAGCAAACATTTGCTTATGTCTAATGCTCTTTAGACAATCCACACACCAATTCACGACAGTCTTCATTCATATCTACTTCCAACATATGAACGACTGTGGCCCGTTTGAATAATTCGATTACTCTTAATAAACTCTATTATTCTGGATGTCAAAACATGCAAATGTGAAACACAAGAATAATACTAATCCCATATGGCCCCAAACCTTTGAGCATAAATAAAACACCTTTTATTATCACCATATTGATTACTCATTATTTGTCGTTTCGGGTAATCAACTTCTTACTTGAATTACAACACTTGTCCCATGCTCCTAGCATGCACACAATGTTACCTATGGTTCTTACTTTGTGAAATAGATCACATTGAACACATTTCCAATCATTCTCATTTCACAACTCCAAATCCATTTTTCATAAGTTTAAGAATATCAAATTCTTGCTACTTATAGAATATGCTAGATTCTAACATTTTATGCAATGATTCTTTCGTAATGTCACTGCACCAAAGTCACAAAGACTATTGCCAATGATATTACAAAGTCTTCTATCGGCGATTGTTACAAGACAATTCCTTAGATATGATGTCTCTCACTCAAAGTACATTCCTTTGAACATCCTTTCGCATAAAAGCTTCTAATCTAGTCATAGATTTTTCAATATTCAATTCCCAATATGAATACATTTCCATATTTTCCATATGACAACTCATTCTTAATAGAATCTCATCTATTCGTAATGATGTCGATATGGTCCATCCAATATGGACACATTTCCATATTTTCCATATGACAACTCATTCTTAATAGAATCTTTTCTATTCATAATAATGTCGATATGGTCCATCCAATACCATGCTTCCAACTACTCACAAGTGACCAATCCTCGTCGAACTTTGGATTGTCCTTTGATAGTTGTTTAATTATTTTAGTCAAAACCGATTCTAGTCCTTTTTCCTTCTAAATGCGCTAGACATTTGGAAAAATTTAGAATGGTCAATCATTAAAGCATTTGCAATCGATCCTATACCCGAAGCGTATGGGACACGACGCATAATGTTTTATTTGCTATGTTCTCAAAATTCGAATTGTGAAGAGGAATGCCGTAATCATAATCGAAATTTTAAGAACACACTATATACCCTTGACTAAATTTATTAACATTTCTCAACCTAAACCTTTAGATTTGGAATGAAGCATAATATTCTCTCCCTTAATTATAGCAAAACAACTATTCCTTCCTTACAACTTTGCAAAGAATGACTCTTGTTTTCTATAATTAATATTGCCAACTTGCAATACGTGCCTTAATAATCATACAATCATAACATTTATGCTCCCACTATCATGATGATTATTATAAAACATAACACTTATGCCCCCACTAGCTTCGACATGTATTCATAAACATCTTAACTTTCAGAAAAACAATGCTTATTGAATTTCTTAAGTCCATGTTTCTAATACTTAATGCTTTGATAATCTTTTATCAAGGCTTCTTGAACTTATACACCTTTGCCTTCGATAGTTCATATGTGTGTCTAAACAATTAAGACTAATTTCCAAACCTCACAATTCAAATTATGGAAAGGGATACCGTAACCATAATCGAATTCGAGAACGCAATTTTACAATCACTATCTTCTTAAAATCTCTCTTAGTGAAAGCATTTCCTCACAATCATTTTCATGAAGGAGGAAATCTTATGACACTTAGATTTAAATGGTGTATGTGTTCCTATCCATGTGAATTTGTCAAAACTAAAGTTTATGACAAATTCAAACTCATATGGACCGAACTTTCTTAATCTTGATTTCTTGCCTTATGGTAGCACAGCTGCCCACCATGTCTTCCAAGCAGTTAAGCAGCTCACCTTTTCTTATCAATGTACTTTCCATTGATCAAGGTCCTTGCCTTATATGCATTCAAATGAGAACTCATAGGACTCACATGCATGATTAACTCGATTGGATCGACATAGAAACAGAATAATGTCAACACAATAGGTTGTAAACCTCAACTCGTGTGCTAGTGATGATCGATAAGGTTTATTTGATTTGTTCTTGAAACCTTTCAAGACCATTAAGACTCCCACTGACTCCTTGACATATAAAATTCTCTTGTCAAACATTTCTTGACAAATAAATATTTAAGAGTTAGTGTAGCTTTTATCAAGACAAAACACTTCATAACTTTGGTCCTAGTTGGTCTTTGTCTTATCCAAGACATCACAACTTTCCACAATTGATGAATGTTATAAACCTTCTTAATACTTTTCACTCATTATCACAATCTTAACTTTAAGACTTGTTTTTGGAACGAAGTATGATTGACTTATTGATTTAACCATTTCTTCAGTCTTTGATTCCTCTTCTTGGACATACAGTTGTACCAAGACTCACTTAGAGGATCAATTGAGATATGGTTCTTAATCATTAAGACCTATCATAAAGCATAAAAGGTACTCTCCCTTCTTCTTAGAATGGAGAATCTTTTATCTCTCTGCCTACTTGATTCTTATTATTCGTTCTACTATTGATTTAAACTTTTTCAATCAATTCAGAATTACACTTAATCTTATAACTATAATCATATTTATTAAACCTTTAGTAAATCATGATGAATATCTCGTTATTCTTATGGTGGACTTTGATCAACACACAACTTTGTGTACTCGATCTCCTAGTCTTTCACTTGACACTTTGTCAATGAATTAGTCTAATTTCCAAATATGAAATTTCTCATTAATCATGCATCCATGTTGCATGATTCCAAGTTTCTGTCCAATTGAAACTTGAGCGATGAGAAACTCTCCCTATTTGGTAAATTCTCGACTTTCCATAATATAATAAGAACCAAATCCATTTGTTGTAGAAATATGCAAACACCAATTTTCATAACGATTTCATTGCAAGGAAATAAACAAATAAATAAATAAGTCAAACGAAAATTTATTTTATTTATAAAAGCAGCGGAAAACATTTGTCCTTACAATGCAAAATCCATTGAAAAGTATGTATTTCAAAAGAAAATTTTCTAACTCTATCATAACTATCTAAGATCAAAATCTAATCTTCAAGTCCATGCGATCAAGATCCATTCCTTATGATTAGATTCATTTTGCTCTTTCACCAAGCTTCCTTTCTTTTCACCGATCCTGTAAAACATTCAAATGCAATCTTATTACATTATGTATTAAGAATTAATAAATAGGAACTTAATGGAGTTAGATAGTGGATTTTACCTGAAGCGCAGCCATACTCTTTGACTCTCCCATCTTCTGGACTCTTCAGGCTCTTTGGGCAGACTTGTATCCAACGCCCTTTCTTTTGACAGTAAACGCAGGTTGGTTCTCCTAGAACGTCCTTGGAAGCATGGTCGGTTGACTTTTCCAACAAATACACTCCATTGCTTCGCCAAATCATTTCTGATTCAGCAGCAATGAGCATGTAAGTTAGGTTAATGAGGTTCTCGTCATGATTCATCATATAATACTTTCTTTTGAAATCATTATATGATTCAGGAAGTGACTGCAAAACCCAATTCACAGCCAACTCATTCGGGAATGACACACCCAACATTATCAACCTATCAATGTGTGATTTCATTCCTAGAACGTGGGCACACACGGGATTACCATCTTCATGTTTCATTTCCAATAGGGCTTTAGTGATATTGAACCTTTCAATTCTTCGATCTTGTGGGTTGGGGAGAACAATAGGAGGAGGAGGAGGAAGTGAAGCATGATTTCACGTTCCTCGATTGAATCATGGAAAACCATCTTTATGTGGAATGCTTGTTCCACGAGATTTGGGAAGACCATAGCTGTCGAACTTTGACATCTACAAAATGGGAGAAAAACAAATTCAAGTTAGTTGATTGAGTGATTCCTTAGTAAATCACCCAAATGAGATACTAAGGCTAGGACCCAACACAATATTCCACAACTCGGGAGAGGGATGCCGTAACCCTAATTGCAGAATATTTGAAGGTAAGTGAATGACGATTCACTAATTTCCACCACGAAAAACGAAAAAGAAATTTAAGTTTTAAATCTATGAAAACTCCTAGATCCTTTGAGATTCATTGAACTTTCAATGGCATGTTAAAATCTCGATATGCCCCTCTTGTTTGTGACTGGGATGCGGAGGATCACAAAGCGGGTGTGAATAACCATGCAAACTTACATGATGCCCTCACATGTTACAGTCACCTATTCGATGTGCCGGTAAACCACACACGCTCCACCGAACTATGACAAACATTGAGTCACCCTTTGCTACCTTTGCTTAGAACCATTTAGTGTGCTGGTAAACCACACACGCTCCATTAACGTCTTCGCAAGGGCACAAAGTGTAATTTCATGGAATTGCATCAATTCACTTTTACCTAAGTAACTAAGATTGGGAATTTTATGAAAACATTTAGTTACTTTTATATTTCATTATACTTATAATGGGAGGTTTTGTCCTATCCTACCCGTTCGACTAACGACCCTCCACTAGTCAAGAGTGCGGTGGGTAAGAGTGGATACCCATTCAATCGCCATTTTATAGGCAATTTCCTTAAACACCCCTTATAGACTAGCTTCGTGAATGAGGCCTACTAACGGTAAGACTGACTTTTACTCATACATATATACAATGTTAGACTTTTAATGTTATATATAGTATAGGGTGTATTTTATACTTTCAAAATACTAGGTGGTCTAATTTAACAATTATACCTTTAATTCAATTAAATTGTAAACCTAAACTTTTATGGATTTATTAAACTTCTTTAATTATACACCTTAATTAATTAACAAAACCATAAGGGTGTGATTTGAACTTTTTCAAAACAATACTAGAGTTTTAGAATTTAACATTCCTAATTAAACTTTTAATCAACTTTTAAATTCCAAAACTTGAGGGCAAGTTTTGAAACATTTCAACACATTAGGGTTTCAACTATTTAAATTTCAAAACTACAAAACTATTGGGTTCAAATTTAAACTATAAGACCTAAAGGGCAAAATATGAAACTTTTCATAACAACAAGGATCAAATAACAAATAATCTAAACTAACATTTAATTACATAATTATCCATATTTGATTTGTTTAATGATTTCTTGCAAAACAATTTATCAATTTACTCAAAATAATTAATCAATTATCTTATAAGGAAACAATTATCTTATTAATTGATAAATATCCTCAATTAGATCAAAAATATAGTCAAATATATCATATAATCAGATTAATATTGATCTAACATGATAAGGTAACTATCCCAATGCAAAAACAGCAAGAAATCCCGAGATAATGCCTATCTGACGAGTTGACTCGTCGAGTCAAGCCTGGACTCGTCGAGTCACCATGGACTTGGCGAGTTCAGCTATGGACTCGGCGAGTCCAGCCTCCAAAACACCAAAAATCGAATTTTTCAGATATACAATGCATCAATACAATTGAAACCAATCAAGGCTCTAATACCACTGATGGGTTTTGGTCATAAGACATCTTATGTGCTCATACAAACTCTAATGCTTGGATCTAGGTTTCTCTATTGTACATGCTTTGAATCCAAGACTATAAACCCTAATTCTAGCATATGGAAATCAATATTAACATATAATTAGGTTTAAAATATTACCTTGATTGTTATGTAGCAATAACAATTCTAATTCCTCCTTGAATTGACTTTGGAAGGCTTAGAGTTACAAGTGTCACTCCTCTAATGGCTTACAAACACCAAGAGCAAATGGAGAAGGTATAAGGAGAGATGAGAGGTATAAGATTTCGTCCTTAGGACTTCTAGGGATCAAGTGTACGAAATCCTAAGGCCTTAGGGGTCTTTATATAGGGTTGAGATTAGGGTTTCAGTCCTTATCCTTATCTAGTTACTTGCCCATCAAGCAACCATAAGATAAGCCTTGGAAATCCCTATCTCTTGGACCTTTGGACGATTTTAAGGATATCCTTATCCTTGAATTCGTCCATCCTTTAACAAGGATAACCATTGCCCTATTTTGCAACTATCACATAATTACAATTCAGCCCCTCTAGTTTAATTAATTACATTTGATCACAAAATTAATTCTTAATTAATAATTGACCAATATTAATTAAACAAATATGATTTCTCCTTTAATATATTATTCTTATAACATATTAATAAATCATAATAACCTCTCTCTTTATTTATTTCTCCAATCAAGTTGCTTTAGTGAAGGCAACCCAAAAGGACCATGCACCATCGGGTCAAGTACATACCAAAATAGTTATGGACTTAGACACTAGACCAACACTTATTGGGCCATGTGGTCCATTATAGTTTCTACTTTGACCTTGGGCCCATTATGGAAGGATAGACTTTTGGGCTTGAATAGTGGGCCAAAGATTATGATGTTGGGCCCTTAGCTGAATTGGAAATCTAATTAGATTGATTAGTATATTTATACAATTAGAGATTTGGGCTAGTACTCGAGTAGCTATCGTGTTCAGCAGACTGAGGTGAGTCTTCTCACCACACTCATGGGTCGAAGACACCAAGGATGGTCTGTTAATGGTTTTCAGATGATTTGTATTGGTATATGCAACTATGTGCTATTGGATTGATATGTGGACTTATCTGTAGACTATGGGGGAGCCCATGGAATTTGGCAAGACCATGGGAGGAGCCCATGACTCTGGGATATAAGACTATGGGGATAGCCCATGACATTCCAATGAAGAACATAGAGGGAGTCCATGACAAACTTATATGTGTATATGTGTGCATGGTATTATGTGATTATATGATTCGTGTATTTTGGGAAATTCACTAAGCTTTTCCTTACAGTTTTATTGCATGTTTCATGTACTTCTTTTGATAAGGGCAAGGACCCGACTTCATGGCGCGACGTGCATTCTACGGTGTTTTCACATTTGGTTTTCGTACTTTTAATTTTAATATAATATGGTTATGTAATGGGATTTTTGGACACCTCGTGGTTAATATTTATGAAATTAAAAGTTAAAAATTCCTGTAAAATTTGGGCTGTTACAAGTTGGTATCAGAGCCTTGGTTTGAGGGATTTAGGCACATTTATGAGTGTGTCAGAGCTCAAACTGAGCAAATGGTAACAAATTAATTTTCAAAAAGAAACCAAAGTTAAATTTCCTAAAATCAATTTTGTAAGAAATAGGGGAGAATGTAATATGCGTAAGCGGTCGAGCTCAAGTAAGTGTTCCCAATGTTTTAGCCATGCTATATATGGAAATTAATGTTACATGGATTAATTGCTAAGTGTATGCTTTCAAAGTTGCACATGCTTAGGATTGCATAGCCCTAGAATGAGGGAAGAGAATTGTTCTTTGAGATTTTGTGTTTTTCTAAAATCTTTGTTCACACAATTACAATGAACTCAATAAGTAATTAGAGGGTCTTTTGGTCTTTGAACATTTTATAGCAACTAAATTCAAATAAAAATCAGGTACGGGGATATTACCTCTATTGTTGCTTGATCGTGATTGATTGTTGAAATGATTGCCCTAAAATGAGATAAAACAAACCAATAAAAAGGAATAAGTATCTTCTGATTCAGCAATGTAATGCATTGAATTCAATAAAAACCCCAAACTCTTATCGTACCTTTCAAATCTTCAAAAAGAGTTGATTATCATTGAAATTCGCACAACAAAACAAGGTTTCAATGTGAAACCCCTAAAGACAGAATCTAAATCAAGGTAATAGTTTCCTTTTCCGAAAGAACGAAAATAACACTAATTGAATGTAACCCTAAGAGAGAATGAAATCGCGGAGAGAAGGAAGTGACATCGATGTGTATTACAGATTTCATCGGCTAATTCTTCTGGCTCCCATCAAATCTTCATACAATATAATACATAATCAACCCCCAACGTTCAGAAATGGACAAGATTAACCCTACAGACCATTAATAACACTTAAAAATTGCAATATCTTTTTAACATTATAAAAATATATTTTTAAAATAAATTATATATCTTTATAAACTTTCATAATTATATTTGTATCTTTGAAAAACTTTAATTTCCATGTATATCCTTATAAAATATATAAACTCACGGTATATACCAAGTCATTAATTTAATGATAATTACTCTATTTAACAACTAAAAACATTATATTTAAATTAGATTATGATTAAGTTACTAAAATACCCATTTGCAATCCTTCCCGTTATCGATATGGTCATTCAAGATCTGATAATGTTTTTGCTAATCGATTAGGAATATACAATCATCAAGTTTTGTTAATAAAATTTGCAATTACCACGTTTTGTTTTACTTCAGTTTTGCAAATCAAATATGTAATCACCATGTTTTGCCGCTACAATTAGTTAGGAATATGCAATCACTAGGTTTTGCTATTTGATTATACAAAATAGAAAGTGACAAAGAATCAGGTCATGAATAATTATATCGTGAATAAGGAGATCAATAGCAGGAAAGATTACAAATGGCCTATTTTATTAATTTAGTTTTTATATAATTTAAATATAGTGTTTTTAATGTTTAAATAGATTAATTATCACTAAGTTAAATATTAGAGTATGTATGTGAGTTTATAGATTTTATAAGAATAAACATATAATTTAAAATTTTTACAAAAAAATAAGTAATTATGAAAGTTTATTCATATATAGACAAAACTTTCCCTATTATATTATTCCCTTTTTAACAAAAAGTTACCCTAACAATAACTTATTAACAATTCAAATAATAATTTTTAATAAATTTAATTAATGCATATAATATTTATCTTGCCATATTTTGATGTAATGTAACCCTAGTATAAAGCTCTTAGAATTCGAGGTGCAGCATTTGAAACCTTTCCCTTGCTAAGTTATTCTCCGGGTCTAATTTTTGGATCCAACCTAACCTCCTATCCAGTCAATATTCGGACATCCAAGCCTTCATTTTTACAATGTTGGTCCACTTTTGTTTTTCTTACGAAGTCGCTTTACCTTTTTCTGATTTATATAAAAAAAAGCAAAAAAGAAACAATATAACACCCTGCCACCCTAATAACCCCCACCCCACCCATACCCCTTCTTTATTTGTCATGGTGACCACCATCTCGTCGAAGAGCCACCAATCCATCTTTACACCACCTCTACTGCTTTCAAGCCACATATACTAGTTTCAACACTATCAAAACCCCTAATAGCGTCGTTGAATTTTTTCTTCTTCTTACTAAAAGTGTCTGATCTGCAAACACAAACCTATATCTTTTCCTGATTCTCATTTAAGAAACCCCCAACGAACAACAAAGTTGTCGTGTTTTGAAAACGTGAAGACATGAGCTAGGGTTTCTGAAAGCGCGAAGGTGTGAGCTAGTGTTTCGGAAAACATGAAGTTATAAGATAGAGTTTCTTATCATGACAGCGACGACGAAATGAACACCACTGGCGAAGTCGGTATAGGGTAATGCTTGGGTTCCATCGTGTTCTTGAGTTACAACACCGAATTCTAGGGTTTTCAAAGACTGATTGCCGGTTTTTTGACAGTTATAATTGCCATTGTCGATATGTGTTCAAAAAAGGACCAAAACCACAATAATAAACATATTTTAATCTAGAGGTGTTAGTCCAAAACGTTTTAGAGAAAAATGATAGTTTCGACAGCCCATACGAACCATATTTAGTTTTGTCTTTTTAAACACAGTCCTAACTTTCTTACTTTTTTTTCATTTAATCCTAAGATAAAAAAATAACTTAAAGGCGATAGAGCTAAAGTTAGAATAGACGGTAGGTCAAAAAGGAATGATGGCTTTATATACATAAACTACACAAATATTCATGTGTTGCACATAATAAAACTATGTAGTTATTTTTTTTTTTTGCATATATATGTTGAAATTAATAACAAATTACATGTAAACTAATAACTCTTACACTAAGTTGATATATATATATATATATATATATATATATATATATATATATATATATATATATATATATATATATATATATATATATATATATATATATATAAACTACGCAAATATTCGCACATAATAAAACTATGTAGTTAATATTTTTGCATATATATATATATATATATATATATATATATATATATATATATATATATATATGTCCAAATTAATAACAAATTACTTGTAAACTAATAACTCTTACACTAAGTTGATATATATATATATATATATATATATATATATATATATAATTATTTTAAACCACATTAAATATTCATATATTAGAATCATCTCATTCAATAACACGTATCCGTGCTTGCGTTTAATAAAATTAAACATGGCTTTTTATTTAGTATTACAATTTAATGTTATGATTGATCAATTTGGAAAGTATTTAACTATTCATTTTTTTAAACTGATAATTATACTTAATTAATATATGAACCATTGTGTAAGTCCCAATTTAATAAAAAAATACATTTTAAAATAAGTAAATCACTTCTTTTTCATAAAACCAAAACCATAGAGATGCTGGTTCCAACAACCAAACATCCAAAATTAGAGTATATAACATTACAGTAAAACAAAATACGAATGTTGTTAAAAAATGTATATAGTCACGCCTTCGTCTTCCATCGATCATCGGAAGTACCTCGAAACATTTGATCCATAACTTGAAACCAAAGCTTAGGGAGTTTCAAAAAATATCATATACAACAATACATAAACACTTATTAAGTATATAGGCTCACAAAACTCTAACATATCTTTCCATCAACTCGCCCCTTATGATTATATAGACTCACAATACTTAATGTTGGTCTTGTCATAAACTCACCCCTTTGCCCTCAATGTATAGTTGTTTCACCCACATTTTGGCTTTCCATACAAAGCTATAAAGTCTCATCCCTTCACAAAATATGTCAACATATACAATAATACACATAACAAATAGCTCAACGTCACATCTAACAAACTACAAGTCTACCTGCCTAACAACATACTTTAGACTAACCATTTCCTAGCATACTAGGACACATACAACAATATACAAGAGGTGTAGGTAGAATTTTCAACCTACTATTTCAATATCTTTAACTTGTACTAACATCTCGAGTAAGTCTAAGATCTTGGATTTTATCAATATTATGGAGTACCATCGTACTTCTTGTGACATCTTATGCAGGAACTTAAGGCTTGATAAGAAATGAAAATACCAAGTCAAACCTCATGTCGTCAATGCGTCATGAATGTTGAAGACCTTCGTAAAATGTAACGCACGTAGATTCGGGCTAGTCAATTTAGAGATAGTAAGCGTTAAAAAATATCTTTTGATAGGAGATTATTTAGAATAAATAATCTTAGCCAAAGTTATAGTATATGTCACAAGGATTTCGTACATATAAAGAACACTGGAATCCGATTTAAAACGAAGAAGTTATGACCCGTCGAAGTTTTGTGACTAAACCGACACGGCACTGCGTTTCGTAAAAAATGAATTTTTGACAAAATACTTTTTAGCCTTAGAGATCTAAATGAAAGTCATAGTATTCGTTAAACCGAGAGCATGAATATAGAGAACATCAAGATCTAACTTCATTTGAGGAAGTTATGATTTTTCTAGGATTTAGAGTAGAAGTATACAACTCTGAAATCGAAACGATTGGTCAATTTTTAGCCAAAATGATGTAAATGAGAATTGAAGATCTCATTAATAGGAGTTCAAAGATAAAAAGACAGTTGGAAATTGAGTCTGTATGTAGAAGTTATGAATTTTATAGGGTCGTTAACAGTGTAATCTTCTCAGACTGTTAAATTTAAAATCAGTCTAGAATTAGCCAATGAAGTTAAAAGGAAAGTTGTAGATCCTGTTAATACCTACGCGTGGATATAAAGAACGTCAAAAACGAAGCTCGTATGTGAAAGTTATGAATTTTTTAAAATTAGTTGTTTTACATGTGACTTGCACCATGTTTCAACACTAGGTGAAGCCGTGGTGCCTACGCATCACTCACTACGTGAGAGGCATATCTCACGACATGAGATATCCCTGGACAACCTATAAAT
>NC_136416.1:51020000-51300000 GCF_051521515.1 Lactuca serriola
TAAAAGTTTATATATATATATATATATATATATATATATATATATATATATATATATATATATATATATATATATATATATATATATGGCCCACTCTATCTATTTATCATTTTTTCTCTCTTAAATTACTTTTATATTTTATACATTTAATCATTTGTCATTCAATCATATTTGTTGTAAGCATTTATTATATTTAAATTTTAAATGGATGTTATTTACTTATTATTTAATTTTATTAAATTTAATGATATTTCAATGATGAAGTTTAAACTCAAAATAGTCGTATAATGTTTCCAATGTTCTTTTTATTTTAATTTTTTTTTAATATGATGAGTTTTTAAAATTGATAAATTATATGAGGAAATTTTATAAAATATATATATTCCTTAATAAATGAATATTTTTTTGCCACATGTCAATCTTTTCTGAGTTTTGACACTTGTTATTTTGTGGCATTTTTGAAATAAATATTATCCACTTGTCAGTTTTTGATTTGTTTCAATTTTTAAAATTAAAGTCATATACTTATATATGTAAAGTATTAAATATCATATATATGATATTAAATTGCAATAAATATATTTTTCCTTTCTTTTTTTAAAGTTGTACATTAAAAAATATTTTATGTGTACATTTTAATTTAATGTTTAATTTTTTTTAAATCAACTCGTATAATACACGGGTCTCACACCTAATTTTAGATATATAATGATAAATTAGTTAGATTTAAAAAAATCTATTGGAAGAGTAAACGATGATATATTAATAAGATTTTTTTTTTAAATCTATTAGCAGAAGTTAAGCATTAAAGAAAATATTTATTTTAAGTCATAGTATATGATGACATGTCAATAATTTTAGATTAAATTACATGAATGGTCTTGTGGCTTGGCGATTTGTGCATTTCATTTCTATTTTTTTTCATTTAGATCATCCCTGAAGTTTATTTTTGTTTTGATGTTAGTCCATAGCATACATAAAATGAATATAATGCCATTAGTAATTATATTTTAATTAACTTATTGTTTATTAATGTATTATTATTATTATTATTATTATTATTATTATTATTATTATAAGTTAAAAGAAAAGAAATATGGTCTACCCCATATATGTATCACTTTTTCACCCTCTCATGTATATCTTAGACCCCCGTCTAACCTCTTCATTCCATTTCACATTTGACGACCCTTATCTTCCATGATGACCCTGTTACACTCGACGGTACTAGAAATCATGGTAAGGATCTTAATGTTCTTTACGTCTGAAGACCGTCGCATATATCTCAGATCCCTCTACCCCCCCCCCCCCCTCTCTCTTACTTCCACAATACCCTTCACCTGATTTTTTATGTTGTATTCAAAAACCCAAGTTGTTTCAGAATCCCAAATTGTTTCGGAACCCCAAATCTGATAAAGCTCATGAGTTAGATATAGCTTGAAGCTAATTTTTTAGATGTGATGTGAGATTGGATGTTGCAGGTTCTATGCTAATTTCTTAGGTTTTTTTGTTGTTGCAAGTCATGGTTTTTAGGTTATTCCAAAACTTTATATGTGGATTTGAATTTAATGGTTATGTTTGGTTTTCCCACTCGGGGTTAGTTGAAGAACAAAGTGGTTAGTTGTTAGAGGTTTCATGGATATGGAAAAGCTAAGGGTAGTGATATGGTCAGAAATAGTAAGGATGGGGGTGGACTCAACTAAATCCTTTGCTTCTAGTCTATTTGAGAAATTAAGAATGACTAAAATGGTAGATGATCGTTCATGTTGTTATAGGAAGGTTTTCAAGTGGTTGGATTTTAAGAACAATGGTTATATATATATATATATATATATATATATATATATATATATATATATATATATATATATATATATATATATATATAAAAGAAGTCCTACCTTAGGAGCAGTAAACTCATATCTATTTTGTCTATTTTAGCCCTTCTACTAGACCTGTTTATGTGTGTGTTCAAATCTGTCTCCAGGGTCATTTTATGTCATTATTGATATTGTTTGTGTACACGTGTTGCTTCTCCTTTGCTTCACTGTTTTTTTACCCAATCGAATGTCGATATGTGTAATTCTTCTTCACCTTATCTCCAAACTCCTACGTTAATCAGCCCTTCTAGTTTCTTCTTTCCACCGCCTTATCCAGACCTTCTCTTCTCTTTCTTCCTTCCACCACTCCTCATCCAAAGTTTCTCTTCTCTTTCTTTTGTAAGAAATCGAGTCGCGATGACAATAGATCAACCCGGAGGGGTTCTATCCACCCGGAGGGCTTTTTCCGGATTCGTTTGTACCTTTCGCTCCATCTCCACCTTCTAAGTTTTCTAATATGTGTCTGTTCTAAAAAGACTCATTTTCCGTCGCCCACAACAAATGAGACCCTTTTCATTGTCAATCTCGTTCTCAATCTTTCAACTTCTACCCAGATTAACGATTAAAAGAAAAAAAAAAGGTGTATATGTTTGTATCCAGCCTACGGATTCAATACCAAGGGGAAACCCATATAGGTGAAGAGACTACTGGAAGATAAGTCACACCCACACCTTGTGTTGGATTCCATCTGATTTATAAGGTTTTATGAACGATCATTTCAATTTTCTGCATAGAAAGTTTTTATTACATTTTTTTAATTTTTGTGCTAAATTGAAGGTTTGGGGTTCTTGATGGCTACTGATGCACTTCCAGTTGCTTACGGAACTTCTCATGTGGCATTCGTTCATAAAGTCAATCAAAAGTCGGATGAGGTATTCATTCACTATCACCTTATATCTTCAATTTCTTAAAAAATTTCTCTTTTTAGATTCATGTTGACATCATACTGACCATCTGATTTACAAGTTATATGTTTATCAAGTTTGATTTAGATTTTTGTCCCTTTAATTAGGGCATCGTCGGACAATACAGTTGGGGATAAAGTTCTGCCCACCAGGTATTAGATGAAATGTCTGACTCACATTTCCTATTTTTCTTCTCTTGGTTTTAGATGTAGTTTATGATTTCACAACCGGATTTCATATCATTTTATTGTTGTGATTAATGAAGAATTTAGGGTTTCAGATCGTTATAGTCGTGGTAATGAAGGGAGTGCTTACCAAAAGTAATGACCTCCGAAGCATCTGTTCTTTATTGTTAAAAATTTTCAAATACATTACTTTATATCATCAGTAATTAACTTAAAATTGTAAACTAAATACTAATTTTATATTCATCATTCAATTTTATTTGCAGACAAAAAGGACAAAGAAGGCCGACATTGTCGAAAAGTGTGGTATCCTGATTCTTGCTGCAAAATTCTTAATATGATAAAAATTATCTATAAAATATTTTTTGTTGTTAAACTACAAAAAATGAAAATATTTTACTTAAATATTGTTTTTTAATTTTATTTTTAAGGTACCCATTATGGTGGTAGTCTGCGAAAACAGATCAAGAAAAGGGAGGTCAGCCATCACAGCAAGTAATTCTATGAGTTTTGTGGGAAGGTAAACAATCATCTACTTTTGGATTTTTAGTTTAATGAATTTGTATATTTTCAAAAGGTTTATTGTTTATGTGGAAATAATTTGTATTTGTTTTGAAATGTTGAAACAGTATGCAGTGAAGAGAAAGGCAGTTGGAATATGGGGTTGCAAGGATTGTGGGAAAGTGAAAGCAGGGGGTGCATACATATTGAAGTAATAATTTTTATCTTTTTGTTTCTTTGTTTTATAATTTCATGTTTTTAATTTACTGATAATTTTGTTTTTTGTTTATTAATGATAATGGTACTGCAAGTGCTATTACATATGATGTTCAACCCATTGTATATAGATCAAAATATATTAGAGTTATGGTCTCGGTTTCAAATTGAACTGTAGAAAGGAGGTTGTCGGGCTTGAAATGAGAGAGTGGAAGATAAAGAAGGGGCAAACGAAGCAAAGGGTAAAAGGGGGTAGGACCCACAAGTTTACTTAACACTTTTCTTTAATGATTTATTTATTAATTATTAATTTAGAAAGAAAATAAATAAAAACCAGTACGAGTAAAATATTCAATTTAAGTTGGGTAGGGACTAACCACACAACAATAAAAATAACACAAAGATTGCCCTAGGTAAAATAAGATATATATTAAACACATAGATTACTCTGAACCACAAGGATCATTCGTATAATTTACTCATAATTTTAAGTCAGTAGTATCGATAAAGTATTGAAGATACTTTTAAAATTATTAAGACACTTCTTCATAAATGATTCATATGGTTTTAAATATCAAGTTTAAGTTGGATTATGTATCTAAGGTCATAACTAAATAATTATAACTTTATGGAATAAAAGCAAATTTATTTTGAGGTTGCCCCAATAACTAGAAATAGCTAGAAATGACTTTAGGGGTATGCGGAAATGATTTATTAATTTATTATATGATTAATAAATTAATTAGAAATGGTTTAGAATTAATTTAGATTTAATCATAAGTAATTGGAAATTAATTCTGGATTAATCAGTATTAATTAAAGGTGCAATGGTTGAATTGTAATTGTTCATAATTGAGCAAGGAATGCAATTCTAGAACCATCTTATGCTTGGACAGTTTTGAGGGGCTCTAGAACTATTTTGGAAGCCTCGTGGTTAATTGGTAATTGATAAGGATAATGCCTTGAATAGATTAAATCATAATATTTAATTATTCAATTTAGGGTTTATCCTAGATATCCACCAACTATAAATAGGGGCCCTTAACCTTGAAAAATCTAATCCCTAACACTCACAAGGCAAGAAATCGGATGTTGCTCTCCTTCCTCATTTCTCTTTTTCGTTCCTAATGTTCCAGGGTTATGGGTGTGAGTCATTAAAAACATCCATATTATTGATGCTTGCTTTCCAATGTGAAATTAAAGATACAATAGTTACTATATCCAATTATATTAAATGTATATTTCATAATCTATTAGATCATTGTTTCATAGTATGCTGCTATAATGATAAATGTCATAGATCTCTAAGTTGCATGTGCCCATAAGTTGTTTTATGATCCTGTTGCATCGATTTATATGACTATAACCTAAAAACTCATCAATGGTATTTGTTGGGAATAAAGTGTTGCGTCAATGGGCTATTTATTTTGTTTATTTTGTAAACGGGTTGGGCCTGTCCACCAGTCTTTCATTTATTAGGGTTAGAGTATTTAAGGCTGCATGCATGCACCGTGTTTCATAACTTTTGGATCAATCATATTGTAACCCTAATCACGCCTCTACAGTAGCAATTCTTAATCGATTTCTTCTGAGGCGGTGACATTTGAATCATTTAGCATACATTCTTTCTATCATTGTGTTCTTATTTCTTTACTGTTTAGAATCTAATCGAACTTTAAGGATTAATTTCCTAACAATTGGTATCAGAGCAGGATACCATGTACTCTGTACACATCTCTTCTGTTTATAGAGTTTTTATGGTTTCTATTAATATTGGATCTGGTTTAGTCGTCATAACTGTGTTCTTGACGCTAATCTGTAACTCTAATATTACCCTAAAACTGCTTTAGTTTACACGTCTGATTCTTTACAGGTTACAAAGATCATATCATCATGTAGCACGACGATTCTCACTTTAACTCCATAAATCTTTCGAGCATCATTAGATCAACCACTAGGATCCTTAATCTCTTTCCCAACGAATATGAAGTTTGGGCGCTTCACTTCGAAGATTACGTTCTTGGCCTAGTGGACAACGGGTATTTGATATGGGAGGCTATCACTATTGGACCTTTTGTTCACACTGAAAGCAAAAGAGTTATCAAAACTCAAAATGACTACAACAAACTCCTTCTTGATGTTAAGGACGTTCCTCATGATGTGAAGGAAAAACTGATTAGCAATGTTAAGGCATTGAGAATCATTCGATTCACCTTACAGGCTGACACTTTTCGTCTGATTAGCTCTTGTGACACAGCCAAAGCCATCTGGGATCGGCTTAAGGAACTCTACTCAATAGATGTAGATCTTGCGCACTCAGCACAAACGCTCTTGCTTTCAAAGTTTGGTGCATTCACAGAAAAGCCTAAAGAAAGTTTAAGTCAAACCTTCAATCATTACAATCATATTTTATGCAAAATGACAAAACATGGCATTAGACGTGAAAGTATTGAACAAAATATCACGTTCGTGAATGGGCTCAAATCATAGTGGAAGACGGTAGTGTCTACAATTAAGACACATGAGCAGTTCAAGAATTATTCTTTGGCCAAGCTTGTTGGTATCCTGAAGTCACATGAAGATGAAGTGACTAAAGAAGCGAAAGTAGTCTCTGGGATGGGATCATTAACACTTGTCACGAAGGATAAGAAAGTTGTTGAAGAGGATGATTCAGATTTTGAGCTTTCTAATTATGAACTCTCTAAAGAAGAGTTTGCAATGATGGTGTCGAATCCAAGGAGGTTCGCAAAGAAATACATCAACCAGAACAAGAACTGGAACTGGCAGGGCAATTACAACTCTGAAAAGGTGAAAGAGGAAAATGCCAACGGTTCGCAGAAGGATGAAGACAAGAAAGAAAAGAAGCTCACGGGTGACTCCGGCTATGATTGTAATTTTTTCTATGGCAAAAATCATTTAGCGAAGGATTGCATGTTGCGAAGATTGAACGAAAAGAAAGAGGGAGAAGATGATGAAGCTTACCATCTGCGAAAGCTTGAAGAAATCAAAAAGAAAAAGAATGCAGATAACACTATGCCTGCTTTGATTGTGCAGGAAAATGAAGTTGATGATGAATTTGGCAGGGTAGGAGTCTGGTCCACAGACTATGAAGATGAGGAGGTTCGCAAGCCTACTCGGTACTTGAGCATGCTCAAGACGGATATTCGACAGTTCGTGTCCACCCAACATTACGGTACCCTCACCAAGCTTCAGGATGTTGCGAGGAGGCGGGAGATTGAGATGGAGATCCAGAAAAGCGAGCAGCGATATGATCCCATTCACTCACAGCCTACAACGAAGCGTTTCAAGCCCGCTGATTCACGATCTGGGGGGCAGAGGGGTCGCACTTGTGGGAAGTAAAACATGGTTCATGAGGGTGCTTGTCGATCTTCTTATGGGTGCCACAGATGTGGCAGGGACAATTACATTGCTAGGGATTATCGTCAGCAGGCCCCGTCGGCGAGCATTAGGATTTGTTACCACTGTGAGCAGGTTGGTCATTTGAAGGCTAGCTATCCTTTGTTCGCCGTGAGACCGGAACAAGCTACAACACCGACTTCCTTGAGGATCACAAATAGAAGCCAGGGCAGGGCACAATCCACGAGGTCTCGGGGTCATTCTTTCTAGCTTACATCGGTGGAGGCCATGGCAGTGCCAAATGTCGTTAATGGTATGTTTTCATTTATTATTTTGTTAGTTATTTATGGTATGCTTATGTTTATAATCTAGTTAGGTACCTTATTAGTAAACTCCTTGCTTGTTCTTGTAACGACCCAATTTTTCACGTCCAAAAATTTCGTTTTAAAACATTACTTTAGAAGACATTAATAATTAAAACATTGTTTGATCAAACCATGATACAACGTAAACCGTGGCTAAAAGTCAAATCATACAACCAATCAAAATATCATAATATAAATCCCAGAGAATCTCGTAAATGCGGAAACCGAAGAGTGTGTGTGTGACATGCTGCTACCGCGCCGGCTCCTTTCCCCTAGCTGAGGAGGTACCTGAAACCAAAACTGAAAACTGTAAGCACAAAGCTTAGTGAGTTCCCCCACCGTACCACATACCAAATAATCTCATAACATACATATATTGTCAGGCATATCTGGGTGCCCGACCTACCCCTTCGGCCCTCTCGACCGGACATTGCCTAGCATACCTGGGTGCTGGCCTCCCCTTCGGTCCTTTCGACCTGATACTGCCTAGCATATCTGGGTGCAGGCCTCCCCTTCGGTCCTACCGATCGGATACTGCCTAGCATATCTGGGTGCTGGCCTCCCCTTCGGTCCTACCGACCGGATACTGCTTAGCATATCTGGGTGCTGGCCTCCCCTTCGGTCCTACCGACCGGATACTTCGAGGACTATCTCCCCCTACTATCACTAGCACACATAGCATCATATCATACTAGCACATAACAAAACACAGGCAATACCTAGATGAATATCACAGAGACAAACATCTACAAATAAATCCTACTGGTGGGCCGACATTGTGGCCGTAGACCCCCCCCCTCGGCTACTGGAAGGTAACTTACCTCGAAGTAGCTGCTGATTTGATCGGGAACTGACTGCCTACTGCTGCTGCTGCTCCGGAAATCCTCCGACTACAATTCCCACAACATACTCAATCAAACACTGCTCACTGACCTTTGGGTAAAATGACCATTTTACCCCTGACCACGCCCTAAGTCAAAGTCAGAGTCAACTTTCAGTTGACCCGACTCGCCGAGTTGGCTTTCCAACTCGCCGAGTCCCTACCCAAACGATTGCCCTGAATCCCGATCCTACTCGTCGAGTTAGGCGACGACTCGACGAGTTCACCTTCTAAACCGATATTCAAGTCCTTCATCCTACTCGCCGAGTTGTATGAACAACTCGTCGAGTTCATCTTCATCCGACGGACACTTATGCTAAGACTCGCCGAGTTGTATGAACAACTCGCCGAGTCCATCTTCATCCGAAGAACACTTATGCTGCGACTCGCCGAGTTGTATGAACAACTCACCGAGTCTGTTCTTGATCTAAGGAGATTGCCTTGAACTCGCCGAGTCAGGGCATTGACTCGCCGAGTACCTCTATAGATGAGTTTAGCTTCCGACTCACTGAGTCACACCCCGTGACTCACTGCTCACTAGACACTACGAAAAGGGGACAAACTCGCAGACTCGCCGAGTCATATGAACGACTCGCCGAGTCGTTGCCATGCACCCACTAAATACACAGATTTGCTCGATTCCAGTCCATGCCATTCACAGATCTGGACTTCTAGGACACGAATCACACGTAAAGTTTCTAACTTTACGTGTGGATATTCACCAATATGGATTTTAGGGCTCAAAATGTCTCAAAAGGGTAGATCTAGGGTGAACAAGCAACATGGGGCCATAAAGCTAACAGATCTGAGCTCCTGGAGCTCAATCTTGCCTAGATCCAGAGGCCAAACATCTTATTACGACATATAATGCACATACAAGCTTGGGGATTTGTCCAAGAAAGACCTAAATGAAGTATTAAGCATAGAATCATGGGGAAAACGGGTTATACCTCAAAGGGACTGCTGGAAGAACACAATAATGCATGGATGGCTTCCCTTCTTCTGGATCTACTTCCTTCCTCCTTCAAAACCTTCAAAAGCACACAACAAAGCTTCAATTCTTCAAAGAACAAGCATAAACGAGGGTTGGGAGCTCTGGGGAGAGAATGGGGGCTGGCCTGGGGCGGATAAGTCGCTTAAAAAAGGTGCAAACCCCTGAAACTTAGGGTTTCATCCAACAGCTGTGACTCGCCGAGTCCAGGATATGGACTCGCCGAGTCGCCAACTTAAACGTGTCCCGGGTCCCTCATCCACTCGGCGAGTCGGACCTATGACTCGCCGAGTCCAAGGCTAAAAGAAGGAAATACTCAAATAAGATTTACGTACCAGAAACCGAGTGCTACAAATCTCCCCCATTTATTTTTGACTTCGTCCTCGAAGTCTGCTGCTTGATCCTGAAACAGCTCGGGATAATGCTCCATCATCTCGTCCACCGGCTCCCAAGTCCATTCCGAACCCTTGCGGTGCTGTCATTGCACCTTCACTAGCTCCACCCTCTTGTTCCTCAAATCCTTCGACTTCCTGTCAAGGATTGTGACTGGGCGCTCAATGTAATTCAGGCTGTCATCAACCTGAATGTCCTCTAACGGCACAACCGCCGAATCTTCCACTAGGCACTTTCGCAGCTGAGAAACATGGAAAGTGCTATGGATCTGGCTGAGCTCGGCTGGCAGATCCAACCTATATGCCACCTTGCCCACCCGGGCTACAACCCTGAACGGTCCGATGAATCTCGGGCCCAACTTGCCCCGCTTCCTGAATCGGATGACGCCTTTCCAAGGCGACACCTTCAGGAGAACCATATCCCCGACTTGAAACTCCAAGTCGGATCGATGCTTGTCGGCGTAACTTTTTTGCCGACTCTGAGCAGTCTGAAGCCTGCTCCGAACCTGCTGAATCCTATCGGTCGTCTTGAGCACCACTTCGGTGCTCCCCATGACTCTTTGGCCAACTTCACCCCAGCATATCGGGGTCCTACACCTTCGTCCGTACAACAACTCAAATGGAGGACGATCAATACTCGCGTGGTAGCTGTTGTTGTATGAGAACTCGGCCAGGGGAAGATAGGTATCCCAGCTACCACCGAAGTCTAGCACGCACGCCCGCAACATATCCTCCAGAGTCTGGATGGTCCGCTCGCTCTGACCATCCGTCTGTGGGTGAAAGGCAGTGTTGAAATGCAGACGAGTGCCCAACTTGTCATGGAATCTCTTCCAAAATCTGGAAGTAAAACGCACATCCCTATCCGAGATCACCGATACTGGCACCCCATGCCGTGCTACAATCTCCCTGATATAGATGTCGGCCAATTTCTCGGCCGATATGCTCTCCTGAATCGGGATAAAGTGAGCACTTTTGGTCAATCGATCCACAATGACCCAAATCGAATCCACTCCACGCGCGGTCCTGGGAAGTTTTGTGATAAAGTCCATCGTAATATCCTCCCATTTCCACAGTGGGATATCCAACGGCTGCATCTTGCCAAGCGGCCTCTGATGTTCGGCCTTGACCTTCCTGCAGGTCAAGCAGCGCTCAACATACCATGCCACATCCTGCTTCATGCAGGGCCACCAATAATCTAGACGAAGATCCCTATACATCTTCGTCGCCCCAGGATGAATGGAGAATCGGGACTTGTGCGCCTCCTCCATCAAAATCCGGCGCACGCCTACGTGATACGGCACACACACCCTACGATGCAGTGTCAAAAGTCCTCGGCTATCATAATCAAAGGAGGAAACCTGACCCACAACACGCTCACTCTTCCGATGCTCCTCCTTGATAGCCTCCTGTTGAGCCTCCCGAATTTGCTCCAATAGGGGAGTCACCACGGTCATCCTCATACAAACGTCCCTGATCGGCGCCGCCTTGCGGCTAAGCGCATCGGCCACCACATTGGCCTTCCCCGGGTGGTAAAGGATCTCACAATCATAATCCTTCACCACGTCCAACCACCGACGCTGCCTCATGTTCAGATTCGGCTGATCCATGAGGTACCTCAAACTCTTGTGGTCCGTGTAGATGGTACATCGAACCCCGTAGAGGTAATGCCGCCAAATCTTGAGGGCAAAGACCACCGCCCCCAACTCCAAATCGTGCGTCGGGTAGTTTGCCTCGTGAGGCTTGAGCTGCCTCGAAGCGTAGGCAATGACATGCCCCCTCTACATCAGTACCGCGCCCAACCCAGAAATGGACGCATCACAATAAACCACAAAATCCTCTATGCCCTCTGGTAGGGCTAAGATCGGCGCCTCGCACAGTCTCTGTCTCAGCGTCTCAAATGCAGACTGCTGCTCGGGTCCCCACCGAAAGACCACGGCTTTCTTCGTCAGCCACATCAGGGGTACGGCTATCTTGGAGAAATCCTGGATAAATCTCCGATAGTAGCCTGCCAATCCCAGGAAACTCCGAATCTCAGATGGAGACTTCGGAACCTCCCATCTCATCACGGCCTCGACCTTGGCCGGATCGACCAGAATCCCGTTCTGGTTGACGAGGTGTCCAAGAAATTGCACCTCGCGCAACCAAAACTCACACTTGGAGAACTTGGCATACAAGCTCTCCCTCCTCGGGGTCTCCAACACCTCTCTCAGATGCTCCTCATGTTCCTCCCGAGTCTTGGAATAAACCAAGATATCATCGATAAAGACTATCACAGACCGATCCAGCATCGGTCTGCATACGCGGTTCATGAGGTCCATGAACGCGGCAGGAGCATTGGTGAGCCTAAACGGCATCACCACGAACTCATAATGGCCATAGCGCGTCCGAAACGCGGTCTTCTGCATATCCTCCTCCCTGACCCTCATCTGATGATAACCCGAACGCAAATCAATCTTGGAGAACCAAGATGCTCCCTGAAGTTGGTCAAAGAGGTCATCAATCCTCGGAAGCGGGTAACGGTTCTTCACCGTTACCTTATTCAGCTCCCGGTAATCGATACACATCCGATGCGACTCGTCCTTCTTCTTCACAAACAGGATCGGGGCTCCCCAGGGCGAACTGCTCGGGCGAATAAATCCCTAGTCTAGCAGCTCCTGCAGCTGCGTAGACAACTCCTGCATCTCGGGAGGAGCCAACCGATACGGCGCCTTGGCTATCGGAGCCGCACCAGGAACAAGGTCAATCCTAAACTCAACCTGTCGCTCCGGAGGTATCCCAGGAAGCTCCTCTGGAAAAACATCTGCGAAATCTCGGACCACCGGAACCCCGCTCACTGTCGCCTTACCCGCCTCCCGGGTATCCATCACATACGCGACATATCCTGCGCATCCCTGCTGAAGGTAGCGCCTAGCCCTCGCTACTGAACATATAGCGGGTCCATACTGAGGCCTCTCACCATGAATCACTAACTCTCCCCCGCTTGGGGTCCTGACCCGCACTAGCTGCTGCGCGCAATCTATCACCGCCCCATTAGGGCTCAGCCAATCCATGCCTATAATCACCTTGTTCCCACGCAACGGAATGGGAACCAAATCTACCAAGTAGCGCTCCTCAAACAAACGCAGCACGCAATCTCGAAATACCATCGATGCTCACACCGATCGATCATCAACAATCTCCACCTCCAAAGGGCAATCTAACTCTCCCGATGACTCATGAAACTTCTTGCTAAGCGCAAGGGAAACAAATGATCGGGACGCACCCCAGTCGAACAACACCTGAACTGGAAGGCCGTTCACATGGAACGATCCTAATGCATACATATACACACAGAGCACATATCAATAACATAACATCATAAAAATAAGATAGAGGGAAAGAATCATACCCGTCACCACATCGGGTGCGGCGCGTGCCTCCTCGGTAGTCAGCTGGAATGCTCGGCTCCTCATCACTGGAGCCTCTGCCTTGCCCTTCCGGCCATCCCTGATCCGCAGGGTCGCTGGAGCTGGCGCCTTCACCGGCGCTGAAACTATCATCTGGGGGCAATTGGCCTTCTTGTGGCCCCTCTGGTTGCAGTGAAAACACAACAACTCTGATGTCTGAATAACTACTGCCGGAGCAGTGCAATCCCTGCTGATGTGCCCAGACTTGTCGCACTTGTAGCAGCCTGATGATCCCACCCTACATGCCCCCTCGTGCGCCTTGCCGCATTTCCTGCAGCGTCCCCATCCCCGTTGGCCTTTCGGCCCCGCATCAAACCCCTTGGGCTTCTTCCCCGAAGCCCCTCCTGACTGACCCTCTTCTGCCTTCCGTTTCCTGATGTGCTCCAAATCTATCTCCCTTTCCCTCGCCCTGGCAATCATGGAGTCCAAGGTAGGGCAAGCCGAAAAGCTAACATGCTCCCGGATGCCAGCTCGTAGCATATCATGATAACGAGTCCTCCTCATGTCCTCGTCCCCAGTATACTGGGGCACCAACAAAGCCCTCTCCCGGAACTTGGTGGTGATCTCCGCCACAGTCTCCGTCGTCTGCCTCATGTCTAGAAACTCCCTGGCCAGCTGCTGAAGCTCGACAGCCGGTGCAAACTCTGCCCTGAACCTGGTCACAAAGTCCGACCAGGTCATAGCCTCGATAGCTGAGGCTCCCAACGAGTCACCCACTGACTCCCACCAATCTCGGGCTCGGTCCCGTAAACACCCTGCTACATACCTCACCTTCGACCCCTCAGGGCAGAAGCTAGTCAACTGTGCAGACTCGATGTCTGCAATCCATCACCTGGCAGCAATGGGGTCCTTCACCCCATGGAAGTCCGACGCACCACTGCCCCTGAAGTCCTTGAAGGACAGTGTGCGAGATCCCGACTGGCTAGATGCCATATCACTCCGGAATGCCCGAAGGCGATCCTCCATCAACTCCATGATCCCTTCCTTGATCGACCCAAAGAGAATGGGGGTCGAATCAAGGATGCCTCTGGTGATCTCTGACGCGATGAACTCGCATAGTCCCTCATCAACCGGCTCGGAACCTGATCCCGAGCCTGACCCCTCTCCTGCACCGCCATCTACCGGCCTCGATCGAAGTACCACCATTCTGCAATACATAATAGAATCATTAGTGATACTGATACTTCCTGAGGAATCACAACTACTTACAAGTTCCCTGTTCTTGTCTTGGCCTTCCTTGGTTCGGGTACGGATCCTCAGCTTTCAGTAGTACGGGCCCATACTACCTTCCACATCTATCCGTACCTTCTTCAAGGACTGCCTCGACTCTACCATATCCCCTTTCACTACTGCTGATCACTGCTATACTCATCCTAGGCTTGCCCTAGGGAAATCTCTAATTCCACCTAACCAGTCCTCAGCTGCTGCAGGCCTCCTTGTAATGTCAATTAGCCATTACCCGAATACCATCACATGTGACGAGGCTCAGATAATCCTTCGAGTACCCGACTCGTCCCTACAAAGGTTGGAATCAAACAAGAGCTGCGCAGTAGGATCAAATCTGGCACTCTAAGATTATTCAACCCTGATCGCATGTGACGTGACGCATTCGCCTAATGGCTAACTCCCATTATTCAGAGTCCCACGTAGCACGAAGCAAGCAGCATTCAGATAAGGGTAACAATCTCAATTAACTCTATCTTCTTTCAGGAACCGAGCTAGCATTTAGTGCTAAGCCCATACTACCAGGCATAACCTAATCAGGCTATCCTACTTACTATCTACTCAATATCTAGCATGCAACTCTCAAACAACTGAAACATATAAAGCAGGCACATAAGGCATCACTCCTAGATCCTTAGTCCTATTCTAGCATGTTGTTCTACAAAAGCTGATAAACATAACATAAACTTGTATGGGTACTTTGGGGAATACTTACTTGACCTCGGTCGGTCGCGCACATCACACACTTCGTTCTTTCTCAAACTCTTTTCTCAATTTTAGAAAACATTTTTCTTTAGAAAATCTTTTAATCCCTCGATTTGAGTCCAGACACTCCCGAAGGTGTGTCCGAATCCCTCAAACCAGGGCTCTGATACCAACTTGTAACGACCCAATTTTTCACGTCCAAAAATTTCGTTTTAAAACATTACTTTAGAAGACATTAATAATTAAAACATTGTTTGATCAAACCATGATACAATGTAAACCGTGGCTAAAAGTCAAATCATACAACCAATCAAAATATCAGAGTATAAATCCCAGAGAATCTCGTAAATGCGGAAACCGAAGAGTGTGTGTGTGACATGCTCCTACCGCGCCGGCTCCTTTCCCCTAGCTGAGGAGGTACCTGAAACCAAAACTGAAAACTGTAAGCACAAAGCTTAGTGAGTTCCCCCACCGTAACACATACCAAATAATCTCATAACATACATATATTGTCAGGCATATCTGGGTGCCCGACCTACCCCTTCGGCCCTCTCGACCGGACATTGCCTAGCATACCTGGGTGCTGGCCTCCCCTTCGGTCCTTTCGACCGGATACTGCCTAGCATATCTGGGTGTTGGCCTCCCCTTCAGTCCTACCGACCGGATATTGCCTAGCATATCTGGGTGCTGGCACATAACAAAACACATGCAATACCTAGATGAATATCACAGAGACAAACATCTACAAATAACTCCTACTGGTGGGCCGGCATTGTGGCCGTAGACCCCCCCGCTACTGGAAGGTAACTCACCTCGAAGTAGCTGCTGATCTGATCGGGAACTGACTGCTTACTGCTGCTGCTGCTCCGGAAATCCTCCGGCTGCAATTCCCACAACATACTCAATCAAACACTGCTCACTGACCTTTGGGTAAAATGACCATTTTACCCCTGACCATGCCCTAAGTCAAAGTCAGAGTCAACTTTCACTTGACCCGACTCGCCGAGTTGGCTTTCCAACTCGCCGAGTCCCTACCCAAACGATTGCCCTGAATCCCGATCCTACTCGTCGAGTTAGGCGACGACTCGACGAGTTCACCTTCTAAACCGATATTGAAGTCCTTCATCCTACTCGCCGAGTTGTATGAACAACTCGTCGAGTTCATCTTCATCCGACGGACACTTATGCTAAGACTCGGCGAGTTGTTCATACAACTCGGCGAGGATGTTGCGACTCGCCGAGTTGTATGAACAACTCGCCGAGTCTGTTCTTGATCTAAGGAGATTGCCTTGAACTCGCCAAGTCAGGGCATTGACTCGCCGAGTACCTCCATAGATGAGTTTAGCTTCCGAATCACTGAGTCACACCCCGTGACTCACTGCTCACTCAACACTACGAAAAGGGGACAAACTCGCAGACTCGCCGAGTCATATGAACGACTCGCCGAGTCGTTGCCATGCACCCACTAAATACACAGATTTGCTCGATTCCAGTCCATGCCATTCACAGATCTGGACTTCTAGGACACGAATCACACGTAAAGTTTCCAACTTTACGTGTGGATATTCACCAATATGGATTTTAGGGCTCAAAATGTCTCAAAAGGGTAGATCTAGGGTGAACAAGCAACATGGGGCCATAAAGCTAACAGATCTGATCTCCTGGAGCTCAATCTTGCCTAGATCCAGAGGCCAAACATCTTATTACGACATATAATGCACATACAAGCTTGGGGATTTGTCCAAGAAAGACCTAAATGAAATACTAAGCATAAAATCATGGGGAAAACGGGTTATACCTCAAAGGGACTGCTGGAAGAACACAATAATGCCTGGATGGCTTCCCTTCTTCTGGATCTACTTCCTTCCTCCTTCAAAACCTTCAAAAGCACACAACAAAGCTTCAATTCTTCAAAGAACAAGCATAAACGAGGGTTGGGAGCTCTGGGGAAAGAATGGGGGCTGGCCTGGGGCGGATAAGTCGCTTAAATAGGGTGCAAACCCCTGAAACTTAGGGTTTCATCCAACAGCTGTGACTCGTCGAGTCCAGGATATGGACTCGCTGAGTTGCCAACTTAAATGTGTCCCGGGTCCCGCATCCACTCGGCGAGTCGGACCTATGACTCGCCGAGTCCAAGGCTAAAAGAAGGAAATACTCAAATAAGATTTACGTACCAGGAACCGGGTGCTACAGTTCTTGTGCTTTTTGACTCGAGTGCGAGTCGTTCTTTTGTATCTCGGTCTTTTAGTAGGAATTTTGATATAACTCTTGGAGAGTTGGAGTTTCCGTTGTAAGTTTCTGTCGCCAACGAACACGAGATTTCTGCATCGAGCGTTTATCAGGGTTGTGTATTGGAGATTTTTGGGGTGTCTTATTTGATCAATCTGATCCCTATTCCCATGGGGGGATGTGTGTGTGATAGTAGGGATGGACTGGTTGAGCAGGTTTGGTGTGATGATCGATTGTGAGGTTCAACGGGTGGTAGTTCGAACCCCAAGTTGGTGAGAACTGATTATTTATAGAGATGGTACCAAGATTGGATCGGCCTTTTATTCTACTATCAAGGCTCGAAAACATCTGCAACATGGGTGTATGGGTTATCTTATGTATGTGGTTGACACTCGAGGCGGGAAGGAGGTTTCCGTTTCAGATGTACCGGTATTCAGGGAGCTCCCAGATGTGTTTTTGGAGGAATTTCCCAGTGTGCCTCCTTAGACGCAGGTTGAGTTAAGGATCGATTTAGTCCTCGATACGTCCAGTTGCTAAGGCACCATACCGATTGGCACCACCATAGATGCAGAGGTTGTTCTTTCAGCTTAAGGAGCAGTTGGGTAAATATTTTATCAGGCTGATCGGTTTTCCTTTGGTAGCACCGATATTGTTTGTGGAGAAGAAGGATGAGTCCCACCGCATGTGTATTGATTTTTAGGAGTTGAACAAGTTAGCAGTGAAGAACCGTTACCCACTTCCTCGGATTGATGATCTCTTCGATCGACTGCAGGGTGCATCTTGGTTCTCCAAGATCGATTTGAGGTTAGGGTATCATCAGATGAGAGTTAGAGAAGAGGACATGGAAAAGACAATGTTACAGACTCGTTATGGTCATTACGAGTTCGTGGTGATGCAGTTTGGGCTCACCAATGGGACTGAGGCATTTATGGACTTGATGAATCGAGTGTGCAGGCCTATGCTTGATCGATTAGTCATTGTTTTCATTTATGATATCATGGTCTATTCCAAGACTAGGGAGCAGCATGAGGAGCACCTTCGAGAGCTTCTGGGATTTCTGAGGCGAGAACGACTGTATGCCAAGTTCTTGAAGTGTGAGTTTTAGTTATGGGGGGTCCAGTTCTTAGTACACCTCGTTAAATAGAACTAGATTATGGTTGACCCGACCAAGATTGAGGCTATGACGCAGTGGGAGGTTCCGAAATCTCATTCGGAGATTAGAAGTTTTTTGGGATTAGCAGGGCGTTATCGGAGATTCATTCAGGTTTTCTCCAAAGTTGTTGTATCCCTCACTCGTCTGAATAGGTAGGGCGTGGATTTTTGCTAGGATCCTGAGCAGCAGGATGCTTTCGAGACGTTGAGATAGAAGCTACGTGAAGCTTTAATATTGACCCTCCCTGAGGGTGTTGAGGATTTTTTTTTTGTATATTGTGAAGCATACATACTGTTTTGGGGCAATTATTATATAGCGAGCGAGGGTTATTGCTTATGCTTCTAGGCAATTGAAACCGCATCAGATTCGGTATCCAACGCATGATCTAGAGCTGGGGCGGTTGTGTTTCCCTCAAGTTTTGGCGGCATTATCTGTATAGGGTTCGGTAAACCATCTACAAGGCTCACATGAGTTTGAGATATCTCATGGATGAGCTGAATCTGAACATGAGAGAGCGTGGGTGGCTTGACGTGGTAAAGGATTATGAGTGCGAGATTATATACCACCTGGGAAAAGCAAATGTCGGTATTGATGCTTTGAGCATCAAGATGGCTAGCTCTTCTGTTAGAAGCTTATTTATAAGGATTTAGATTTATTCACCGCTTCTGGACTTGACCAGGGAGGCTCAAGCAGAGGGATTCGAGATTGATAGGTTTTCAACCGACAATCATGGATTGTTGACCCGGTGCGATCGGCTATGGGTACCAAATTCTAGTAGGATTAGACAGATTGTAATGGAAAAATCATATAAGTCCAGGTTTTCGATTCACCCTGGAGCCACCAAGATGTGTCAGAATTCGATCCAAGCACCAGAGGCCACATGGAAAGCTTCAACATTTTGAGGTTCCCATGTGGAAATGGGAACATATTACCATGGATCTCATCACCAAGCTACCTCGAACGGCCAAGGGGTTCGATGCAATATGGGTGATAGTGGACTATCTGACCAAAAGTTCCCACTTTCTAGCTATTCGAGAGAGCTCATCGGCCGATAAATTAGCTGATGTTTATATGCACGAGATTGTCTCTCGACACGGTGCTCTAGTTTCGATTGTTAGGTTTTCTACCGATAATCGTGGATTGTTGACCCAGTGCGATCGGCTTTGGGTACCAGATTCTAGTAGGATTAGGCAGATTGTAATGGAAAAATCATATAAGTCCAAGTTTTCGATTCACCCTGGAGCCACCAAGATGTGTCAGAATTCAATCCAAGCACCAGAGGCCACATGGAAAGCTTTAACATTTGGAGGTTCCCATGTGGAAATGGGAACATATTACTATGGATCTCATTACCAAGCTACCTCGGACGGCCAAGGGGTTTGATGCAATATGGGTGATAGTGGACTATCTGACCAAAAGTTCCCACTTTCTAGCTATTCGGGAGAGCTCATCGGCCGATAAATTAGCCGATGTTTATATGCACGATATTGTCTCTCTACACGGTGCTCTAGTTTCCATTGTATGCTATCGAGATGTTCGATTCAATTCGTGGTTTTGCTAGAGGTTCCAAGAGTAATTGGGTATGAGGTTGCACTTTAAAACTGCTTATCATCTGCAGACCGATGGCCAGAGCGAAAGGACCATTCAGATACTTGAGGATATGTTAAGATCACGTGTCAGTGAGAATTGGGATACCTACCTTCCTTTGGCTAAGTTCTCTTACAACAAAAATGTCATTCCAACATCTGTGTGTTGTTGTTTGAGCTTCTCTATAGGAAGAAGTATCATACCCTAGTCTTTTGGGGAGAGGTTGGTTATAGGGTAATGGGAAAGACCGAGGTGGCTTTGCAGACGACAAAGCTTATCCAATAGATCAGACAGAGGTTATAGAAAACTAAGAGTCAACAAAAGTGTTATGCTGACAGGTATCGATCTGAGTTGGAGTTCCAGTTCGACGATATGGTGTTGCTGAAGGTATCACCCTGGAAGGGTGTAATACGCTTTAAAAAGAGGGACAAGTTGGGGCCCCGGTATATTGGACCATTCCGAGTAATTTCCAGGGTTGATAGAGTTTCCTATCGACTAGAATTGCCTATAGATCCCAGTTAGATTCACAACACCTTCCATGTTTCTTAACTTCGAAAGTGTGTGGCTGAAGATTCAACAGTGGTTTCTTTGGATGATATTCGGGAAGATCATCGCCTGAACTATGTTGAGAGGCCAGTGGCAGTTTTAGATAGGAAGACAAAGACATTGTGCAATAAGGTGGTATCTTTGGTCAAGGTATAATGGCAACATTGGAAGGATTCCGAATGAACTTGGAAACCTGAGGCAGAGATACGTGAGCACCACCCTGATTTATTTGCAACTTCGGACTTCGAGGATGAAGTCTGAATCAAATGAGGGAGAATTGTAACATCCAAATTCCCGAGGTAATTCAAATTTCAGAATTTTAAGTATTTACGGTTGCCATGTCATGTGGGAAAGCGCCACGGAGCGGCGTTTCAAGAAATATCCCGATCTCATTTAAGGCTGCTACGACGTGGTAGTTGTTTAATGAGAAAACCCTAATATCCAGGGTTTGCGCCCTATTTAAGGGAATGTGATAGCTAGGGTTGCTCACCTTCAACCTCCATCACACTCTCTCAACCTCCAAACAAACCCCAACCTCAATTTTTGCTCTTTAAGCTTTTTGTGTTGATTTTTGGGGATTAAAAGAAGAAGAAGGTGACCTATAGACTTGGATTCAACAAGAAACACTTATCATCATCTCGTTGTGCATCTCCTGGACTCTTGTAAGTCCTCAAGTTCCAGGCTTTTTGGTTTATTGTGTATAGATATAAGTTTCTATGCCTTATTCTTCATGTTGGGGCATATAGGAGTGTTAGGACTTCATAAAGTTGCCAACTTTATGAATCCCTAGAGTCCCTTTGTGGTTAGGATTGTTGGATGTGGAGTTTTATAGAGTTTTGAACTCTTACATGAGATTTTGGCCCCTTTTTTCTTTATTTTGACATAATAATATTCCACGACATGCATGGGATATGCACGCCTGAAAAGTATGGATTTTTATGTGATTATAAGGTGCTAGAAACGTTATGGAATGAGGATCTAGTAACCCTTCAAGGAAAAAGTGCTTAATGTGTTAATTTAAGTCATGTTTTCCCATATTTAGACCTAGAAGAGAGATCTCTATCTCTATTCTCTTAGAGGGTCTAAAGGGATAAAGTTGTAAACTTTATCTACTTGGACCTTAGAAAGGACAAAATCTGGGTTTTGGAGCCCTTGAAATTTGAAGAAAAGTGACTTAATGGTTTAAGCTGCCCAGACCAGTCCTCACAACGAGGCTCAGGTTGTCACAACATGGCGACTGGGTCGAGGCCCATTTGTTTTGTCGTTTAGTGCACACGACATGGCCAAGGATGGTCACGACGTGGCTACTTGTTGTAATTGACTTTGACTTTGAATTTTTACCATTGAATTTGACCAAATTTGACCCAGGGGTATTTTGGGTATTTTGGAACTGTAGATTGAGTTTAAGTCTATTTTTGTTGTATAGGTAACCGATAGAGTTGGTATTCGGAGCAGCAGATTGCTCAATTATTTCGTCAGACTATGAGGTGAGTCTTCCTAACTATATATGTGGGTTGAAGGCACCAATGCCGACTCACTGGGTTATGTATCCTGGTATATAGGATGTTGTTATGCTATAGTGATATGTTAGATCTGTATCCTGGTTGATAGGATGTTGTTATGCAGTAGTGATTAATAGATCTGTCTGTATGCCTGTTGACTAGTTATATGTTTATTTGTTGCATATGTCGACATAATGCCATTTTGGGTTAAGGCTTACTACTATATGCATGAGCCAATAGACCAAGGTTAAGCCAACTCGATGAATGTGGACCCGAGGGTATACCAGTCCGATGACTGATTGAACCCGTTGCATATTGACATTCCAGTTTGATAACTTATTAGGCCGAGGGTATGCCAACCTGATGGTTGTGGGCCCGAGGGTATTCCATCCCGATGATTGATTAGACCTAACATGCATAATTTTATATTTTTTTGATTGTATGTGGTACTTTGGTGGAACTCACTAAGCTTGGACTTACAGTTTCAATTTTATGTTTCAGGTATTTCAGATGATCGGGGGAAAGAAAACATGTTATCGTGCACATCCTTCTGATTTCATGATATTTGATTTTGGGACACTCTAATATGAGATTATCATTTTCGGGAACAATGTTTTGTAAACAATCATGGCTTTTAGTTGATATTTAAAAAAAATTACCCTGATTTTTTAAATGTTACAAATTTTGTAAATTTGTGACTTGTCCTGGTTTAAGTATGAATCTCGTGTTTCCGGTAGTACGGGCCCATACTACCTT
Source organism: Lactuca serriola (assembly GCF_051521515.1). Lineage (NCBI taxonomy): Eukaryota > Viridiplantae > Streptophyta > Magnoliopsida > Asterales > Asteraceae > Lactuca > Lactuca serriola. Next base: position 51,042,821 of record NC_136416.1, read on the forward strand.
CCACACCTACTCATTTGTGTCCCAAAATTTGTCTCTCAGTCCCCAAGTTCTTATCTTTAAAATCACAAAACGATTTAACACATACAAATGTGTCCAAACATTCATAAAAATTTTCCTAGACTTCACTGGGACTTCTTCCAAGCGTATCTTTAATAGCAATTCTTCTTTAACTCGATTGGTGGTGGAAATGCTAGATGTTGGGAGGAATTCGAGAATCACGCCAAAAGTTCTACTATCCCGGCAATTGATGGTGTACTTCAGATGCACCGTACTGTTATCTATTCTAAAGGCAAGATATCACTCTATAGGTATTACCTACAATATCTTCTTATAGGTGTCATTCACTATTGTAAGCCTTTTCATTTCCTCCATTTGCTCAGTCTGCTATGTGTCTTTACCATGACGTTCTATACACCAAAACAAACATTTGGTGTACCAAGACGAGAATATAGATAAGGAAGGTTTAGACGCGTAAATCTCCTTATCACTCTGAAAATTTATATGCCAGTTCTAATACTATAATTAAACGTTTACAAAGTTGAACACATAAAATTTTCTAATTCAAGGCCGGTAATAGACCTTTAAACTTATTCAGATAATAGCAATTTTAGATAGGCAACCTAAGGTATGATATAATATAAATCATTTAGCACCTAAAAGCAATTAAAGCACATTCCCTAATGTATTATAGTGCTCGTGCCAAATTAGGTATACTACCTAAAATAAAATAGACACTCACCTTATAATCATTCCTTAACATTCTAAGTTTAAGTCTAGAAATTCCCTAAAATTCCTAGTTCACTTAAACTAATGTTCGGATACCTGCTATGACATCCCCATTTTCACGGCTAGAAAAGACTGCTTTGATTATGCTTATTTAATACAAAGTTTATTCATTAATGTGGAATTTTGGTCCCGTAAAAGTATTTCCAAAGAAATGTTTTCATTGATTTATTCGTGATTACTGATTTATTCGTTACAACTATGACATCCCCATTTTCACGGCTAGAAAAAACCCGATGTTTTCCGATGTTGAAATGTATTTGTGATTACTGATTGTATTGTCTTAACGAATGAATATTAATTAATCCACATTGTATATCGTCATAATTTTGTCTACTTTGATTTCTTGTAAGCCTTAGTGAACGAAGAGAAGGGGGCATTATGTCCCATTACCATCGTAAGTACCTTTGGCTGTCGCGGGTGCGAAAGACACGATGGTCCAACTCGCATTTAATTATTGTGGCCTTACTAGCTTTTCTAACAGGACACTTTTGCCCACTAGCACATAAAAGCTATTGAAAGTCCTTTTATAAAATATTGGGCCATTGAAGGCCCAATAACATATAATCGTTATCCCTTTGGGCCCAAAGATCATGTTGGTGGGCTTACAAGGCCCAACAAGCATGATTTGAAACTCATAAGCCCAAAGTTTGTAGGTTTATTCATTTTAGTCATCACATATCTATTTGAAAGTTTTGATTTAGTGGTTGTTGTTTTGTATTGATTCGAGACCGAATCAATTCGTTTATAACGATATTTGATATTGAAGGTATATTCGTTTTCCGTTTTGTCGCTAGTCGGGTATCTTGTATTTTGTCTTGATGAATTAATTTGTTTAAAAGTATGATTTCGACCTTTTCACTACCTTTCTTTTATAAAAATAACACTTTTAGTCCTTTATATAAAATAATTTCATTTCTAGTCCTTAAAACATTTTCTTGACACTTTTGTATCATAAACTTGTTGAAAAGACATTTTTAACCCAAAATTTATTTTGTAAATAGTTTTAGCCCTTCTAGAATGGAGTTTCACGGTTAGAACCCCATATTTCGCAACTTTTATAGTTTTGGCCCAAAATGTAAAAAGTTCACATTTTTAATCCCTTTTGGAATTGAAAAGCATTTTTGACCTTTGAAATAGTTTTATTTCACTTCTTATCCCCTGTTTTGCAGAATATTACATTTTCAGCCCCTTTAAACTTCAAATTTCGCAATTTTGGGCTTATTGGGCCAAAAAGCCCAAATTTAGCCCATTAAGCTAAATTTTTGCATTTCAAGTCCTTTGAAAATTCTAATATTCAGAAAAATGATTATAGAAACTGTTTTGACTCTTTTAACCCTCAAGAAATCGTGAATTTGACAGTTTTTAACCCAAGTTTTGTATTTTTGACAATTTAAGCCCTAAAATGGGTTTTATGTTAGAATATATTCCTCATAACCTTATAAGCTATTTTTCTTGACTTGTTTAGTGTAAAATAACTTAGATTATGTTTTTTTCCTTTCTCATGTCATAGATCTCGAGTTAACACCCCTTTTGGATACATATTTATCACAAAAACACATAAAATCACACACATACATGCGTAAAATCACACATAGCATACAAATACACATAGATCTACACATTTTCTTATATTCTCCCCCATAAAACATATGAAAACTGAAAAAGAGGGGTATGAAGCTCACCTTGAGTTGTGTTTTCGGTTTTGACGAGAGAAAGAAGAAAATTTCGATCCTAGCAAGTCCTCTTGGTAGATCTCGAGTTTAGTGACTTCTAAGGTGCAAGATCACAAGTTGGAATAGATTTAGAAGAGATTTTTGATGAAATGAAGTAGCTAGATCATGGATTTAACATCAACTTACCTTAGATGATGTGTTTGTTGGAAAAATCTCCTTGAAAGCTCCCTTAATCTCGAAAATTTGATGAGTGAGTGTAAGGATGTTCTAGTGAGAGTTTGAGAGAATGGAATGAATTTTTGTGAGTGTGTGTGTGTTGTGTTCGGCCGAGAGAAGAAGAGAGGAGAGAAGAGAGAAGGTTGATGAGATAGTTGCATGGAAATATGGGAGAATGCATGAAAGACCATTAAGTAAAAATGAGTTGGCACATACAAAGTCAACTCCTCCTTCTTTGTGGGCTTGGGCCGAGAATGGAGAGGGAAAAGAGAAAGAATTGGATCTTGAGTGCTTAGCCCATATTATGACTCACTTTAGATGATGTTTGGGCCCAAATAAATCAAAGTGTAATTTTATGACCTAATAGGGCTAAATTAATTTGGTTGTGACTCATTAAGGCCCATTAAAGTTAACCTAGTATATTTTGGGCTCCTAGGGCCCAAAAGTATTAAGTTTCATGTATATGAGTCCAATTAGGGCCCATTAGAGAGATCTAGATTCAAGATGGATAAATTGGAAGTTTATTAGTCCATTAGGCCCAATAAGGAAATCCTAGTCCAAAATGGACTTAAATCGGGATTTCAAAGGCTTCCAATTCTTTGTTGACCATTTGTAGTGCTAGAATGAAGTATTTGATGAAGTTTTGTTGTTATAGAATAAGCATCATGCATGTTTTCATGTTATTGATTCATAGTTGTTATAAGTAATGTAGTTACAAGGCACCAAAATTTCTAGTTGTGACATCATCCCCCCGTTAGAGGGAGTTTCGTCCCAAAATTCTTTTGAAAGCTAGATTTCAGAATGAGAGAATAGATGAGGGTACTTCTGCTTCATTTGATCTTCGTGTTCCCATGTGAATTATGTTCTGCGTCTCACGTTCCATCGAACTTTCACAATTGGAATGCGGCTCTGCTTGGTACGCTTTACCTCTCGGTCCATGATTTCAATCGGCTCCTCGACGAATAGAAGGTTTTCATTGATTTCGATTTCCTCTAATGGAATGACGAGAGTCTCGTCGGATAAGCACTTCTTCAAGTTGCCCCGCTTCCCAAAACGAATCACTCCTTTCCAAGGAGAGATTTTTAGTAACACCCTATCTTCGACTTCAAATTCCAAGGGCTTTCGTCATTTATCGGCGTAGCTCTTCTGTCTGTCTCGTGACGATTGTAGTCGTGCTCTGATCTGGATTATCTTCTCGGTCATATCGCGTATGATTTCCGGTCCTGTTAAGGCGTTGTTTGGAGTCTACCCTCCCGCTAGTTGGGTGTCTCCTACCTCAGCCCAACACAATGGTGATCTACATTTACGCCCGTATAATGCTTCGAAAGGAGAAACTTTGATACTCGAGTGATAACTAATGTTATACGAGAGCTCGATCAAAGGCAAGTGGGTATCCCATGATCTTCCAAAGTCTATTACACACGCTCAGAGCATATCTTCTAGTGTTTGAATGGTTCGCTCGCTTTGACCATCCGTTTGTGGGTGGTAGGCAGTGCTCATATCGAGTTGTGTTCCCATAGCTTTCTGAAGCGATTGCCAAAAGCGTGAAGTAAATCTAATATCTCTATCTGAGATGATAGATACCGGTACTCCATGGAGTCTCATGATTTCTTTGATGTAGATTCTTGTCAGGTGCTCCATCTTGTATGATTCTTTTATTGGTAGGAAATGGGCGGATTTCGTTAGTCTATCAACTATTACCCAGATCGTGTCCAAACCGTCCGTCGACTTGGGTAGTTTGGTCACAAAATCCATGGTAATCCTTTCCCATTTACACTCGGGAATTACTGGCTACTATAGTAATCCAGTGGGCTTCTGATATTCCACCTTTACTTTAGCACAAGTGAGGCACTTGCTCACGTAAGTGGCAATCTCTGCCTTCATATTTGGCCACCAATAATGTTGCTTAACATCCAAGTACATTTTGTCTGAACCCCGATGGATGGAGTATCGCGTCATGTGGGCTTCGTTCATGACTACTTCTCTGAATCCCCCAAGTTTAGGGACCCATATGCGGTTCATGAAGTAATATGCTCCATCTTCCTTCACCTCCAAGTTCTTCTCCATTCCACGCAACGCTTCACTTGTTTTGTTTTCTGCCTTCATCGCATCTGACTGGGTTGTTCTGATTTGCGAGGTCAGGTGGGATTGGATGGTTATCGAGAGAGTTTTCACACGACGACTTGAGTATTCTTTTCGACTCAAGGCATCGGCTACCACGTTAGCCTTGCCTGGATGGTACTTGATTTCGCACTCGTAGTCATGTAGCAGTTCGACCCATCTTCGTTGCCTCATGTTTAGCTCTTTTTGATTCAAGATGTGCTAGTGACTTTTGTGGTCGGTGAAGATAGTGCACTAGGTACCGTACAAGTAGTGTCTCCAAATCTTCAGGGCGAAGACCACTGCTCCCAGATCCAGATCGTGGGTCGTGTAATTCACTTCGTGCGTCTTTAGTTGCCGGGACGCGTAAGCTATCACCTTTCCACGTTGCATGAGTACACAGCCTAAACCTTGATTTGACGCATCGTAGTATACTATAAAGTCATCCGTTCCTTCGGGTAGCGATAGCACCGGCGCACTGCAGAGTGCTTGCTTCAGAGATCGAAACACGGCTTCCTGCTTGTCCGTCCATACGAAGGGTACGCCCTTTTGTGTAAGCATGGTAAGCGGTTTGGCCGTCTTAGAGAAGTTTTGGATGAATCTCCTGTAATAGCCCGCGAGACCCAGAAATTGGCGAATTTCTGTGGGTGTTGTTGGGATTGCCCATCCTTCGATAGCTTGGATTTTAGAAGGATCCACATGAATTCCTTCCTGACTAACAACATGTCCCAAAAAGTTCACGCTTCGGAGCCAAAACTCGCACTTGGAGAATTTTGCGTACAACTTTTTGGTTCTTAGGGTTTCCAGGATTTGTCCAAGATGTTGGCCATGTTCTTCTTCGCTTCGAGAATATACTAGGATATCATCAATGAAAACGATTACAAAATTATTAAGAAAAGGTCTGCAGATTCGATTCATTAGGTCCATGAATGCGGCAGGAGCATTCGTTAGACCGAAGGGCATTACGACAAATTCATAATGTCTGTACCGAGTTCGGAAGGCGGTTTTTGGAATATTCTCCTCCCGGACCTTGAGTTGGTGGTATCCAGATCGCAGATCTATCTTTGAGAAGTGACTAGCTCCTTGGAGCTGGTCGAATAGGTCGTCGATTCGTGGAAGTGGATATCGGTTTTTGACAGTGAGCTTGTTAAGTTCTCTATAGTGGATACACATCCTGAAGGTACCGTCTTTCTTCTTAACGCAGAAAACCGGAGCTCCCCATGGTGAGAAACTGGGTCGGATGAATCCTTTATCCAAAAGCTCACGGAGTTGGCTGGACAACTCTTGCATCTCCGCAGGAGCCAATCTGTAGGGCGATTTGGCGATGAGGGTAGCTCCTGGTACAAGATCAATTCGAAACTCGACTTGTCTTTCTGGGGGTATCCCTGGAAGATCATCAGGAAAGACATCTGGAAACTCACAAGCTACTGGAATGTCTTGAATGTTGACCTCTTCCTTGGATTTGTTTACTATGTGAGCCAGGAACGTCAAGTCCTTCTTTCGTAGGTACTTCTGCGCTTTAATGCACGAGATAAGACGAAGGTTTGTGCTGGGTTTGTCCCCATAAACAACTAGGATTTCACGATTTGGGAGATGAAGGCGAACGACCTTCTCGTGACACATAATTTCAACATGGTGGGGGCTTAACCAATCCATGCCAATAATCACATCAAAACTCCTAATGGAAACATGCATTAAGTTTATTTGAAAGACGTGGTGATTTAGGGCTAGGGTACATCCGATATAGATTTCCCTAGTGGATTCTATCTTCCCATTAGCCATTTCCACCGTGAAGGTTTCATTAAGCTTCTGGGGTTGTTGATTTAACCAGTGTTTGAATTTATTGCTCACAAAACTTCGTTCTACTCCGGTATCAAATAAGATGCATGTATAAGTGTGGTTTAGGAGAAACGTACCAGTAACAACAGTGGGATCCTGAACCACTTCTCCCTGACCCATAGCTAGCACCCTTCCTGTTCCTGCGTTCCCAGGGTTGTTGGTGTTGGGGCAATTCCGACAGATATGCCCTATCCTTCCACATCCGTAGCAAGTGGGGCTTGATCTCGTGTTATTTTTGTGTTGTTGTTGTTATTGTTGTTACGGTTGCTGTTGTCGTTGTTGTTTCCTTGTGGTTGACTTTGGGGAGGATAGGTCATGCAATACTTTGTTGTGTGACCCTTCCGATTGCAGCTGGTGCAATGCATTTCTCTGCATTCTCCATTATGGTGGAGACTGCATTTGTTGCACTTTGGAAGAGTTCCCGAATACTGCCTAGGAGCACTTGGATTAGCTGAGGCTGGAGCATGTGGTGTGAAGGGTACTTGGGTGGTTGCAACATTGACCGTCACCGTTTGTTGCTTCTTTGCTGACTCCGAGCCTTTTCGTCCTTTTCTCTTATTTGGTACTCTCTCGATAGCTTCAATAGTTCACTGAAAGCCTTTGGTGTAATGAACCGCAAGCCCTTCAGAAAGAAAGACATAATAAAAAAAAGATAAGAAAGGTTTGGTTACGGGAACCAACGGTTAAAGCAGAAGATATTTTAGCCATTTGTTTTCCTTTCTTGTTGTCATTCTCTTTCTTGCCTTCAATTTCCGCTGGCTTCTCGCCCTTTTTGTTGTTGTGGTCGTACAACTTCTTGGCCAATCTCTTGGCACTGTCGAACGTTTCAGGTTTTGCAGCGATCACATTTCCTTGGATTGGGGAGGTCAATCCCCAGATGAATCATTTGATTTTCTTTCCTTCAGACGTAATCATGCCAGGGCACAATAATGACAACTCGCTAAACTTTGATATGTATGCATCTATATCAGAGTTTCGGACGGTGAGATCCCACAACTCTTGCTCCATCTTCTGAATTTCGCCACTAGGGCAGTACTCAGCCATCAACATTTCCTTCAGCTCCATCCATGACATAGAGTTGGCTACAGGGAGAGTCATGGCCTCTATATGTCCATTCCACCAGGTGAGAGCCTGGTCGACAAAGGTGCATGCGGCAAACTTCACTTTCAATTCCTCGGGGCATTCATATATTTCGAACACTGATTCCACCTTCTCAATCCACCTTTTCAGGGCTATTACACCACCTGTGCCATTAAAGGTTCGCGGCTTGGCATTGGTGAAATCTTTGTAGGAGAATGTTTTGGTTGGTCCTTGATTGATCTTGTTGTTCGAACTTCCTGCCCCTTGTCCGTTGGCTCCTCCATTGTTCCCTTGGTGAATCTGTGCCATTGTTGCGGTGACGGCAACAGACACAGCTACTTGGAATGCAACTGAGTCAACTTCTGGAGGGGTTGATCCAGGGTTACCGCGAGTTGGTCGTCGAGGCATCTTTCTGTCATGGAATGGAAAGATGTTAAGTGCCTATGGTTTTGTGAGATTGTGATCCTATAAACTAGGTGCATAGCACGAACTTAAGCAATTTCACAATTTAGCATACAATCATGGATATATAACACATAGCAGATTACAACATCACAGTAGAACACATAAAACCTTTCATTAATATTATCCGCATTTTTGATACATGAAAATTTTGATCGAAAGAGCATACATAAGTGGTGCAAATTCGGCAGCATAACGGCTCTATGAGTAGTGTAATCACTTAAACATAGAGTCGGTGTACATAGCATAGATCCTAGTGACATAGTAGGGTAAGTATACTCCTAACACTCGATGGAGCGTCCCACGACTACGACGAGGTCATATGCCAAAGTGTTGTGCCAACAACTGGGTCATCTCAGTCATATCCCCAATTACTTCGTCCCTTTCATGCTCAGCTCGCACTGCTCGTGCCTCCATAGCGAATAATTGTTGCCGCAGGGTGGCAATTTCAGCTTCTGGGGAGAGGTTCTCCTTTGCGGGATTTACTGGTGGGGCGGGATGGTCTGGCTGCGCCTCGCTGACAGGTGTCGTGGTAGTGTCCTCGCCGGTGTCTTGTTCTTCCTCTATGTCGTCCTCAGCCTCATCGAACTCGTAGTCAGTGTATGTATACTCGTCAGGTCCCACGGCATGTGCTCCCCCCTGATCTCCTTCCGGCTCCTCTTCGATCATCCCATGGGCTACTAGGACTTGATGAAACTGAATGCCCTGGTTTTCTCCTTTCATGTCAACTGAGAGGGGCATGTGAATAACTATCGTTACTCCTATGATGCTTCTATTATTGTATAGATTAAGTAGTTGTTCTCTTTTTTGGTGATAAAGGGGTATGCCTTTAAGTTTTCCTACCATCGCGATTTCCTCGGGACACGTGACAGTTGTACCTTGGGGGAAATGTAGTTGATCAAGCTACATCCTCTCCTTGATACAACCATGAACACTCCCGGCTTACCCGAGATGATAGCATTATCTTGTGTGGTTTGGTATTGTATTCTGTTTCCTAGTGCACACAGGCAAAGATGTTTTATAGTTGTGTTCTTATTTGTTTTGTTTTGTTCAGAGTTGGGTTAGTTCCTTTTTGGATTATAGTTGCATATCAATGTGTGGTTAGATATGCTAGTGTCTGTCTAATAGGCACTAAGTCCATAACTGCAAGTGTTTGTCTAATAGGCACTAAGTCCATAATTGTCAGTGTTTGTGTAATAGGCACTAAGTCCATAGGTGCCAACGTTTGTCTAATAGGCACTAAGTCCATAACTGCCAGTGTTTGTCTAACAGGAACTAAGTCCATAGCTGTCAGTGTTTGTCTAATATGCATTGAGTCCATACCTGTCAGTGTTTGTCTAATAGGCACTAAGTTCATAGTTGCCAATGGTTATTTCAGTAGCACCTTGTCACACCCCAGACGGCGGAAACGTCCGAGGGCTCTCGTGACTTTAATTGAATATCATCACTATGAATATACATGAATCATAACATAAACATCACCATGCATCAATATATTACAACTGGAATTGTTCACATCGAGTACATTGTTTTAACATTATACATTCATAACATAAATAGTTTGAGTGTTTTTAACAACATAACATCTAACATTACTTCATATTACTCTTCCGCTTACCTATTACCTGAGAATACAAGTTATTTTGGAAAAGCGTCAACATATGAAATGTTGGTGAGTTCATAAACAATGTTGTGATAAAATGATTTGTGTAGTTTGTAAAACCTAGAAAATATGATATTTTCTGAAAAGAATTTTTTTTATCAAAGTGTGAAGATCCATAAGTTGATGCATGAATTATTTCAAAAACATATATATATATATATATATATATATATATATATATATATATATATATATATATATATATATATATATATATATATATGAAGGGTATTTTGTATTATAGTTATAAAATTTCGAGCGAGTAGTATTGAATTCCCCGGAAAAACCGATGTTTTCCGATGTTGAAATGTATTCGTGATTATTGAGTTTTGTATTGTCTTAACGAATAAATATTGATTAATCCACATTGTATATCGTCCTAATTTTGTCTACTTTGATTTCTTGTAAGCCTTAGTGAACGAAGAGAAGGGGGCATTATGTCCCACTACCATCGTAAGTACCTTCGGCTGTCGCGGGTGCGAAAGACACGATGGTCCAACTCGCATTTGATTACTGTGACCTTACTAGCTTTTCTAACGGGACACTTTGGCCCACTAGCACATAAAAGCTATTGAAAGTCCTTTTATAAAATATTGGGCCATTGAAGGCCTAATAACATATAAGCGTTATCACTTTGGGCCCAAAGATCATGTAGGTGGGCTTGCAAGGCCCAACAAGCATGATTTAAAACTCATAAGCCCAAAGTTTGTAGGTTTATTCATTTTAGTCATCACATATCTATTGGAGAGTTTTGATTTAGCGATTATTGTTTTGTATTGATTCAAGACCGAATCAATTCGTTTATAACGATATTTGGTATTGAAGGTGTATTCGTTTTCCGTTTTGTCGCTAGTCGGGTATCTTGTATTTTTTCTTAATGAATTAATTTGTTTAAAAGTATGATTTCGACCTTTTCACTACCTTTCTTTTATAAAAATAACACTTTTAGTCCTTTATATAAAAGAATTTCATTTTTAGTCCTTAAAACATTTTCTTGACACTTTTGTATCATAAACTTGTTGAAAAGACAGTTTTAACCCAAAATTTATTTTCTAAACAGTTTTAGCCCCTTCAGAATGGAGTTTCTCGGTTAGAACCCCATATTTCGCAACTTTTACAGTTTTGGCCCAAAATGTAAAAAATTTACATTTTTATCCCTTTTGGAATTGAAAAGCATTTTTGACCTTTGAAATAGTTTTATTTCACTTCTTATCCCCTGTTTTGCAGAATATTACATTTCAGCCCCTTTAAACTTCAAATCTCGCAATTTTGGGCTTATTGGGCCGAAAAGCCCAGATTTAGACCATTAAGCTAAATTTTTCATTTCAAGTCCTTTGAAAATTCTAATATTCAGAAAAATGATTATAGAAACTGTTTTGACTCTTTTGACCCTCAAGAAATCGTTAATTGACAGTTTTTAACCCAAGTTTTGTATTTTTGACAATTTAAGCCCTAAAATGGGTTTAATGTTGGAATATGTTCCTCATAACCTTATAAGCTATTTTTCTTGTGTAACGACCAAAAATTTCAACCAATTTAAAATTTTCGAAAACAACCCGATTCCATTAAAGTTATTACAAAAAGGTTTTCAATACAATTTATTTTAAGTATTCCCAGAATCTCATCACAACATAAACACGAGGAGCGGTACGATCACGCCTTCGCCTTGCCACGGTCTCCTGAAGAACTTGAAAAACATAAAACCACAACTGTAAGCCTGAAAGCTTAGTGAGATATCCCCAAAATACCAACCGCATACACCATACACGCATAACATGTCATAACATATCCAATCACAGAACAACCATGCACTTCGGGTCTACTGTGTGACTGGTCCGCCGCACCGGCCAGCAGTCCACCTGGTCCACCCTCTGAGTCTAGCCATAAACCTCGTGTCTGCAGTGTGATTGGTCCGCCCACACCGGGCCTTTAATCCACCTGGTCCACTCTCCGAATCTATCTACATACATCGAGTCTGCAGTGTGAGTGGTCCGCCCGCACCGGGCCTTCAGTCGGCCTGGTCCACTCTTCGAGCCTCGGCACGTCTGGTCCGCCCTCTTGGGGCCTACGGCCTATCCGGACCGCTCGCTGGGCCTTCGGGACAACCGGTCTGCCCTGGGTATCTTGGCCTACAACATAAAGCAGGACCCGCCTCAACCCAACTCCAGTCCAAACAACCATGTGCACATAAACATACAATCATATAACAATTCACAGTCAACAAACCGATCAAAAAGATCACATAACATATCATCATCCTAACCAGGATACCGACCTAACCGGTCACTAACATAGCATCACCCTACATCTCAGGATACCGATCTCAACCAGGTCTCTAACATATACCATCCTAGCTACCAGGATGCAAACATATCAAAGCAATAACATAACAACAAATACCCGAATCTCAATCCGATAAGGGTCGGCCTTGGTGCCTTAGACCCTGTTGATATAGTGAGGATAACTCACCTCGAAACTGTCGGCTGAACAGATAACCCAAGCTGCTCCGATCACTGAGACGATCTCCACCACTGGACAACCACCAAGGCACTGAACTCAAAACAATATCCAACAATTACCAAAATGCCCCTGGAAACCACTGGTCAACCCTTGGTCAAAGTCAACCCCTGACTGACTCTACTCGTCGAGTCAACCCGATGACTCGCCGAGTCCCCATGCTCAGAAATTCCCCAATTCGCGACTCAACTCGCCAAGTCACCCCGAGACTCGCCGAGTTCAACAACTCTGAGTCCACTCACACACAACTCATCGAGTCATCCCCTCGACTCACCGATTCACGGCTCAACCAGAAAAGATTGGGACTCTTCGACAAGACTCGCCGAGTCCAAGACCAGACTCGTCGAGTCTAAGGCTATCTTCAACCTATTCGCCAAGTTGTTCTTCCAACTCGTCGAGTTCCAGGCCATCTTCATCCAACTCGCCGAGTTGTTCTTCCAACTCGTCGAGTTCCAACCTATCTTCAAGTAACTCGTCGAGTCCACCCATGTGACTCCCCGAGTACCACCAGGTCTGAATCCATACAGAGGCTTTCCAAGCCATGCAGATGGTCCAACCCATAGATCTACCTTTCCTAAGGCCATCCATCACGTAAAGTGGCAAACTTTACGTGAATCCAAGGAGATCTAGGCCTTTTCACTCTAGGGTTTGGGTTTGGGACAAGATAGCTCCATCAATCACTCATAAACAGGGACTTTCATGCATTCCAACCCTTCTCCAATCCAGATCTGAGGTAGCAACCTCAGATCTAACCTCTAAACTCCAATACATCAAAAGATATGATCTCTAACACCCCCAAAATGATGAATCTAGATAATAACAGCTCAAACAATGGAATAATACCTCAAAAGTAAGCTCTAAGAGAAGATTAACCCAAATCCTTGCAAAGCCCTTTGATCCAAGTCTCTTCTCCTTCAAGATTTCTTCAACAACCACTTCTCCAAGCTCCAATTCACTCAACAATGGGGTTTCCTCACGAAATTAGGGCTTCTGGAACTCAAGGGATGATAAGGAGGCTGGGGAGGAAACATAATGTTCATTATATAGGGCTCAGCCTCCGGATTTAGGGTTTTCTCCACTCAGCACCTACTCGCCGAGTTCATCCACTGACTCGCCGAGTCGGCCACTTAACACGCAACTAGAGTCGCGACGCTACTCGCCGAGTCCACTCGTGGACTTGCCGAGTCGCTCCTTCCCATTTATTCTTTTTGCCCTTCCACTTTACTCTTGATATTCCGGGATGTTACAATTCTCCCCCACTTAAATTAGGCTTCGTCCTCGAAGCCTGCGGCAACTCAATTCCAGAAATACTCCCGCCACGCACCACCTGGCATTAACCCAACCAGGTTCCTCAAAACACAACCATAGAAACTAGAAGCTCACTTTCTCCTTTCTTACGGTGTCCTAACCACCGACTCAAGTTGGCCACCAGCTTTACCCTCTGATAACTCCACTTAACAACTGAGTACTACTCATGATGCAACACTGCTCCAAATCACAACCATCACTCGACCCATATGAGCTAGAAAATAACCATGCACCACCGGATTCCCGATCCGAGTCCCACTCTAACCATTCTGCTGACAGAAGACACATTCTTCAGAGCAACTCTCATGAGTTAGAGTGGGACTCGGATCGGGAATCACATACACATGCTGCACTAGCTCTAGCACCCTCAGGTTGGGAAAACCCGATACACTGATGACATCTTCAAACACCCCCCCCCCAGGATGAACCATTACTACATACACAATTCCCTGATCAGAATCACACTGATAGCCCAAGACTCCCTCCCTGCATCCCTTCCGAGCCTCTTGGATCTACACTCGCGGAATTCCTTCCGCGACCTCAGCAGACATCCCAAACCGGATGTGCTTCCATTCCACTGCCGCAAACACGCTGCTCAATGACCATACTCGGATCACTCTAATCATAACTCTGCTCTGCCGCTTTCACTTCTGTGAACTTGCACTCCTTCTTGGAGTTACACTCCTCTTTCTTTCCTTTACCAAGGAAATCCACTTGGGCGTATTGTCACTCCGACAAGTGCCACGGTGCTCGCCCAACGCTACACCACTCCTTTATAGCATAACCGCTATCCATCCAACACACATACTCTGACTCTAATCGCAGGGACTCTCAAGCCCATGCACTAACTCCACTAATCAAGATCACTACCCGGGGCCAGACCTTCTAATGCTATCACACCGCATCATACATAATCCATATCCTCGAACTGATCCAACAATACCCGCAGAGTCTTCAGCATGACTGGACCACCTCACCAGGCCTTCAGCCAATCTGGACCACTCTCAGAACCTTCAGCCAATCTGGACCGCTCTCAGTGCCTTCAGTTTAGCTGGACCGTTCTCTGAGCCTTCGGCCTGACTGGTACGCCTACCGGCCTTTTATCTATCCGGACCGCTCAACTAACATCCATCATTCCGAGTTATATCTCTAGAAAATCCTCCCATGCATGGAAATATGGGAGAATGCATGGAAGACCATTAAGTAAAAATGAGTTGGCACACATAAAGTCAACTCCTCCTTCTTTGTGGGCTTGGGCCGAGAATGGAGAGGGAAAAGAGAAAGAATTGGATCTTGAGTGCTTAGCCCATATTATGACTCACTTTAGATGATTTTTGGGCCCAAATAAATCAAAGTGTAATTTTTATGACCTAATAGGGCTAAATTAATTTGGTTGTGACCCATTAAGGCCCATTAAAGTTAGCCTAGTATATTTTGGGCTCCTAGGACCCAAAAGTATTAAGTTTCATGTATATGAGTCCAATTAGGGCCCATTAGAGAGATCTAGATTCAAGATGGTTAAATTGGAAGTTTATTAGTCCATTAGGCCCAATAAGGAAATCCTAGTCCAAAATAGACTTAAATCGGAATTTCAAAGGCTTCCAATTCTTTGTTGACCATTTGTAGTGCTAGAATGAAGTATTTGATTAAGTTTTGTTGTTATAGAATAAGCATCATGCATGTTTTCATGTTATTGATTCATAGTTGTTATAAGTGTTGTAGTTACAAGGCACCAAAATTTCTAGTTGTGACACACCTGCAGTTCGCACACCCATTAATGTACAATTTGTTAATGCCTACAGGTCGTAGACCTGCCCACAGAACGATTTATTAACACATACAGGCTGTAATCTTGCCCATGTATAACTTATAAACATCTACAGATTGTGTACCTGCCCATATTTGACCTAACTTGACTTTGAGTAGTATGTGGTCATCATCAATACCCTACTAGGTAACTACATTACTAATCCGGTTGTACTATAAAATTCTCGTTCTCTCTTCATTATTTTCATTTCTCTTTACCCTTCACTACCCCATACAATGAAAGTATAGAAATACATATATATGGTTAAATTAAAATTGGCTCATATAATTCCATCTAGCACAGAATGTTCCAATCACAGATAATAGGCATACATAACACTTAATTGTCTAAATACTTTTTATCTATGTATAAGATGAAAGTAACTATGTAGTCACTTGACTTAGGTGGGTGACTGGAGAATTTGGTAGCACTCCGCCAAACTCCTTGACTTTTCTTATGACGTGACCTAGTTATGATTGTCACTAAGTCTTAGTTTAGTATTCTTGGCGACTAACGATAGTCTAGATTCCTCACTAATGTCAATGTCTACATCAAGATCTATCAAGTAAGGAACAACCAGGTAGGATCATATCGATGGTAGGGTTTGTTTGGTATACAAAATATATTGTTTGGAAATCCCACTTTAAACACCTCCCTAAATCCAGCCTAGACATCATCCCCATAAGTAGATCAATCAGTATAATGACTTGGAATTACTGACAAATCATAATTATAGGTTCATAATAACGACTAGGACTATAATTAAAAGTTACATTTAAATAAAATAAGTGTAGCTTAACTTATAGAGCACACTGATGAAAACTAGGAATTAAGTAGATAGAAATCTGACTCAATAGCCACCTAATAACCGGTTATCAGACACCACAGGGATTCGCCGACTAGAACCTTAAGGAAACTCTCTACCAAAATCTAGAGAAATCGAGAGAGAAATGTAAGAATGATGTGGGATCGAACTGAAATTCGACTTCTATTTATAGGGGTATTCATCTGTGTACCACGTATAAATAAGGTGCGAGTCGTGCATCTGGTTGGAAGAGGGTGACATGTCACTTTCTGCGTGGTGCCAGGTATCGCATTCTGGGTGGAGTGACAGTACGCACGACACACTTTGTCGTTGTGCGCGGGTGCGCGCGAAGAATTTATGTTCCCTATAATGTTCATATCTTATTCATATGAGCTTTATTTTCGATGGGTTTTATATCCATGCATAACTATCGACGTGATCTATAACTTTCATTTAGATTCCATTGGCTATTTATGAATTTATTTTTAAAGCTATATTTTTAACAGGCTTAGACTGTTAAAGTCCGTTAAAAATTCATAACTCTCATATAAGACATCTGTTCTTAACTGTATTTATATCGACGGATAGGTATTGATGAGATCTTCAAGTCTCGTTTAGATTTTTTTTCCTACCAGTCGACCGATTCCAATTTTGGTTTCTGAACCGTAGACTGCTACACTGAAATATTAGAAAAATCATAATTTCCTCTCATGAACTCAGATTTGGGTGTTCTTTATATGTATGGAATCATTTTCACATATACCATAACTTTGGTTAATATTATTTATCCTAAATAATCTTCTGTCAAAATATCGTTTTATCGCTTATTTGACTAGCTCGTATCTGCGGGTGTTACAAGGTTACCCTCTCTCCCTCGCTGCCTTGATCCACTCATGATGATTGATTCTCGTTCTTTTTTCTTCTATTGATGATTACCTCTTCATCCCATTCGATCATCGCATTCCACACAAAACAAGAGCAAACGAACAGGATCGATCGCATGTATTGGATAGGTGAATAAAAAACATTCAGTATTCTCTTCTACTTTTCTGATCGGAAAAATTAGTATAGCCCAAGAAAGAGTATGGACGTTCATAATTAGCCTAAGAAAATAAACGCACGTAGACTTCAAGCGATCCCCTCATGGATGTTACATTCTATTTTTTTCAATTAACCCCCTCAAATATCCATCCTTGTATTACATTCACCCTAACCCTAGATACTTGGCAAATTAAGTTTCACTTAATGTAAATTTAGTCCCACCATTCCATTTTATGCTTATAAATGAATTTTAGTTACCCTAATAATTCCATAAATAAATTTAATCAAATTATATACCCTTCAAACATAGATTAATTTTCTTAGATAATAAATAACACCTTTTTTATTTAAATTATTTCATTTTAACATCATAAAGCTAAAATCATTTGCATCAATAATTATTCGAGTGAGATAAAGCTAACCTCATTAACAGAAGGCTTTTGAGGTCGTTACAGTATTTGGGTCTATTAAGACCGCAATGATCAAGAAGTTTGACAAGCGTTATGCTGCCGTCCTAGAGGTTGTTGTTGCCACAACCACTGCCATTGTTGATGTTGTGGGGCTCCAGGGGAGAGGGATGATGCAGTATCGAGACTTTAGTAACACGAAGCCCCTGGAGTTTGACGGGGTCAAGGACCTGATCGTGTCCATGAGGTGGATATCAGATTTGGAGGGTTGTTTCTTCACATGCTCATGCCCAGAGGACCACAAGGTCAAGTTCGCCTTGAACCTTATCCGTTTGGGGGTGAAGGACTGGTGGAAGCCGGTGACAAGAGCTTATTCTCCTGCGGAGAAAGACACGGTGATATGGAAGCAATTAACTTATATGTTCTGCTTCAAGTATGTTCCCCTGGTTGAGAGGGAGAGGTTGGCTGATAAGTATCTGTGGCTGAAGCATACAATAGAATCAGTGGAAGAGATCACCAAGATTTTTACCAAGAGCGCCTTATTTCCCCGAGTATGCTGCTTCGGAGCAGGTTTATATGTCCTTTTACTTAAGCATGCTCAAGACGGAGACCAAGGAGTTTGTGTCAACTTAGTAGTATCATTCCCTCTCCGAGTTGCAATCTTTTTCTCGGTGGAGAGAGATTGAGATTGAGACCGAGACTATGGAGAGGAGATAGGCTCCAAGTCATACTCAGCCGAAAATGAAGCGGTTCAAGTACGTCGATTCACGGTCTTGAGGTAAGAGGGGTCGCACTTATGACAAGTAGGGGAATGCTCATGAAGGAGTGTGTCGATCAGCGACAGCATGCCGCAATTTCCGCAGGGAGGGGCACTTTGCAAGGGACTGTCTCCACAAGGCTTCGCTGATGAGCACCACGATTTGTTACCATTGTGATCAAGTTGGCCATATAAATGCCATTTTTCTATTGCTTGTTGTGAAGACGGTGTAGGCACCGGCTCTGACCACTCTTCAGATCATAGATGGTCACCAGGGGAGGGCAGAGTCCCCAAAGACCAAGGGTCGTGCTTTTCAACTTACATCAGAGGAGTCCAGTGTAACGCTCACAGATTCGGGCTAGTCAATTTAGAGACAGTAAATGTCAAAAATAACTTTTTGATAGAAGATTGTTCAGAATGAATAATCTTAACCATGTTATACTATATGTCACAAGGGTTATGTACATATAAAGAACGTTGAAATCCGACTTATAACGAAGGCATTATGACCAGATGAAGTTTTGCGACAAAACCGACACGACGCCACGTAACATAATAAGTGAATTTTTGATAAATTACTTTTTAGACTTAGAAATCTAAACTAAAGTCGTAGTATACGTTAAACCAAGAACGTACATAAAAAGAACGTACAAATCTGACTTCGTATGAGGAAATTATGATTTTTCTAAGATTTGGCATAGTAGTATACAACTCAGATATTGAATTTTAGATCGGTTATCTTTTAGCCAAATTTATCTAAATTAGAATTGAAGATCTCGTTAATAGGAGTTAAGTGATAAAAATACATTCGAAAACGGAGTCCGTATATAGAACTTATGAATTTTACACGGTAGTTAACATTGTAATCTTCTCAGACTGTTCAATTTAAAATCGGTCAAGAATTACCCAATGGGGTCAAAAGGAAAGTTGTAGATACTTGCAATACTTACGCGTTGATATAAGGAACGTAAAAACCGGAGCTCGTATGCGAAAGTTATGAATTTTTTAAGATTAGCTGTTTTATATGCGTCAAGTGCCACATGTCAGCACTAGGCGAAGCCTTGGTGCCTACGCAAGTTCACGACGTGAATGTAAGTTTCACAACGTGAATCGCCCCCAGACAGCATATAGATAGAGGCACAAATCTTCCATTTTCTTCACACCTCAACCCTTCTTTCTCTCTCAATACTCCAGAACTATCCCTCCCCCTCCCTAATACTTCCAAAGTGCTAGAAGCGAGTCCCGGAGCGCTAGAAGGCTTCGAGAAAAAGAGCTTTCGGCTCAGAAATTCTGCCCCCGTAAAGTCTGGTTCCTAGCCAAACCTCTTAGTAAGTGAGTTATGTTTACCCTAATTTAAGTATAGCTTATGATTAAGTTTAATATCATTATTATGAACCTATAAAAAATATATGTATTATAAAATATACAAAGTGTTATTATAATATCTTTTAACTACTCACGATACGGGGAATCTGGTTTGAAGGGCCGCATATGGTTGTTGGATTTCAGAACAGCTTAAATACCAAAATGGTCCTATCCTCCGGTGTTTCATGTCTAGCCCTGTCTGTACATAGTAGTTGAAAAGTATTGTTTAACACTTATAAAATAATATCGCTCGTAAATCTAGACTATGATTAGTCGCAATAAATATTAGACTAAAATCTAGTGGTAATAATCTTAGGTTTCGTCGAAGGAAAAGATGATTGTTAGAAGCGAAGAGGTGTCCGGATTTCAATTCATCACTTTAAAAAGTGAGTGAATAGTTACTTTCATCTTACACATAGATATTAAGTATTTAATATGAATTACATTCTATGTGTGCATAATGTCTGTGTTCTTGATATCTATGCTGGATGAACGATTTATACATGTTTTACTTGATTTAAACTATATATGTATTTTTATACCTATTAGTATATTGGGTAAAGATGGGTAGATGAAAGATGAGAGGAATGATGCAAGGTGAAAGATTATATAGATGATGAGAGGTGAAAGATGATGAGAAACGATGATCCAAGCGATGGCCCAGTCTTCTAGTAGAGTATAAATGACAACCACAGACTATTCTAGACAGTCCAGACGAACGCTAGTAGGCTTGCAACCTGTAGGTGTTGTGAACGATGTGTTCACCTGATGTACTCTAAAAACCCCGACAACTATGGACTTAGTGCCTTACAAATGAACCTTAGAAACTATGGACTTAGTGCCTTACAAATAAACCTTGGTAGCTATGGACTTAGTGTCTTACAAATAAACCTTGGCAACTATAGACTTAGTGCCTTACAAATAAACCTTAGCAACTATGGACTTAGTGCCTTACAAATGAACCTTGGCAGCTATGGACTTAGTGCCTCATAAATGAACATTGGCGGCTATGGACTTAGTGTCTAATAGATAACGTCGACAACTATGGATTTAGTGCCTGTTAGATATACCATGGCAACGATGGACTTCGTGTGTAACAACCCAATTTTTTCAATGAAAGTTTTCATTTAAGTATCGAAATCATTTTCGTAAATTATAAAATTCCAATCAAATTTGTTTTCAAAATGCATAACATCAGATAAATTATTCATAATATCATAGTGTCCCCAATAAAATGTCGGAGAGTGCATGTCGCGCCATCACGCTGGGCTCTTGCCCGTAGATCCTAAAGTACTTGAAACTACCATCAAACTATAAGCTAATGCTTAGTGAGTTCCCCATAACTTACCCCACGTAATCCACATGATCAAATAATACATATAACCATATCAATCACATAATCCATGCATATAAACATATAAGGATGCCATGGAAACCCTCCAAGGTCTTACACCGGGTGCCATGGGAACCCCCACATGGTCTTAGTCCACTGACATGGGAACCCCCACATGGTCTTAACTACCTGCCATGGGAACCCCCACATGATCTTAACTGCTTGCCATGGGAACCCCCACATGGTCTTAACTAACTGAAAACAAAAGCCATACAAGCCATATAAGACATACATGCAAACATATAAGGATGCCATGAAAACCCTCCAAGGTCTTACACCAGGTGTCATGAGAACCCCCCACATGGTCTTAGTCCACTGCCAAGGGAACCCCCATATGGTCTTCATACAGATACATAACACTTTGATAACACATTCACAAATAACCATTACTGTTAATACCATGGGCCGGTCTAGGTACATTCGACCCATTGGTATGGTGAGGAGACTCACCTCAAATGTGAACTGCAGCTGAATAGGTCCAAGCTCCGAGTATCAACTCTGACAATTCCCTAATCATAAACAACTCCTTAAATACAACTCAACCCTTCAAACCCTTAAGACTCAACCCTGGTCACAGTCAAAGTCAATGCTCCGAGTTGACCTAACTCGTCTAGTTACCCTTTAACTCGTCGAGTCCACCTCAAAGTCAGAATCGTGATATTGAGATCCAACTTGTCTAGTTTTCCTACAACTCGTCGAGTTCCTCTTTTTTCCAACAGAATCAGGGTAACCCCAACCGAACTCATTGAGTTCACAGTTCTTCAGTCTGCCAACCCACTTTATGCATTAAGCCCTTTTTCTTGAATCCAAAGGTTTCAAACCTCAGATCCCCATCCATAGAGATGTCTAGATGTGACATCCACAATTTCACGGCCAGAAAAGACCGATTTGTTTATGCTTTGTTTTATAAATCAGAGTGATCGTTTAAAGAAAACGGTTGCGAAATTTGTTCCCAAAATAAAATATGATAACCATTTATCAAAACATTTCTCAAAGAGAATGTATTTTCATTAAATAATAAAACCTTAGGATGTCATGTTCCGATACAGACCAAAAGCATAAACAATATAAAATAGACCTTACAATAGTTATTTATAACTACTGATCTATAATCCAAAACCTCTCGTCAAGTCCACCGACTTATACTCTTGTGTCATTACCTGTAATGCAAAGAAAACTGAGTGGGTCAGGCTTGGGAGCCTAGTGAGCATATAGGGTTTTCAACCCACAATAATACATTTATTATATTCAATTATCAAACAATCAACCCAAATACCCATCCCCATATCTACTTTATTTTCTCAAGGGTTTACCCTAAGAATCCACTATCCTTCATTCATTCATTCCTAAGGATTTACCTAAGGAATTGGCACGAAGTCCATTGCTGCCAAAGTTTATCTATCAGGTACTAAATCCATAGTTATCAGGCGCTAACTCCATAGTCACCAAGGTTCACTCAACAATAGGCGCTAACTCCATAGTCACCAAGGTTCACTCAACAATAGGCGCTAACTCCATAGTCACCAAGGTTTATACAATAGGCGCTAACTCCATAGTCACCAAGGTTTACTTAACAATAGGCGCTAACTCCATAGTCACCAAGGTTTACTTAACAATAGGCGCTAACTCCATAATCACCAAGGTTTATACAATAGGCGCTAACTCCATAGTCACCAACTATTCCATTTACCTATGTTCTACCCAACAATTTTGTAGATATAAATACTTACACAGTTTAAATCATTTAACACCTATATAAAACACCAATTTCCATGCCCATCTCAAATAGACAAATAATATATAAACACATAGCATGTATTTCATAGCAAATACTTCATATTTATGTGTTAGAAGAAAGTAACCACACACTCACACATATAAACAACAATATACTTAATACACTCAAACCATACTTGTATTATTATCGTGTTCATGAAAGGTAGTATACACTCACACATATAAACAACTTTATATTATACACATAACACGTATTTCATAGCAAACACTTAATATTTATGTGTTAGAAGAAAGTGACCACACACTCACTTGATCAGAAGATGATCAGACAGCACTACGGCTTGTAGAAGTAGTATTCTTCGGTGAAACCGGGATCACTTCACACACCGGGTTTCTCGCGGACAGAGCTTCGGCTCGGAAACTCTTTTTCTTCTCGGGATCTTCGGGCTTCGGGACTTGCTTCGGGTCTCGGGATGATACTGGGGCTTCGGGGGGGGGGGGGGAGGTTAAAATAGGGCTTAGAGAAGGTATCGGGAGTGAGAGAGTAAGGGAGGAGCAACCAAAATCGGCTGACCCTTGATTTCTATTTATAGGGTGAGATTTTAGGGTTCACGTCATGAGTTTTAAGGCTCACGTCGTGGGGATTGATCGTCACTGCATGCGTCACTCGTCCACTTGTGTCTGACAGCTCCGGAAGGTCAAATCTCAAAATTCACGTCGTGAACACAGTGTTCACGTCGTGAACTCTGACACAATGTTCAGAAATTCATAACTTTCGCATACGAACTTCGTTTTCGACGTT
Organism: Lactuca serriola; assembly: GCF_051521515.1. NCBI lineage: Eukaryota > Viridiplantae > Streptophyta > Magnoliopsida > Asterales > Asteraceae > Lactuca > Lactuca serriola. The sequence goes on from NC_136416.1 coordinate 51,066,579, forward strand.
CTTTATATCGCCGCGAAGGTGAGATTATGCTCTACAACTCTCGTTTAGACTCCATTGGCTAATTTTGACTTTATTTTTTAATATATTATAAATATATTACTTTTAGTAGGCCGGGACAGGAAAACTCCGTTCGAAATTCATAACTCCTTCATCTGAACTCCGTTTTCGTCTGTCTTTTTATCGTTGGACTAATATTGATGAGATCTTTAATTCTCGTTGAGAAAGTTTTGGCTAAATATCACTCGACCTCAATCTCGAGTTTCGGGCTGCATACTGTTAATGCTGAAACTTCGAAAAATCATAACTTCCTCATACGAAGTCAGATTTAGACGTTCTTTTTATTTACGCTCTCGGTTTAATGTATTCTACGACTTTCATTTAGATCGCTAAGGACAAATATCGCTCTAACGTAAATTCACTATTTACGTCGCGCTGTGTCGTGCCGGTTCTGTCGCGAAACTTCGACAGGTCATAACTTCTTCGTTATAACTCGGATTTCAGCGTTCTTTATATGCGCGGAAACCTTGTGACATATACTACAACTTGGTTAAGATTAATCCTTCTAAATAATATTCCCTCAAAAAGTCATTTTTGATGCTTATCGTCTCTAAATTGACTAGCCCGGATCTACGGGCGTTACAATTATCTCCCCCTTAGGATGATTACCTCCCGGAATCATCAACGAAATAGGATTCGTATACTGACTCCATACGTTATCTTCCGATCCTAAGTAATAACTGTAAGTTCTATATTTCCTCGAAAGAGTATCTAACTCTTGGACTTCTCGATAGCAGGTAGTGCCCAATCCTGCATCTGCTCTTCGTACTATGTTGTACTTTCAATTGTAACCTTCGAGTTTACAAAATAAATCCTTATTGTGACTCCTTATTCTTTTTGGGATAAGTACTTTCCTTTATCTATTGTAACAGACCGATGGGTCATGTTCTAATGACCTCTCATCGTATGATGCAACGCTTAGACTTAAGTCTCTTAGAGTCAAATTCCAGAATGGATTATACCTTCCTTCATATTCTAATGTGATATAATCACATTTTAGCATGTAGCATTTCTAGCTACTAACTTCTTTAACAACGAGCGCGATGCTATCGATCGCATTTATTTCAATCTTCTGACTTAAGTCAGATGCTACATCAAAATCGGTTCTCGGAACCACGTAACAAACTCATTGTAGTCGGACTCAATTTGTCATGACCGCTAGGGTCAGAATAACAACCCTCTTACTAGTCATTACCGAAACAATGGTAATGACATACATGAATAAAACGAAATCAATTACTAGTTTCTTGGTAACCTTGCGACTTTCCCTGATCCAAGCGTGAGTCCTGTGCTTCCAGTAGTATAGATCTCTACTACTATTCACACCTACTCATACTCGTCCCAAGTATTGTCTCGTAGTCCCCAAGTCCTAAAATCACAGAGCAACTTAACACATACGAATGTGTCCAATTAATCATAAAAATTTTCCTAGACTCTACTAGGACTTCTTCCATGCGTATCTCCTATCATCAATCATACTTCAACTCGATTGGTGATGGAAATTCTAGATTATGGGACAACTTCAAGAATTACACCAACCGTTTCATCATCCTGCCAATTGTAGGTGTACTTCAAACGTATTGTACTCCTTTTAACGTTCTGTTATTTTATCAGACATATACTAAAGGCAAGACACCACTCTTACGATATCTTCCGATAGGTGTCATTCACTATCATAAGCCTTTCATTTCCTCCATTTACTCAATTCTCTACGAGTCTTCACCATAACGTTTTGTACATCCAAGCAGACGTTCGGTGCACCGGGCGAGAATTTAAGATAAGAAAGCTTTATTTACAATAGACATATAAATCTCCTTATCACTCCGAAACGTTTACATGCTAGTTCTAATATCGTAGTCGTACGCTTAGAATCCTAAACACATAAGGTTTCCAGATCTGGTCGGCAACAGACCATAAATCCGAACAAATAACATCATATATGGAAAACATATAACATTTAGCACATAAAAGCATTTTAGGCAGCTTCCTAAAATATACTAGTGCTCGTGTCAATTTAGGCGTACTACCTAACATATTTTGGACACACTCCTCACAATCATTACTTAGCATTCTAAGTTTAAGTCTAGAAATCCTACAAATTCCTAGTTCGCTTAAACTAATGCTTTGATACCAACTGTGACATCCCCAATTTCACGGCCAGAAAAGACCGATTTGTTTATGCTTTGTTTTATAAATCAGAGTGATCGTTTAAAGAAAACGGTTGCGGAATTTGTTCCCAAAATAAAATATGATAACCATTTATCAAAACATTTCTCAAAGAGAATGTATTTTCATTAAATAATAAAACCTCAGGATGTCATGTTCCGATACAGACCAAAAGCATAAACAATATAAAATAGACCTTACAATAGTTATTTATAACTACTGATCTATAATCCAAAACCTCTCGTCAAGTCCACCGACTTATACTCTTGTGTCATTACCTGTAATGCAAAGAAAACTGAGTGGGTCAGGCTTGGGAGCCTGGTGAGCATATAGGGTTTTCAACCCACAATAATACATTTATTATATTCAATTATCAAACAATCAACCCAAATACCCATCCCCATATCTACTTTATTTTCTCAAGGGTTTACCCTAAGAATCCACTATCCTTCATTCATTCATTCCTAAGGATTTACCTAAGGAATTGGCACGAAGTCCATTGCTGCCAAAGTTTATCTATCAAGTACTTAATCCATAGTTATCAGGCGCTAACTCCATAGTCACCAAGGTTCACTCAACAATAGGCGCTAACTCCATAGTCACCAAGGTTCACTCAACAATAGGCGCTAACTCCATAGTCACCAAGGTTTATACAATAGGCGCTAACTCCATAGTCACCAAGGTTTACTTAACAATAGGCGCTAACTCCATAGTCACCAAGGTTTACTTAACAATAGGCGCTAACTCCATAGTCACCAAGGTTTACTTAACAATAGGCGCTAACTCCATAATCACCAAGGTTTATACAATAGGCGCTAACTCCATAGTCACCAACTATTCCATCTACCTATGTTCTACCCAACAATTTTGTAGATATAAATACTTACACAGTTTAAATCATTTAACACCTATATAAAACACCAATTTCCATGCCCATCTCAAATAGACAAATAATATATAAACACATAGCATGTATTTCATAGCAAATACTTCATATTTATGTGTTAGAAGAAAGTAACCACACACTCACACATATAAACAACAATATACTTAATACACTCAAACCATACTTGTATTATTATCGTGTTTATGAAAGGTAGTATACACTCACACATATAAACAACTTTATATTATACACATAACACGTATTTCATAGCAAACACTTAATATTTATGTGTTAGAAGAAAGTGACCACACACTCACTTGATCAGAAGATGATCAGACAGCACTACGGCTTGTAGAAGTAGTATTCTTCGGTGAAACCGGGATCACTTCACACACCGGGTTTCTCGCGGACAGAGCTTCGGCTCGGAAACTCTTTTTCTTCTCGGGATCTTCGGGCTTCGGGACTTGCTTCGGGTCTTGGGATGATACCAGGGCTTCGGGAGGGTTAAAATAAGGCTTAGAGAAGGTATCGGGAGTGAGAGAGTAAGGGAGGAGCAACCAAAATCGGTTGACCCTTGATTTCTATTTATAGGGTGAGATTTTAGGGTTCACGTCGTGAGTTTTAAGGCTCACGTCGTGGGGATTGATCGTCACTGCATGCGTCACTCGTCCACTTGTGTCTGACAGCCCTGGAAGGTCAAATCTCAAAATTCACGTCGTGAACACAGTGTTCACGTCGTGAACTCTGACACAGTACCGGGTTTCGTGCCCCGAACTTCAGAAATTCATAACTTTCGCATACGAACTTTGTTTTCGACGTTCTTTATATCGCCGCGAAGGTGAGATTATGGTCTACAACTCTCGTTTAGACTCCATTGGTTAATTTTGACTTTATTTTTTAATATATTATAAATATATTACTTTTAGTAGGCCGGGACAGGAAAACTCCGTTCGAAATTCATAACTCCTTTATCTGAACTCCGTTTTCGTCTATCTTTTTATCATTGGACTAATATTGATGAGATATTCAATTCTCATTGAGAAAGTTTTGGCTAAATATCACTCGACCTCAATCTCGAGTTTCGGGCTGCATACTGTTAATGCTGAAACTTCGAAAAATCATAACTTCCTCATACGAAGTCAGATTTAGACGTTCTTTTTATTTACGCTCTCGATTTAATGTATTCTATGAATTTCATTTAGATCGCTAAGGACAAATATCGCTCTAACGTAAATTCACTATTTACGTCGCGCTGTGTCGTGCCGGTTCTGTCGCGAAACTTCGACATGTCATAACTTCTTCGTTATAACTCGGATTTCGGAGTTCTTTATATGCACGGAAACCTTGTGACATATACTACAACTTGGTTAAGATTAATCCTTCTAAATAATCTTCCCTAAAAAAGTCATTTTTGATGCTTATCGTCTCTAAATTGACTAGCCCGGATCTACGAGCGTTACACTAGAAGGGTAAAGTTTCTAGCTTTACCCTCAAGAATCATCCATAAGGCCTCAAACTCAAACCCTAAGTTCTTTAAAGGGGGTATTGACGCATTAAGCCCTTAAACTCTCACCCCAACGTCCCATAACACATATTTGATGTCCAAAGGTGGACAAAGCACGTAAAGTTGCTAACTTTACGTCCAAGCATGCTTGAAACACTCTCCAAGGTCCATTTTAGGTTTAATAATGAATATATTGCATGATTGGGGGCATGGAGGTCATTAATGTTTACAACTTTAAGCTTTAAGAGGTCATTTAGGGATCATATCTATCCTAACAGCCCCCTGGAATCCACTTCTTCTTGGATAATTCGATCAAATCCCCAAAAACAAGCTTAAACATCAAGAAAGGAGGTCTAACTATCTACATGACAAGGTGTCGATTTTATACCCCAAATAGGTTGCCCTGGAAAAAGATTTCCTGGATCTAAAGCCCCTCCTTCAAGCTAGTTGCTTCCCACCTCCAAGCTTCCTTCAAGAATCACTAAAAACCACTCTTTAAGCTCACTACACTCAAGATACAAGATGGAATATGAATCCAGGGTTTCTCTGGACTGGGAGGTTGGTAAGGAGGCCAATCCTAGAAGTTAAGTCCTTTAAATAGGGTGTAATACCCAAAAAATTAGGGTTTTCATTTATGTCCATCAACTCGTCGAGTTGAATCCTTAAATCCTGCGACCAAATAGATTCCTACACGACGAGTTTGAGCTCCCCAACACGTCGAGTTCCAGACCAAAACCCTAAAATATTGAGAAATAAATAATACCTGGACCAAGTGTTACATCGTGCCTATTCCTTAGGACAATCCTTAGGAATAAATATTGAGGAATAGATGATTCTTAGGGAAGATACTTAAGAATAAAGAAGATAATGGGGATGGGTAATTGGGTTAAATGTTTGATGATTAAACATAATAATTATATTATTGTGGGTTGAAAACCCTAAGTACTCACTAGGTTTCCCAACCTGACTCACTCAGTTTATTTGTATCACAGGTATTGATACGAAGCTATATTACACTGAGATTTTAAAGGAGATGTAAATTATTAGTGTGAATGAATGTAAGGTCTTTTTATGCTTATGTTTATGTATTGACGATGACATCCTAATGTTTGAATATAAACAAATACATTTCTTCGGAAATGATTTAATAATATCTTTATCATGTTTCCTGGGAACAAATTCTACAATATTATTCTTTAAAATGAATACTTTGATTTTTAAATAAGCATAAATAAAATTTTTAAAATGACCGTGAAAATGGGGATGTCACAGTTGGTATCAGAGCATTAGCTTAAGGGAACTAGGAATTTGTAGGAAATTTCTAGACTTAAACTTAGAATGCTAAGCGATGGTTGTGAGATGAGTGTCTGCTATATTTAGGAAGTATGCGTGAATAGACACGAGCACTAGCTTATTTTAGGAAAGATGCCTAAAATGCTTTTATGTGCTAAATGATTTGTGATGCTTTATAATGTCATTATTTGATCGGATCTATAGTTGGTTGCCAATCAGATCTGGAAATTTTATGTGCTCAGGTTTCTAAAAGTTTAATTACGATATTAGAACTGACATGTAACTTTTCGGAGTAATAAGGAAGAGTACGCATCTAAACCTTCCTCTATCTATATTCTCGTCTCGATACATTGAACCCCTACTTCTATGAACATAATGTCATGGTGAACACTCATAGTGAACTGAGTAAATGGAGGAAATGAGAAGGCTTATGATGGTGAATGATACCTATAAGAAGATATCGTAAGAGTGGTAACTTGCATTTAGAATACATCTAATAAAATAACAATACGTATAGAGGAGTATGGTACGTCCTAATGTACACATTTTATTGGAGGGATGATAGAACGATTGGTGTAGTTCCTAAAGTTTTCCTATCATCTGGCATTTCCATCACCAACCGAGTTGAAGCAGAATTGTTGAAGATATGCATGGAAGAAGTCGTAGTAGAGTCTAAGGAATTTTTTGTGATTATTTGGACACATTCATATGTGTTAAACCGTTTTGTGACTTTAAGAAATAAGAACTTGGGGACTGTGAGACAATACTTGAGACAAGTATGAGTAGGTGTGAAAGGTAGTAGAGGCCTATACTACCATAAGCACATGAATCGCACTTGGATCAGGGAAAGTCACAAGGTTACCAAGGCACTAGTAATTGATTCTGTTTTGTTCAGGTTTGTCGTTACCATTGTTTCAGTGATGACTAAGAAGATGATTATTTCGACCCTAGTGGTCATATCAAATCGAGTCCGACTAAGATGAGTGTGTTACGTGGTTCAGAGAACCAATTTCGATGTAGTATCCAACTTAAGCCAAAAGATTGAAGTGAAAGATAATAGAAGTATCGTGATCGTTGTTAAAGAAAGAAGCTTGTAGCTAAAAGTGCTACATGCTAGAATGTAATTATATCACATTAGAACATGAAGAAAGGAATATTCCATTCTGGAATTTGACTCCAAAAGACCTGAGTCTAAGCATTGCATCATACGACATGAAGTCATTAGAACATGACCCATCAGTTTTTTATGGTAATCAAATGAAAGAAACTATCTTAAGTTAAGTCTGTTAAGAAGAAGGAGTCTCTAATAACGATCAAGTTTGTAAATCGAAGGTTACAATTGAAAGTCCAACATAGTACGAAGAGCAGGTGCAAAATTGAGCACTGCCAACAGTTAAGTCCAAGAGTTAGGTACTCATTTGAAAGGACACAAGAGTTACGATTATTACCTACGATGAAAAGATAATGTGTGGAGTCATTATACAAGCCATGTTTTGTTGATGATTCCGAGACGTAATCATCCTAATGGGGAGATAATTGTAATGCCCGTAGATTCGGGCTAGTCAATTTAGAGACAATAAGCGCCAAAATAACTTTTTATAGAAGATTATTTAGAATGAATAATCTTAACCAAGTTATACTATATGTCACAAGGGTTCCGTACATATAAAAGAATGCTGAAATCCGACTTATAACGAAGAAATTATGACCCGACGGAGTTTCACGACAAAATCGGCACGACGTTGCGTAACGTAAAAAGTGAAATTTTGATAAATTTCTTTTTAGCCTTAGAAATCTAAAATAAAGTCATAGTATATGTTAAACCGACAATGTACATAAAAAAGACGTCCAAATATGACTTCGTATGAGGAAATTATGATTTTTCTAAGATTTGACATGATAGTATACAACTCAGAAATCAAATTTTAGATCGGTTATTTTTTAGCCAAAATTATCTAAATTAGAATTGAAGATCTCATTAATAGGAGTTAAGTGATAAAAATACAGTCGAAAACAGAGTTCGTATGTAGAACTTATGAATTTTACATGATCGTTAACATTATAATCTTCTTAGACTGTTCAATTTAAAATCGGTCAAGAATTAGACAACAGGGACAAAAGGAAAGTTGTAGATCTTATCAATACCTTCATGTGGATATAAAGAACGTCAAAAACAGAGATCGTATGCGAAAGTTATGAATTCTTTAAGATTGGTTTTTTTATCAGCATCCAACGGCACATGTCAGCACCAGACGAAGCCTTGGTGCCCACGCAAGTTCACAACGTGAATCTCCCCAAGACAGCCTATAAATAGAGGTGCAAATCATCCATTTTCTTCACACCTCAACCCTTGTTTCTCTCTCAATACTCTAAAACTATCCCTCCCCTTCCCTAGTACTTCCTAAGTGCTAGAGGCGAGTCCCGGAGCGCCAGAAGGCTCCGAGAAGAAGAGCTTTCGGCTCAGAAGTTCTGCCCTCGTAGAGCTCGAATCCTAGCCAAACCTCCTAGTAAGTGAGTTATGTTTACTCTACTTTAAGTATATCTTATTTTTAAGTTCAATATCGTTATTATGAACCTATAAACGATATATGTATTATAAAATATACAAAGTGTTATTATATATCTTTTAACTACTCGCGATACGGGAATCTGGTTTGAAGGGCCGCATATGGTTGTTGGATTTCAGAACAACTTAAATGCCAAAATGGTGTTCACCTGATGTACTCTAGAAACCCCGACAACTATGGACTTAGTGCCTTACAAATGAACCTTGGAAACTATGGACTTAGTGCCTTAAAAATAAACCTTGATAGCTATGGACTTAGTGCCTTACAAATGACCCTTGGTAGCAATGGACTTAGTGCCTTGCAAATAAACCTTGATAACTATGGACTTTGTGCCTTACAAATAAACCTTGGTAGCTATGGACTTAGTGCCTCGTAAATGAATATTAACAGCTATGGACATAGTGTCTGATAGATAACATCGACAACTATGGATTTAGTGCCTGTTAGATCATCCATGGCAACGATGGACTTCGTGCCTATTCATTAGGACAATCCTTATGAATAAATATTGAGGAATAGATGATTCTTGGGGAAGATGCTTAAGAATAAAGAAGAAAATGGGGATGTGTAATCGGGTTAACTGTTTAATGATTAAACATAATAATTATATTATTGTGGGATGAAAATCCTACGTACTCACTAGGTTTCCTAACCTGACACACTCAATTTATTTGTATCACAGGTGTCGATACGAAGCTATATTACACTGAGAGATTAAAGGAGATGTACATCATTAGTGTTAATGAATGTAAGGTCTGTTTAAGCTTATGTTTCTGTATTGAAGATGACATCCCAATGTTTTAATATAAGGAAAATACATTTCTTCGGAAATGCTTTGATAATATCTTTATCATATTTTCTGAGAACAAATTCCGCAATATTATTCTTTAAAATGAATACTCTAATTTTTAAATAAGCATAAATAAAATTTTTAAAATGACCATGAAAATGGGGATGTCACAGCCAGGTCGGTGCCTGACATTGTTACCGATATGTATTCATTATTATTCTATCTAGTTATTCTATGTATACGTATGCTTGTGTTTTTGATAGGTACCGTCTTAGTGAACTCCTCGTCTGCTCTTGTGCTTTTTGACTCGGGTACAAGTTGGTCTTTTGTATCCCATTCCATCAGTAGGGATTTTGATATGACTCTTAGGGAGTTGTAGTGTCCATTGTGAGTTTCCATCACCAACAAACACGGGGTTTCTGCTTGAGTGTTTTTCAGGACTGTACTTTGGAGATATTAGAGGTGTCTTACCCGATTAACTTGATTCCCATCCCTATGCGGATGTGTGCATGATTGTTGGGATGGATTGGTTGAGCATATTTGGAGCCATGATCGACCGTGAGAGACAGTTGGTAATAGTTTGAACCCCAAGCGGGGGAGAACTGACCATTTATGGCGAGAGTACAAGGGTTCGTTCGACCTTTTGTTCAACTGCCAGGGCTCAATAGTATTTTCGACATGGGTGTTTAAGTTATCTCTCTTACGTAATCCATACTCGATATAAGCGATAACTTTGGTTTCAAATGTGCCAGTAGTAAGAGAGTTCCTAGATGTATTTTCGGAGGATTTACCCGATGTGCCTCCTGTTAGGCAGGTGTAGTTCGGGATCGATATGATTCCCGGTGTGACACCGATTGCTAAGGTGCCTTATCGCCTTGCACCACCAGAGATGCATGAGTTGTCCCCAGAGCTTCAGGAGCTGTTGGGAAAGTAGTTTATCAGACCGAGCAGTTCACCCGGGGAGCGCTGATTCTATTTATGAATAAGAAGAATGAGTCGCATCGTATGTGCATAGATTATCAGGATTTGAAAAACTTGATGGTGATGAATCGTTAACAACTCCCCAAGACTGACGATCTCTTCGATCAGTTGCAGGGTGCATCATGGTTCTCCAAGATTGATCTGAGGTCAGGTTACCATCATACGAGAGCCAGGGAGGAGGATGTGGAGAAGACAATGTTACGAACTCGTTATGGTCATTACGAGTTCGTGGTGATGCCATTTGGGATCACCAACACACCGACAACATTCATGGATTTGATTAACCGGGTGTGCAAACCGATGCTCGACCGACCAATCATTGTTTTCATTGATGATGTTCTAGTATACTCCAAGAACATGAAGTAGCATGAGGAGTACCTTGGGGAGCTACTTGGAGTACTGAAACATGAGAAGCTTTATACCAAGTTCTCCAAGTGTGAGTTCTAGTTACGAGAGGTTCAGATTCTGGGACACCTCGTCAATCAGAATGAGATTATGGTCGATCCGACCAAGATTGAGGCAGTGATGCAGTGGGAGGTCCCGAAGTCCCCATATAAGATTAGGAGTTTTATGGGGTTAGTTGGTTATGATTGGGGATTTATTCAGGATTTCACCAAGATTGTTGTTCCTTTGACCCGCTTGACTAAGTAGAATGTGGATTTCCATTAGGGTCCTGAGTAGCAAGCTGCATTTGAGACTCCGAGGAGGAAGTTATGTGAGGCCCTGTTATTGACCTTTTCCGAGGGTGTTGAGGATTTTGTGATATTTTTTGATGCGTCTATCACACGATTAAGAGCAGTGCTCATGTAGCGGGATAGGGTCATAACATATGCATCCAAGAAGCTGAATCCTCACGAGGCTTGGTATCTGACACATGACTTGGAATTGGGGGCCATGGTTTTTGCCCTCATGATTTGGCGACATTATCTATATGGGGTCCGCTGTACCATTTACATGGATCACAAGAGTTTGAGATATCTTATGGATCAAAAGAATCTGAACATGAGGTAGCGTATGTGGCTCAATGTGGTCAAGGATTATGATTGTGAGATTCTTTATCACCTATGGAAGGCCAATGTGGTCGCCGATGCCTTGAGTCGCAAGGTGGCTAGTACTCCTATTCGAGAGCACTATTTGAGGATGACTATTGACTCCTCACTCTTGGATTTGATCAGGAAGGATCGGGTCGAGGGGGTTAAGAGGAAAAATTAGAAGAAGGAGAGGATCATAGGTCAGATTGATAGGTTTACCACTGATAGTTGTGGGATTTTGACCCAATGCGGTCGGGTGTGGGTTCCCTTTCTAGCGGAGTCCGACAAACAGGGATGAAGGAGGCACACAAGTCCAATTTTTGGATTCACCCTGGATCCACAAAGATGTATCGATACTTGAGACTTAGTTATTGGTAGACATGCATGACGAGGGAGATAACATGGTATGTGGAGAGAAGCTTGACCTATCGGATGGTCAAGGTTGAGCACCATAGGCCATATGGAAAGTTACAGCTCTTAGAGTTTCCCATGTAGAAAGGAGAACATATTACCATGGATTTCATCACCAAGTTGCCGTGGACGGATAAGGGATTTGATTCTATTTGGGTCATTGTTGATCATATGACCAAGAGTGCCCATTTTCTCGCCATCCAGGACAATTCTTCGGCTGAGAAATTGGCCGATGTGTATGTACGTGAGATTGTAGCTTGCCATGAGGTGCCAATTTCTATCATATCTGATTGTGATGTACGATTTACTTCTCAGTTTTGGCAGATATTTCACGAGGAGTTGGGCATGAGACATCATTTCAGTATGGCTTATCACCGTCAGACTGATGGTCAGAGTGAGCAGACCATCCAGACACTCGAGGATATGCTGAAGGCTTGTGTTATTGATTTCGGTGGGAGTTGGGATTCCTACCTTCCCTTAGATGAGTTTTCTTACAACAAAAACTATCACTCTAGTACTCGCGCACCACCATACGAGCTCCTCTATGGGCGGAAGTTTCGCACACTAGTTTGTTAGGGGAGGTCGGTCACAGGGTCATGGAGAGGCCTGAGGTGGTCCTCCAGATGATGGAGCCTTATCCAATGGATCGGGCAGAGGTTGTAGATAACCCAGAGCTGACATAAGAGTTATGCTGATACAAGGTGATCCGAGTTAGAGTTCTAGGTTGTAGATATAGTTTTACTGAAGGTATCGCCATGGAAGGGTATTATACGCTTCAAGAAGAGGGCCAAGTTGGGCCCCCAATTTATTGGACCATTTCGAGTGGTGGCCAGGGTAGGCAAGGTGGCCTACCGATTGGATCTACCTGAGAATCTTAGCCAAATTCACAATAGTTTCCATGTTTCTCAACGTCGGAAGTGTGTGCTTGATGACTCAATAGTCGTTCCGTTAGATGATATCCAGGTCGAAAAGTGCCTGTACTATGTGGAGAGGCCGATAGCTATTATGGATAGGAAGACAAATTCATTACGCAACAAGGTAGTCCTTCTGGTTAAGGTCCAGTGGCAACATCATAAAGGTTTCGGGTGGACATAGGAGCCAGAATCGGAGATGTGCGGAAACTATACAAATCTGTTTTCCGCTGAGGATTTTGAGGACAAAATATAGTTCAAGTGGGGGAGAATTATAACACCAAGTTTTGGGTATGTCTCTTTTAAGTATATTATATTTCAAATTTCCGGATTACTGGTGGCCACAACATGGTGATGGAGCCCTACGACGTGGCCATGGGCAATTATTTCGTAGAGACTAAGTTAGTACCACGGTGTAGCAGCCGTTTAATGAAAAACCCTAATACGGGGGTTGTTCCCCTATTTAAGGGATGTGATGGCTATGGTTGCCCAGCCTCAACCTCAAACACTCTCCCCCAGCCTCCAAGAGCAAGTCCTAGCCTCAATTGCTAACCTTTAAGTTATTATGGTGTTTAGTGGTGTTTTGAAGAATAGGAAGAGGCCCTTGAGCTTTGTTTCAACAAGAAACTCTCCCCCATCCACCTTGTGCATGTTTTCTGGAAGCTTGTAAGGACCTAAGACCCGACTTTTATACTACTTGTCTCTAGATCTACCCATTTTGTCCCTTAATCTTCATGGTGTGGGAATTTGGAAGGTTGGATCTCATAAATTTGGAAACTTTATGGATCCATATGGTCTTCTTAGCATCATAGGTTCCAAATTTGAGGATCTATAGAGTTTTGGTTCCATGCTTAAGCTTTGAGTTCATAATTTCCATATTTTTGACCTAAAATGGGAAGGACATGCATGTCCATAAAGCTCCGATTTTTATGGTCTATTAGGTATAGGAAACCCTTCTGGAAACTTTGGAAGACTAACTATATAGATTAGGTGCTTAATGGGTATTTTCATGCCTTTAGTTACCTTTAAGGGTTTAGGGTTTAGGATCTTGACTTATTGAAGTGTCTTAATGGATAAAGTTGGAAACTTTATCCATTTAAACCATGAAAAGAACCATATCTAAGATTTAGAGCTCTTGGAGTTGTAGGAAAATGGCTTAATAATTTAATTTGTCCAGACCAGTCCCCACGACGTGGCCTTATGTTGCCATGACGTGACGACTGGGCAAGAACCTGTTTGTTGCGTTATTACGCTGCCATGATGTGGCGACTCGCTAAATATTGACTTTTGACTTTTGATCATTGACCGTTGACTTTGACCAATTTTGACTTTAGGTCAATTGAAATAATTTGAGTTGTAGATCGACGTTGGGGTCCCTGTTTATTGTATAAGTGACCTGTAGAGCCGATATGTGGAGCAGAGATCAGTTTAGCTACCTTCTAGACTTTGAGGTGAGTTTTCCTCACTGTACTCGTGGGTCGAATGCACCAATTCCATCCCACTCGGTTGTGTTATGTATCTTGGTATATAAGATGATGATATGCTATAGTAATTTGTTAGATTGGTGGATTTGTATGATTACCCGTATTTGTCGGTTATATGATAGATTGGTCAATCTATACGATTACATGTATTTGCTGGTTATATGTTATCTGCTGCGTATGTTGACATAATGTGTGTGGGTTGGGGTGGTATTGCTTTGCGCTGTAGGCCAACAAACCCAAGGTAATCCAGTCGGGAGGCTGTGGGCCAAAGGGGGCAACCTTGTTGAAAGACTGTGGGTCATGGGCAATCCAGTCGGGAGACTGTGGGCCAGGGGTAATCCAGTCGAGAGATTGTGGACCCATCATGCAAGTTTGTATATGTTATGTTGTGTGGGGTATTTTGGGGGAACTCACTAAGTTTTGACTTACATTTTGATTTCATGGTTTTAGGTATATCAGATGATCGGGACAAAGCGAATGCGTGATTTTGCACATTATCGGATACTATGTTAAGAGATGTTTTCGGATACTCTGATTTGATGACTATGTTTTTGGAAACAATGTTTTATTTGACTTATGAATTATAAACTGGTTTTGAAAATAGAAAATTTTACTAGGATTTTTGGGACGTTACAGTCTCTCTAGTATGTAAAACATGATTTTGCCTTCATATGACTTGCACATGTTATGATTTAACGGACTAAAATAGATGATATTAGTGATAACGACTATGTATGAAAAGTTTTAAAACCACAAGACCTTCCATATAACCGAAAAAAATTAAAGACTAAACATGATATTATGAGAAACACATGAGCCATTTTATGAAGATTTGTCAATTATTAATATATATAAACCATTATATTTTTAATGCTACAACTTTTTAATTATTAATCCAATAATTTAATAATTTAAATTACGTTGTTAAATACAAAACCTAAAAATAACCAATAAACTTAGAAGAAATTAAAAGAATATTTTTAATGGTTAAAAGTTTTTAATATTATCAAACAATTATTTTTAAAAGCCAAATCAGCAAAATACTTTTTAATTAATTATATCAAAGTGTCAAAATAATTAAAAAAAACACATATTTTTTTTTTCATTCGTTACCCACGGGAAAAGAACATTAAGATCATTTTCTTTTAATATATCTATAAATATCTTATCCGATACTTAAATTAAGTATCATATTTTATATTAATTTAATATAAAAACTATTATTAGTTAGTTATCAAAAATTAATAATAATTTTTACTAACATATATTTGTCACAACGAAAAATCTAAAATCCAAAATCGCATGTATCAAATCTAGTTAAGTACGTCGAGAAAAGTTTAGGTAAGCGTAAAGTTGTTCCAATTACAATCAACGTGTTTGACAAAAATAGTTGTTAGCTGGAAGCGGGTAGCGGTTAGCTAGTAGCGGGTAGCTGGAAGCGTGTAGCATGTAGCTGGTAGCGGAAAGCTGTAGCTTTTATTTGTTATATGAATGTTTGGCAAATATAGCTGGAAGCTTTTGAAATATACAAAATCACATAAAGGGACAATTGATTAAAAATAAATAAATATATAAATATATTTTTAAGGGTAATTATGGAAATTGATTTCAAAAGCTCATGAGCGTTTTGTTAAACGCTACATGAAGTAGCTTTTAGAATCGGAACGTTTTGTTAAAACTAAAAGCTAAACGCTCGTACTGCCAAACGAAGCTTTTTGTTTAAACTAGAGCGTTTTATCAAAAGCAAAAAGCTAGAAGCTCTCAAACGCTTCCAAAAGCTCCGTGTCAAACACGCCAAATATCAAAAGTGATTTTTAATGGTTTTTGGTGCTTTATTTACCAAAAGTGATATTTTTTGAAATTGTATACGTGGTTTCGCCAAAATTACGTTTTTTTTTTTTGATAATTATTTTTTATATTTTAAAACTGTCTTTATAGTAATTTTTGTTGTATTTTTCGTCCTTGACAAATAAAATGACTCTTTTCCTTTTTGTTTTTGTTTTTACTTATTTTATTGTTTCTTTATATTTCAACTCACACCCTCTTCCATTCTCAACTAACTCTCTCTCTCTCTCTCTCTCTCTCTCTCTCTCTCTCTCTCTCTCTCTCTCTCTCTCTCTCTCTCAGAAAACCCTAAAACACTACCATAATCTTAGCCCACCTTCGTTAGACCGTCGCTAAAAACCACATTATTCTGTTTATCCTCTTCCTAAACCACCTCCTTCCGCTCTGCTCTTCATAAACCGTCTTCATCTGCCTCTCATCTTCTTGAACCGGTACTGTAAACAACTTGAACTGCTGCCCTAGACCACATCTTTTCATTAGAACCGTTGCCTTCCCTGGAAAAAAACTATGACACAAACTCGCAATTCCCAACCACCACTTTGGTTTATGATATGCAATTCATGACTTGAAAAATACGGAACTGACGGAGGAGTACCTTGGTGCGGGTGAAGTCGATTTATAATCACTAATAGTAAAATTCATATAAACTTCTCCAACACCGGTGATGTTCGGTTAGGGACCCCGCTCTCTCTCTCTCTCTCTCTCTCTCTCTCTCTCCAAATCCACAATGGTTGTTAATGTCGATTGATAGCAAAAGTGTTGGCTGTTGATGACAGTGACGGTGGTTGATGGTAGTAGTTATGACGGATTTGATTTTAGGATTTTTTCTGGTTTGCATTTAGGCTTGAATTTTCTAGAGTTGATTTCATGTTTCTTGTGGTGGTTGTCGGTGGTTGGTGGTGACTAGTTGTGGCTGGGAGTGAGAGTGGGTCCCTCGTGTCTATAAAAAAAGTTATGAACAAAACACGTAATTTTGACCAATGACAATAATTTACTCTATAATAATTTATAATTTATTAATTTAAATGATTAAAAAATGCAAACATATTTTTATATGGATAAAAAAGATTTTTTTGTTGACTATCGAACAAACTGTAATGACGTCTATCAATTAAGTTTGTGTTTGGTGCACCACAATTAACTTATTTTTTAAGTTTTTTTAAATTATCATGTTTGACAAGTCAAAAAAATAGATTATAAGCTAGTTTTCTAAAAAACTACTTAGACTAGTTTTTTAGTAGTTTTTATAAAACTTTTAAATTATTCCCTTAATTAATTATAGAAGCATATTTTTTAAATATTTTTTATGTAGTTTTATATTTTTCAGCTAGTTTTTTAGTTAGTTTTACCAATCATCATTTTTTATCAGCAGTTTTTCAGCTATTAATTAGTTTTTTATTTAACAGTTAGTTTTTTAGCTAACAACTAAATTTTCAGTTAGTATGTCAAATATAACAGTTTTTAGTCCAATAAAACATATAATATGTTTTGTAGTTCTATTTTCCAAATAAAACAAGCCCTTTAAATACGTGAAACATTGTCTTTAATATATCAACATTTTAACTAAATAATTATACTTTTATGTAACACATAGAAATTCACATATATTTACCTGCATATGTGTGTATGCTGTATGGGTTTCAAGTAAAAAAGATAATGCGATGTCGTGTGTGAGGGAAGGGAAGGGGCCGGAGATGATATAAATGAAGAGAAGGTGAGGTGGGTTGATAGCATTAAACTAAAACCGGTGATGAGAGTGACGAAGGAAAGATGTTTGTTGAAAGCGAGGCGTTTGAATGCTCATTTCCTCTCTTCAATTGTGCATTTATTTCAATTCAACTATCTTTAAATGATGGCAGGTAGCCTTTCTTAATTCCATTCTATATATTTTGTTTCAATTTCTACTTTTGCTTAAATGAATTTCGATCCACATCCATTTATGGATATGACGTTTTTCTTTCATCGTACAAAATAAAATTATCAATAAAATTCCAAAGGTTAATAAATTTCGCATTATAAGTTCTCAACCGTTGGATTTAGTCATTTGATTTACGTCTCCACAATTGTACAATAATAACTAACTAGATTATAGCCCGCGTTAAACGCGGAAAATGCATAAAAAACATATAATCGTTTATAGATATTGTATAATGATTAAAAAAATATGGTTATTGGTATTATTGAAATGTATAGAAAATACATTGAAAACGATAAATATATATAATCATTGAAAGATCTCTTTATAGACATAATTTTTTGTTTTATTAGTTGAACGACTTTCCTCGTCTCATATAGTTATGATATTTATATATTTTAAGCATTTTAATTAGACGTTCCTTGCATAATAATGTTACCTAATTTAAACATATATTGACAACCAATATACCGTTTTTTCTATTGCATTAAATATTGACAACTATTTCATTTATTCAAATAAAGTTATGTAATATAATTTATAAAATGTTAAATGTTATATAGATTTAATTTTAGTATATCATCAATGGAGATTCTTTTCTAAATCATGATTGGTTTATTTTAAATTGATTATAAATATAAATGCTAGCTTTTATGTTTGTTCTTATTTATTTAGTGTTCGCAAAAACTTTGCATTAGTTTTGACGCAACTTTGAATAATTTTAGTATATCATCAATGCAATTTGATATATTTGTCAATTATATGAAATATCAAATAATGACATTTCATTACTATTGTGATAATTTAGTTTATATATTGTATTTTCACTAATCTTAAGGGTCTTATTTTTTCTAATAACCGTAACGTTTTTATTAAATGTACTTTTTACAAATCTCCTAATATCTTATAATTTTTATCTTACTTTATAATTTTTCATAACCATGTTATTTTCAAGATTGACTGTTTTAATAGTGTTTTTTTTCAGTCTATTCAATTTTATATTTCATTGTACAACATCATCGTTTTGTATGTATTCTGAAATTTCACTTTAAAAATGCTTAATGTTTACACCTTGATATTAATTTTTTTTTAATAAACTCATGTAATAATTATGGAATATATATCTCATTTTAATTAACATTCACTTCCTTTATTATATCAAATTCCTCATTAAACGGATACACTTTTGGAAAATAATAATTATAATAGGGCAACATTATATAAAACGTAAATGTTTGATATACTTTTGGAGAAAAAAATCTGGATCATTAAAAAAAAATTATATAAAGAAAATACAAATTTAAATTTCTTGAAATTATGGATGAAATTACTGGCGAAAATTTATTTTGGAGGGAGTTGTATTTTGTAAGGTATAATAATATTACAAAATTTGAAATATCTATATTTGTTGTGTAAATTAATAAATTTTATTGTTACTATACAAAGATAAAAAAGTAGGTTGATATGATATACAAAAACATAATAATCTCAATGATATTTTAAAATCATGCCAAAATTAACCGGATTCTTATGACATAAAAATTAAAAAAAAATCATAATCATCTCTAATATATAAAAGTAACATTTTCGTAATTAATCTCAGTTCCCAATATAGAAATTTTTTGTTTTGTTAAAGGTACCTAATATCTTTTCATGTTTATTTGAAAAGTTTCAGCAAAGTAGTTAACTGATTTCATGTAATTTGTGACAAAGAAAATCGAAATATATGAATATATACATTTGATATAGAAACAAAAAATAATCGAAAAATATAAAAAGCGAAAGAAGGTACTGACCTTCTAGCGCACAAGAGCGAATGTTTATAGCAGAGAATGATGATGTAAGTTATAAGCAATATTAACGATGTTGTAGAAGAATGTTTGAAGAAAAGAAACGATTGAAAATAAATGTGAGTCGCGGATTCAATGATGAATCGTATATGTATGTGATAATTTGAATATGATTTTTCGGTATTAATGATTTCCTAAAAAAAAAAGATTTTATATTAATGGTTTACTAATATAAATGGATTTATATTAATGGTTGATATTAAGGCCTTGATTGAAATGATTTGTTAGTAATACATTTTTAAAATTGACCATATTAAAATCTTCATAACTGAAAATTCAAGATGTAAAATATGGAAAGCTTTTATTGGAATTAAATACATTCCATTTCAACGAATGTCAGTTATTGATTGATGATTGAAAAACATTTATTGGAATTAAATACATTTCATATGGGGAAGATAATGTCAACAATTTGATCTAAGGGTGGAAAAAATAAGATTAAAATACAATCAATGGTCTAGATTATTTAAGATGATGTCATAAGGTTTCTCTTTTAGTAATATTTAAGACTAGATTATGACACGCGTTAAACACGAGAACACATAAATAAAATACAAATTTATATAGATATTACAAAATAATTATAAAAAAACAGGGTTATTGGTATTATTGAAATGTGTAGAAATTACACTAAAATAGGTAAGTATATATAACGTTGAAGGACCTCTTTATAGACAATATTTTTTGTTTTATTAGTTCAATGACCTTGCTTGTCGCATATAAGTATCTTCTAACATTTTTTACTTGTGACACGGAAAACAACTATATACAACCAACCATTCGTGAAAATGGGTCTAAACAAGTATAATCCAACATTTAACAATGTACTTTCAAAATATATTGTTATTTTATAGCTATATTGCGAAATATAAGTGTTTATTTCAAAAAATAGCAACTTATTTATGTTCCTTCAAAATGAACCACATAAAACCCCCCACAAAGAAACTATAACCAATAAATCTGCAACGAAGCTAATCATCCCCTTCCACTTCATCTCTAATATCAGGTCTTTTTTTCCTTAATCTGAGTTGTTGTCACTATCATCGACAATGTTAAGATTCATTGATGACTTTTTTTTTATTTTAAGGATAACTATGACATAAATCATTTATCAGGTCCATCATTTATGTTTATATCTTCGTTTTTTTTTTTTGTTGATTTTGATATGCCTTCTTCAGTTTACCACCATCTTTTTTTAGAATCATTTTTTTATGAAATAACATTTTTTTGTGTAATTCGTTCTACGGTTTTTAGTATGTGTAGGTACGTTGATTTTTTGAAGTAAAGAAAGTAGGGTTTTTGTTCGATGTTGGTTCCTAAGTTTGGTTATTATTTTTTGTGATTTCTCATAATCCATTGCGTTTTATTTTCCATCTTTATCTACAATCTTTAAGTATAGAACATTTTATTCATATATTCATTCACTACAGAGTTTAATAAAGGAAAAAAGAAACACCCCCTTAGTTTTATTTACTTTGAAGATCATTGAGCCTCCATGCAAAGCTTACAACATAATGAAAAAAATAAAAAACCTTTATGAGGTAAATGCCAATTACGATTCTATCCATTTTCCTCTTGTAACAATTGTCTCACTTCAATACTTCAAAACATCTATTTTTGTGTTTAAACATATTATTAATAGCATGAAAGATCCAAACATTGTTGCATTTTGGTTAATCACAATGCCTCAAATTATGGGAGGATTTAAATATGATGATGATGTCAAACATAAAATATGATGCTAATACAAGGTTCGTCTTCTTCTTATTTATTTATTTACTTATTTTTTAATTCAACTTTATTACAAAATCAAATAGCTTTTTTTATTGATATTAGAGTTTCTTATTTAGAAAAATATACGATATGATCAGCTTCTTGATGCTATAGCAATGAGAAAACTTGGATGAGCAGGAAGTGAGATAAATTTATAGTTTATTAACTTTAATGAGTAATTAATTAATTACAATTTTGTTATTGAATTTGAAATACAAAAGGGATTATATCAATGGATCCTGAATGTGCAAGAAATGATCCAGTAGTAGCAAAGAACATTCGTTACTATAAAGCAAAGAGAAAATTAGAGGCAGAAGTGATGAAGCTCTATCCACCACCATGACTTCAAAACTGTGTGTGTGTGGGGGATCAGTATAAAAAAAGTTTTTTCATTTATTTTTAGTAATTTACATATTTGGTCCCTTTGTTTAGTTGTCGGTTTTGGTCCCTAAAAGAATCATGTTGTAGTTTTTGGACTTTGTTTCACTGTTTCATAAAACTTTTATGATTGCCTAAGTTAACAGCCTAACTGTTAGTTTTTTTTTTTAAATGACCATTTTGCCTTTGAAGCAAAACTAAAAACCATATAGCATAACAACAAAATTTATATTTTTCTTTTTTTTTCTTTTTTTTACTTAAGTTTAGAGTAAATTACATTTTTGGTTCTTGAGTATACCTGATTTTTTTTCCAGAAGATTTTGAGGGGTGTTTTCTCGGTTTCGGGGTGTGACAGATTGGTATCAGAGCCAGGTTGTCACATTTTTGGTGTTTCAGGGTCAAATGCTGACTCTAGTTGAGTACACACTTCTATTATATTTTGCATTCTTACCTGCCCATGTATGGTACCGATTCTTTTTGAACAAAGAATACGGGAACCTATTTTCATCATTCACACGATGCTTATATTTAACTTTAAAGCTCACATCAATTGTTGAGAAGGTATATTTCTTATTGTTATCCTGTTACTACCGGAGACATAAGAAAACTTTCTAATGAGGGCTTTCATGTCTTTTGTACAACCCGTCTGTTATATTATGTCATGTCATCTCTTGTCTTGTCTATTGGTTTTTTACAAAGGTATACACACACATGTAACATCATAATTTCATTATATATAACATCCAATTTTAACATTGAGTTTACTGTTTTCGAAAATAGGATCATAGTTACCGATTAAAAAGATGGAACGAAGAACCAAACACAACATCAAAAAAAAAAATCAAAAACAACATTATACATCCAAATTATAAGTATTCAACAAAGAAACATACAAATGAGTAAAAACATATGAATTCGAAAACAATATCAAACTTATAGATTAAAAGGATTTAACGAAGAAGTACATACATTTATTCCACTAATCCGACTGATGGGAAGGTTGAAGTTTTTTGCATTTGTTTTCTGCAGAGGGATTATGACATAATGTTTGTGTAAATCGATTATTAAAAAGGTTTGAAATATATATACAAGTCAATATGATGAAAATTAGCAGGTAATCAATTGAAATCCCATTTAAACTTAAAATAGAAGATATTATGCTTCAAAGTGTATCGGTTCATAATAATATCCGAAACTTTTGAAATTTGAAATTAATAGTTTCCGAGATTTCAACATATAATATATTTGGAAAACAATTTTGAATGGAAATAGAACCTAAATTTAAGGTTTACATTAATAAGGAACCAATTTTGTAGTTGTAAGTTTGGAAAGAATTCAAGTATCATTTTCATTCAATTCCTACATTTAATTTCCTAATATAACTGGTTGACTTCTTGTTTGATCAAGGTGACGTAAGCAAATTGATCTAAGGGTGTAAAACCTATAAAGAAAACACAATCAACGGCTCAGATTGTTTTAGATGATGTCATAAGGTTTCTCTTTTAATAATATTTATAGATAAGAGTCGTAACTAGGCAAAAGTTTATGAGCGAAGTTTATAGAATTTGTTGGATATCATAGGGAGGCAATGAAACGGGCATAGAACAAGTATTGGTCTTGTGAGTTTCATGCATGATTTATGGATGCAAACGAATGAATTCGCCAATTAAAAACTCACTTTCTTCAAAATCAAAAAATTAAAAGAACATCAACATGTTTCCTTTTATTTAATGAAAAAAGGAACGCCATATAAAAGAAAAATATGCAACTCATAATGTCACACCGGGTCATATAAGAAAAGGATGATAAGAACAACAAGAGTAAGTGCATATATTTAGGTATGTAGTAGTTCAAAGATCAATCGAACCCAAACCAAAACAAAATTTCCAATAACAAATTTGAGGAGACCCTCATGCCAATTGTTGGTTATTTTCATAATTAAAATATAAAACGTGGAAACATAACTTTAGATCTTGTTTCTCGAATCTGTTAAAAGAAAACTTTAAACATGAAAGAACGGTTACATACCTGATTTCATTATGATATTCTTTGGATCTGAAAAACTAGGTTTAGTTTTCCAGTTGATCTCAAAAGACAACCTCCAAGAACCCTCAACAACCAGAAAACGAATTTGTTTGTGTAATTTTGTGTGTTGGTTTGCTCCTCATCACATGTATTTATAGATGTAGATAAACCCTAATGTGAGAGATGGAAAGGATCTTGGGGATCTTGACTCAAACCGAGAACTCAAACCACAAAATGGTAAGTGAATATTTGTTCATCAACAATCTTATACACTTACCATAATATTTTTGAATTTGAATGATAACAATATTTATGTTCATTTATAGAATGATCCCATGATTTCCTAACAATCTCCCACTAGATCATGAATATATATACATATGTATATATATATATATATATATATATATATATATATATATATATATATATATATGAAAAGGCCTTTAGATCAATCAATTTATCAAACAATGACAGTAAATAAGAATAAGAAGAATTCACGAAGAAAAACTTTCACTAAGAAAGATAATCTCACAAAGAGATTATCGTGTGCACAAAGCAGCGATTAGGGTTTGTGAAAGGCGTGTTCTTTCACAAACCTATACAAAAGATTATATACTGCTATTCTAGACAATCCCTACAAATCAGGGATATCCCAGCTAACTAATTTATGCTAACTATGGAAACAAGATAAATACAAAATCTGTTACAATGCACTGAATAAACTAAACATACTGAGCTGCTGAAACGCTGATGCTGATACTAAGATATACGCTGATGCTGAGATATTTATTTGAAACATTATCATATTTCAAGGTTTGACCTTACAATCTCCCCCAATATGATGATGTTCAAAACCAACTAAATTAGAACACCTCTGGACAGGAACTCTTCATACTCAGCTTCAACTTCTATTTTTACTGGCCAGTAAGGACTATCCAGCAACTCCTGTCTTTTATTCAGCAGCTTCATAGCAATAAGGATGTGAAACTCTCCGGAGAGATCTTGATGACTCATGCACATTTGCCTTAAGCCAACGAGATGAGTGGTTGGAGCCTTTGGGATCTCAGCAGTTCGCTGAAAACACATCTTTCTGTTTTTATCGAGATAGAACATCCCGTGTTCAGGAACTGAGATAAATTTATGTTGAACTGGGTCAACACTGATAGGAAGAGAATTGTTTATTCCACCAGCACCAAAATCCAGAACCAACACGTCTTCACAATCAACTTGAAATTTGGTTCTTCGAGTTCTAGGAACAGATGACCTTTGGCCTTGATGCTGAGGTCGTTCTTGAGGAACAAGGTCCAAACGCTGAACTTTCTTGATCAGCAGATGAAGAGCACATGTCAGTTCAGAGGAGTGAGCTGAGGTTTGCTTGGATGCTAATTCGAGTAATTCCATCCATTCAGAATATCCATATTTGATCAGCTCATCCCTCTTGACAACTTCAGTGTATGAATGCTGAGGACCTTGACGAGTGATCAACAACGTAAGAATTTTCTCATTGCGTGGTTTGGAACCTTTAACTTTGATGATCTTATCACCACACACTCGTCGTTTAAGAACGTCTTCAAACCTCTTTCGATCAATCCTGTCAAGAACACTACCAGTCTTAGGCTTACTGCTGCTAGGAGGAGGCTGAGAAGATTGAGATTTGGACTGAAATTCCAAGAATTTCTGCATCCGAGCTTCAAAAAATCCTTTGGCCTGAAGTTTATGCTGAATGAGAGATTCATCAGCTTGAGCAATATTCTTTAGAAGCTGAGCTTGATTAGCTTCATCAAGAATTTGTTTAACTTGATCAGGAGACATGTTCCATTCAGCCGCCAAATTTGATATACTGACTATGGACTTGGGCTTCTTGAGACAAAGAAGTATCAGTTTGTGAATGAGCCAAGTCAGTATCTGCTACCTTGCGCTTGCGAGATAGTGGATGAGAATCTTCACTAGCAACGTATGAATCTTCTCCTTGGACCGGAATAATGGGATCAACAACGGGATCGACAAGTTTCATGTCTGGCCTTTGAGATTCATTATCAAGATCATCTGAATCTTCTTCTTGAACTGGAATAAGGGGATCAATGAAGTTCATATCCAGTATTTGACATTCATCATCTTGTTCATCATCATGCTCACTATCCTCAACAAGCTTTTCAGTATCTGCTGGACTATTAGGCTTCACAGAGTCAGACTCGGGCATCTGCTTTGGTGGCTCAGTCTGAACTAAGGAGTTGTCAACATGTTCGGTGTCTCTCTCTTTTGGATTATCATCAGCATTATCATGATCAGCGTTATCATCATCAGCATCATCATCATCATCATCATCATCATCAGTATCAGTATCTCCCCCTTTTTTAGCATCATCAGATTGAGGGCTAGAGGAAGGAGTATGCAAGAGAACTTCCTTAAGCTGATGAACATCAGCCTCAATGCGTAGAAGACGCTGACTCATATCCCGAGTCAGTGTCAGAAGTTCATTAAATGCTGAGGCCGGAATTTGAACGAATGAAGTACCTGGAGCTGCTTGTGAGCGTGGTGGCATCCCAGGAGAAAATTGGTCCCCCTGGGGTGGATTCTCCCCCTGTGAGGGATACTCCCCCTGAGATGGTTGCTTCCCCTATAATTGTTGCTCCCCCCTGAGACAGTGAATCCTTTTGTGCTGAGGGAACTTTCTCAGTAACAGAGACGATATGATGAGAAAGTTGAGGAGAGAAATGACCACCATCATGTGGTTCATCCTCTTGACCGGCATGATCTTCATGGTTACCATCAGCGCCTGCGTCATCAGTATCAGCGGTGAGTGAAGGAACAGTGTATGGGTTTGCAATCCATTCTCTCATCCTATCCGAGATTCCGATGTCAGTATCTAGCGGATCATCTTGATACATTCGAATTGACATGCGAGGGCATTGGATTGGATTTCCAGAGTGTGAGAAGTAATCTGCAGCAAAGAATTTGTCGAGCACAAAAGCAATCCAGCGTGGGAAGGGAACGTGATCAGCGCGTACATTTGCATGAAGAAGCTGAACAAGTTGATCAAAGAATAAGGCCCCATAATCAAGTCTTTTGTTGAGAAGAAGTGAGCAGACGACTTGTTGCTCATAGGTGCTCAGTTGATCACCACTTCGAGACTTGTGACCCACACATTTGCACAGAGCACCGGTGAAGAATTTCCATCCTGGGGTCATACATTGGCGCAAAATGAGAGCTGATCGAGCACCAGCCTTTGAGTGATCATATCCAAGTTGATCGAATAAACGTCGACAGCGTTCAATAGAAGGAAGTTCAGAAAATGGTTCAAAGATAGGCAACCTGAGTGCAACACTGAGAAGTTCTGCAGTAATAAAGACCGAGTGTCTTCCACGACCAATGGTCCCGGTGATGACATTGTTTTCATCATTAACTGTTGCGGTGTAGTAGAACTCACAGACTTGTTCAGGGAAGAACTCTGATGGAATGTCATTGATGGCGTATCGTAGGCGGCAGGAGGCTAAAAAGTTAACAAAATCATCGAGTCCAAGACCTCGATGAACATCTGGAATATCAGGGTTGAAAACAACGTTGGTGGCTTTGATGTATATTGGAAGAGGAAGAGAGTTTGGGGCAGGGATTACCCTTCGTGAAGTAGAGGAGAAAGTGAACAGAGATGCCGCCATTAGAGAGTTTTTAGGGTTCTAGGGTTTTGAATATACGTGAAAGAAGTTTAAATTGTGGAAGGAAAGTTTGAAATAAGGGTGGAAGGAGGTTTACATATGGGATTAAACGGGCATCTAAAAAGGTAATGATTATCTTCTTCAAAAATAACGGCGTATCGTAACAACCTGTCAGATCAGAAAAATAGCCGTTGGGTAAAAGAGCCGTTGACTGAAGATGAAACGTTAATCAGTGTTTGCGGAAGCGCTTAGATCAGTGTCACAAAAGTTACATGCTGAAGATATTTCTCCGTCAAATCTAGGTACAACTTGCTCGATTGGGGCTAGCAAGGAGATTGGTGCATGTGATAGATACTGGTTATATTATCTAACCATCAACACAGAATGTTGTGTCTTTATTAGTGAGTGGTTTATCTTACTGAATCATTAGACACTGAATGAGAAGAAGGTAAAGAAAGGATTGTTGCGTGTGATAAACCTTAGTGTTTTGTTCTAACCATCGACAAAGATTTTTTGATTCTCATCAGCATGTGTTTTGTCACACTGAATCACGGAATCAGTGTAAGATTGGTAAGAAGAGATAGTTGCATGTGATAGATCTTGGTGTTTTGATCTAACCATCGGCAAAGAGTTTCAAGTTGTTATCAGTGTATGGTTTAATACAGTGAATCATTCAACTTTAGTTTAGAAGAGTTGAAGAAGAGAGAAAGATAGAAGATCAAACCAAATACTTAGTATGCAAATATCACCAGCATGTCATCATCAGCACAATGTACATCAGCTTATAAGACAATACCAAACATTAGCAAAATTAATCAGCAAAATTAATTACAAAGAAATCATTCCCAATTCTCCAATAATGTAGGCAGTTGTTTGAGAATCCAGTGCCTTGGTAAAGATATCAACAAGTTGCTCTGAAGTCTTGACATGTTCAAGAACAACCTTTCCCTTCTCAACATTATCTCTAATGAAATGATGTCTGATTTCGATATGCTTAGTCTTTGAGTGCTGAACAGGGTTTTGTGTGATTTGAATGGTACTGGTGTTATCACAATATATGGGAGTCTTTGAGAACTTGATCCCATAGTCTAGAAGCTGATTTTGAATCCATAAGAGCTGAGCACAACATCTCCCAGCTGCAACATACTCAGCTTCTGCAGTTGAGATGGCTACTGATGTTTGCTTCTTGCTAGACTAGCTGATGAGACGATTTCCAAGGAAGTGACATCCACCAGACGTACTCTTTTTGTCTAAGTGACATCCTGCATAGTCTGAATTAGTGTATCCAAACAGTTCAAATGCTGAGTCGCGAGGATACCACAGTGCTAAGTTTTGTGTCCCTTTCAAGTATCGAAAGATACGTTTGACGGCCATGAGATGGGATTCCTTGGGATTAGCTTGAAATCGAGCACAGAGAATGGTTCCAAACATGATATCAGGACGACTTGCCGTGAGATATAAAAGAGATCCAATCATTCCTCGATACAGAGAGTGATTGACATCAGTTCCAGTTGGGTCAGCGTGCAACTTATCAGTGTTGGACACTGGAGTAGAGGCTGGTTTGCAGTCACTGAGGGAATACTTAACAAGCAAGTCAGAAATATAGTTACTTTGGCAAATAGAAATACCTGATTTTTGTTGTTGAACTTCAAGACCTAAGAAGAAGGTCATCTTCCCCATCATGCTCATTTCGAACCTTTGAGACATGATCTCTGCAAATTCCTTGCTCAGTTTCTCATTTGGAGAACCAAAAATGATGTCATCGACATAGATTTGAACAAGAACCATGTCTGAGCCTTTGTTTATGATGAAGAGAGTATTGTCGATTGCTCCTCGTCTGTATCCATTTTCAAGAAGATACGATGTCAGCGTCTCATACCAAGCCCTGGGTGCTTGCTTCAGTCCATAAACAGCTTTGTCTAATTGGTACATATAATCAGGATGATCTTTGTCAACAAAGCCTGGGGGCTGATTGAGGAAAACTTCTTCTTCTAACACACCATGAAGAAATGTTGTTTTTACATCCATCTGATAGACAATGAAATTCATGTAGGATGCGTATGCGAGAAACAGTCTGATTGCTTCAATGCGAGCAACTGGAGCAAAGGTTTCCCCGTAGTCGATGGATTCAATTTGAGTAAACCCTTGAGTGACAAGCCTTGCCTTGTTGCGAGTAATGATTCCATCTTTATCAACCTTGTTGCGATAGACCCAGCGAGTTCCGGTGATGGTCTTGGGACAAGAGTCCAAACTTTGTGCCTTTCAAACTCATTCAGTTCTTCTTGCATGGCTTTAATCCAGTCAGCATCTTGAAGAGCTGTGTGTATCTTGTCAGGTAAGATCATTGAAACGAAATTAACATACATGCAAAAGTTATTAGATACACGAGATCTGGTTCGGACACCATCATGAATATTCCCAATAATTTGATCAACAGGATGATATCGATGTTCAGAAACTGATGCTGATTCCGGAGAGTTTGACACTGACGAGTTATCAGTTGCAGGAGAATCTTCAGCTTCAAGGGTTTCATCAGCACCTGACGAATTATTTGATGATCTAGCTACAGTGTCTTGATTCAAGGAACATGGAACTGGAACGATAGAATCAGAAATATCAGCTTCATCTCCAGCAAGAGGAACTTCGTCAAATGGGCAAGAGAGAAGCTCTTGAAAAATAGAAGAAGAATGAGTGACTTTTTCATCCGTGTATGATTCCTCATCAAACTTCACATGAATGGATTCTTCAATGCATTGCCTGTTCACATGAAAAACACGAAAAGCTTTTGAAATAGATGAGTACCCAACAAAAATACCTTTGTCAGCCTTAGGTTCAAATTTAGATCTTGGGTCACGCTGATTTAGAATATAACAAATACATCCGAACACGTGAAAGAAGGATACGTCTGGCTTTCGACTTTTCAGCATTTCATATGGTGTCTTCTTGTGAATCCTGTGAATTAGAGATCGATTCTGAGTAAAGCACGCTGTATTGACAGCTTCAGCCCAAAACGACATAGGAAGACCAGCATGAATCATTAAGGTCCTTCCTGCCTCAATCAGTGTTCTATTTCTTCTTTCAGCAACTCCATTTTGTTGAGGAGTACGAGGAGCTGAGAAGTTTTGCCCAATGCCTTTGTGATCACAAAATTCTTCAAGAGTTAAATTTCGGAACTCAGTACCATGATCACTTCTTAGTTGCTTAACTTTGAGATCTGTCAGTGTCTCATTTTTACGAATCAGTGAGATAATTTCCTGTGCAACATGACTTTTCTTCTTTAGGAAAACTACCCATGTAAATCGAGTGAACTCGTCCACAACCACTGGAGTATACTTATTTCCACCTAGAGAACGGACATGAATAGGTCCAAACAAGTCCATGTGGAGTAAATGAAGAGGGACTAATATACTGGAACATGACTTGGGTTTGAAAGAGGACTTGGTTTGTTTTCCTTGTTCACAAGCTGAAGACATCTTGTCTTTCACAACGCATAATTTTGGGAGTCCACTAACTAGATCTTGATTGGATATTTTGGATAGGTTCTTGAAGTTCAGATGAGAGAACCTTTTGTGCCAAATCCAGCTGAGATTGGTCTGAGACTTTGTAAAGAAGCATTGCATCAGCGCCTTGTCACTTGAGAACATATCAAGAACATATATATCATCTTTTCTACTTGCTGAAAGTACGATGTTCTTGTCAGTGTTGACAACTCTACCTTCCTTTTTTGTAAAGTGAACTTCATAGTCAGCATCACACAATTGGCTGATGGAGATAAGGTTGTGTTTAAGACCCTTTACATATGAAACTTTTGAAAAACCACATTATTGCATTTGATATTTCCATATCCTTTAGTGAACCCCTTTCCATTGTCTCCATAAGTTACTGCAGGACCAGTTTTCTTGACATAATCTTCCAGGAGAGACTTGGATCCTGTCATATGTCTTGAGCAACCACTTTCTAAGTACCAAAGATGCTCCTAACCCTGCAGTGCTGAGAAACTAGTTAGAACACACTGACCCATTCGAGGATGGGACATTCACAAAGTTATTTGATAATAGATTATAACACTCCTTAGGAAGACAGTTTAAAGAATTTGACTTAAGAGTCCATTTTTCATTTCTAACTTTAATATTATCAGATCTTAAAGATAATTTATCAAATGAACATTCACTGATCTTGTGAGATGTATCACCACATCTGTAAGAAACTCTAGTACCAAAGTTCTTCTTGGTGAGCAAATTTTTGGACTTAACACATTTCGACATGTAAGATTCACCAAGAGAGCTTTGAGTCCTTTTGTTTATCATTGAATCACAACTAAATTCAGTGTCAGAAAATTTTTGATCAGTGATAGATGATGAGCTATCATCAATGTCTGATTTGGACTTATTCATAGATGCATTGCAATCAGGAAAATGCTTAAGTTGTTCATGAACAGCATGAAACACTCCGTTTGAGATAAGGAAGGCAATAATATTCTCAGTGAGGGGAGTTGGTCTTACAAGATGTGCAGGGTAAGAGGTTGGATCAATTCCGGTAATTTCAACATTACACTTGGTGACACCATTAGAGTTAGTAACACAGTATCCATCAATTAGACTCTGATTAATAAAAGAGTTACTGACAAACTTATTTTTGAAATTGTTTTTCATCTCATTCATGGAATAAAATTCAGATTCTTTTTCTTGTGATTTAAAAACTTTTTTAGCTTCTGCAAAATTACCCCCAAGAATTTTCTCACATGAATGTGGAATTTGAGCAGAAATAATATAATTAGCATTTTTGTGAGATTTTGCCCAAGTATGAAGCACCGTTTGTTCTTTGATCAAAAGATCCTTAACATTGTCAATTTCAGTAGACAAAGATGAGTTTGACAAACTAGTGATTCTAAGATTTTCCTGAGTGGACTCAATAATGTTATTTTTCATGGATATTTCAGTTTTAAGAAGATCAATTTGATTTTGCAAGTCTCTTATTGTTTGATTCTTCTTAGAATTAATAACACCCAAATACTCAAACATTTTGATTTTTTCATTCATTGAGTAGGAAACAAAGTTTTTAACCTGATACATTGAAGAAGAGTCAGTGTTGTGCTTCCTGGAATTTTCAACTGCATCGGACATATCAGCATCAAATGTACTTGTGCCTTTTTCAGGAACATCTGTGTCTTCTATCTTTACCATTAGACACTTGACTTCATCATCTGATGACTCCTCATCAGTCTTCCATTTTTCTTCTTCAGCAACAAGAACTTTATGTTCCAAGTTCTCTGCTTTCAGCTTCTCAATCAGCTTGTTGTACTTCTGCTTCCAGTATTCATCCGAGCCTTGTTTTTTTTGTTTACATTCCTTTGCAAAATGATCAGTGCTCCCACAGTTAAAGCACTGAGCCTTCTTATCAGTACCATGCTTTTTATCAGCTTCTGATCTTTTTGAAAACTTTCCACCCATCTTCTTCTGAAACTTTGAGAAGTTTCGGCCTGATTTCTCAAAAGTCTTTACAATCAATGCTGCACTAGCCACAACCTTTTCAAGATCATCAGTGTCAGTTTTAGAGGAGTCAGTGTCTGAATGGCTTTCAGTGTCTGAATCTGACACTGGCTTTTTGTTTGAGAACAAAGCTACAGATGATTCACGCTGAGAGTCTTTCATCAGCTCCTTTCTTTGAATCTTGGATTCCTCATAGTATCAAAAATTTCCATATAGACTTTGTAAGTCCATGGTGTTGATCTTCTCACTATTTTTCAGCACATCAACATGGTTCTCCCAACCTGCACCTAGAGAATCCAAAAACTTCTGCACTAGAACAGTTTTATGCTTCAACTGATCTAATCTTCGTAGATCATTAACAAGAGTATTGAATCAGTTAAAGGTTTGAGTCAAAGCTTCACCTTTCTTTGCAAAAAAATGTTCATACCTTCTGTTAAGATCATTTATTTGAGTAGCCTTGACTTCTTCAGTGCCTTCAAAAGATACAGTCAGAGTATCCATCATCTCTTTTGCTGAGATGCAATTTTGAACCAGTCCAAAGATATTGTATGGCAGAGCGTAGCTGATTGCAGTATGAGCATGAACATCTAGACCATTTTTTCTTTTGTCATCTGCCGTCCAGTTTTCTCTAGGTGTTTTCTTCATAGCACCATCAGAAACGTTGTTTTTCAGAGGCTGATACATTGGGACGTATGGACCCTTTTCGACGATGTCCAACATGTCTTCATCTACTGACTCTAAAGCATATAGAGCCTTTATTTTCCACATGGAAAAATTTGTTTCATCAAAAGGAGGAATTTTAGCGGATGGATGATTTGATGAGTTCGACAAAGAAGAAGATGAAGCCATTTGTTTGATAAAAGAAACCCACTCTGATACCAATTGAAAAGGCCTTTAGATCAATCAATTTATCAAACAATGACAGTAAATAAGAATAAGAAGAATTCACGAAGAAAAACTTTCACTAAGAAAGATAATCTCACAAAGAGATTATCGTGTGCACAAAGCAGCGATTAGGGTTTGTGAAAGGTGTGTTCTTTCACAAACCTATACAAAAGATTATATACTGCTATTCTAGACAATCCCTACAAATCAGGGATATCCTAGCTAACTAATTTATGCTAACTATGGAAACAAGATAAATACAAAATCTGTTACAATGCACTGAATAAACTAAACACACTGAGCTGTTGAAACGCTGATGCTGATACTGAGATATTTATTTGAAACATTATCATATTTCAAGGTTTGACCTTATAATATATATATATATATATATATATATATATATATATATACACATATAACCATATTAGCGCTTTAATGTGTGCTATAATGATATTGGTACCCTTAAACAATTTTGTCCATTAATCATAATTGTATAGGATCAAAGCGGTTTTTGTTACAATTTACATAACTAAACCCATCAACGGTTACATATACATATATAACTAACAACATAGATTAAACATGATGTGTAGTTTTAAAATGAAAATAGATTTCCAACAAGTTTCTATTTAGCTTGAAGTGAGATCAAACTTTAAATAAGTGCAAACAATAATGGAATTAACCAAATTCTTAATTATGTATAGAAAAACATAATTGTTCTTAAACAAAACATAAACACCATAAAACTCCTAGTAAAAACCAAATATCACACCGTGTGTAGTATGCTCATGAAAGATCTATGGAGATATTTTCTCTTTATGAGTGAATCCACTATATGGACTTTTTCTTGATGTGTTATATAAATATTTGTCCATTTGCATTTTTTCTTTAACAGTCATAAACTTGATGTCAATATGATTTGACTTAGTAGAACTTATGTTGTTGCTGGATTACAATATTGCTAACTTATTGTCATAAATTTTGGTGGTCTTTCAATACCAATAATATGCAGTCTCGTGACAAATTTATGGAACCATATTCCATGATTTGATGCCTCATAGCATGCTACACATTATGTTTCCATTATGGAAGAAGCTACCGAAGTCTATTCCATGAAATGGTTCATCATGCTAACATGTAAAAGTATGCCGATATGGATCGGTAACCATTTATACATCTAATAAAATCAGATTCCTAATACAAATGATCTCCAAAATATATGATTTCCTATATGTGAGCATATAGCCTTTTGTTTTCTATAGATATCTTAAAGTCCATTTGGATGCTTCTCAATGATCCATACAGGGGTTGCAAAGATATCTTTCTAACATCCCTATAATATAGGGACATATACATACTTGAGCATAGATTAGATTCCCAATAAAGAAAATGTAAGGAATCTTCTACATCTCCGTAACTTTAAGGTCAAATTTAGGACACTAATTGAGACTAATTCTATCTCCTTTAGCAACAAGGGTGTCTCCTGGCTTGTAGTTTCCATGCAAATTCTTTCAAGGATCTTATCCATTTAGCTCTTATGTGATAATCCTAGAATTCCACAAGTTTTTTCTCGTCGAATATGGATTCCTAATATAAAGCAAGCTTAGGAATGGCAACGGGGCGGGTTCGGGGCGGGGCATGGTGTCCTAAACCCGAACCCGATTTTTACATATGTACCCGAACCCGACCCGATATCCGACGGGTTCTTATCGGAGCGCCCCGTCGGGGCTGAAACTTTCCCTGAACCCGACCCTAAACCCGAAACCCGATAATTACCCGATAACCCGACCCTAAAACCCGAAATATGGCAGAAAAAAAGAAGAAGGAAAAACTACAAATACATAATGATAAATTAAGACGTTGCATAGGCTTAAAATACCAAATAAGTTCTTAAATCATTTAACCAAATAGAAATTACTAATAGTCTAATATTGTAACATCAACCAACCAACCAAAACATCCAAGTACACAACATGAAAAACTAATTCATCACAATAATACATTACCAATTAACATTAAAACAAAGTTACAAACTCAAAATCAAACAAAATCATGGAAACGATATAAAATTAATATTTTTAGAAGTGTCGTTTTACCTCTTCCACATCATAATCAAATTCAACAGAACGACAATATGCCTCGGTCTCTTCAGAACAAGTTGCTGCATAAAATTAATATTATTAATATGCAAAAAAAAAATCACAATTTCATATAATTAATATAACATAGTATACTACCTCGAATTTCATTTAACAACCAACTTTGAGCACACATTAAAGCCTCCAATGTCTTTAGTATACTAGTTGAATTCATATTTCCTGAAAAATATTAGTTTACCTATCAGGACATTATTCTTAACCACACAAATGCAAAAAACAGTTTTGTATTGATTTTAAATAGGTGCTAATTGCTTAAACAATACATTGAAGACAAGATCAAATATATTCTTAACTAAACATATAAATATAAATTATTTTAGATATAATCAAAATTAATTGTTTCTTCTGTCAAATGATTGTTCAAAATTAGAATATAAATATATCGTAAACACGTATAAGCTCAATTACCACAAAATTAGAATGTAGATGATTGTTTACAGATTTATTATAAAACAATTCAATTTCCTTAGTTTTTATTATAAAACAAATTACTTTACAGGTTCTAAAGGTTCAAAACGTTATTCAGATTTCTAAATAAGAAATTGATTTCAAGAATCCAAATTACCACAGGGAATGAAAGATACAGTAGGACAAATATTCTAATTTCTAAATAAGAAATTGATTTCAAGAATCCAAATTACCACAGGGAGTGAAAGATACAGGGTCACAGGGAACGATTGAAGAGAAAGATACAAGTAATGATCGATTACATATGATCAATTTCAAGAAAAATGAAGAGAATTAAAGAAAGATACGATCGAATGATCGATTACCTGTGATTGTTTCTTGTGTGTGAGCGTCACTGTGTGGCGTCGATCGAAGACAAAGTTGTTCGATTTGTGGGTTGCGTATCGTCTGTCGTTGCCCGTTGGTCGCACTATCATCTATCGCAGGCTCGTAGCTTGCGATTTGATTTCAGTCGATTTGGAATGTCGACTCGACAATTTGGAATGTCGGCTGTAACCTAGAAGTGTAGAAGACGAAGAGAAGAGTGAGAAGTGTGATTTGTGAACGAGTTTTGTTAGGGTTGAAGTGTAATATATATATATATATATATATATATATATATATATATATATATATATATATATATATATATATATATATATATATATATATATATATATATATATATTCGGGGCGGGTCGGGTCGGGGCAGATACAACCCACTCCCTGACCCGAACCCAGAAAAAATACCCGATATGAACCCGATACCCGGCCCGATACCCGATAGTATTGACCCGACCAGACCCGAAAACTTCGGGAATCGGGTTTCCCCGTCGGGTTCGGGTTTTTTTGCCATCCCTGAGCAAGCTTCCCCAAGATCCTTCATATAAGAATAATTTAATCTATTGATGGCAAGAAATATGTCATCAAAATACAAAACCAGATAGATATATTTACTCCCACCGAATTTGTGAGACACACAATCATCTACTATATTTACCTCAAAAAACAAACAAGATAACAAATTGATAACTTGTGGTACTACATATGAGATATCCTAATTTGAGTTTTTTGAGTTTGTTTATATGGATGTGAGATTTAATAACATTTTCGGTTCCTAGTTCATAATTTGCATACTATCAAAAGCAATAATAGGAATCAAGAATGATTCCTCTTTAAGGACAAATGCTTTTAATCTTACTTTCCCCCCAAAATTAATATCCTCAAAGAATGTTGGTATATCCAAAATGCAAGGTCAATATTCATGCAATTGAGAACTAACATAATGTTCTCATTTCATTCCTTAAAGTTAGTCTCATTTAGTACATGAATCATAAATGTCATCAATGTTAGCAGATACAATACCAGAATTCAAATTTTTTTGTTTTGAGAACATAATCAAATCTTTTTTTATGCTCATTAATCCATAAACCATAATCATTAAATTCAATTTATGACATCTTTACAAGGTATTGACGTAACATTAATATCAAGTTTTTGGACAATAATACTAACTTGCGATATATATCATTGTTTTAGTGATAAACATTAACAATAAATTATGTCAATTAACTAACCCCTCTTTGGATTCATTTATTAATCACATGGAACCAAAAAATCGCCACATGTTTATTAGCACATATGTGTTTATTCAACCAAATATCAGTCTACATTTGGGTTGGCTAATACCCGCATTAATAAACACATAAACTATAAAATTTGATAATAAGAATTGACAATAAATCATGTTAATTAATAAGACCCTCTTTGGATTAATTTATTAATGACATGTAACCTAAAAATTGTCGCATATTTATCAGCAAATATTTGTTTATCCATCCAAATATTAACCTAAATTTGGGTCAATTAATATCTACATTAATTAACACATAAACATAAAAGCTAATAATAAATATTAACAATAAATCATGTCAATTAACAAGTCCTTTTTTGGATTGAATTATTAATTACATGTGATGTAAAAATTACAAAATGTTTACTATCATATATATATATATATATATATATATATATATATATATATATATATATATATATATATATATATATATATCCAACCAAATATCAACCTATATTTGGGTCGGTTAATATCCACATTAATAAACATATAAATCAGAAATTTACTTTCCTAGTAAATTAATTTTCACAAAATATATCACTTTGATGACATATTGTGTCAATTAATTTATCCTTAAAATAAATAATAATTCATAAATGAAATTTATCAAGAACCCAAAATACATTTATAAATTTGCATAAATGCTATCACATGTTTTCATGAAACCAAAAATTAATAATACAATGAAAAATATTATTATACAAACTGACCATATTAAAATACTCAATTTAATAAAACGGTTCCATACAACATTAGTTAGACTTAAATTAAATTGCAAACGAAAATAAAAAAAGAAATTCGAAGTTCATCTTATTTTATACGTGAATATATACTTCCTTTTGTTAGTGTTTTAAAGTTGCAACCTAAGCCTGAGTTAATAACCAATTAAAAAACTCACTTTCGGCAAAATCAAAAAATTAAAAGAAAATCAACATTTTTCCTTTTCTTTAATGAAAAAAGGAAAATTGAAAGTAAATAAAAATATTTACTCCATATAAGAGAAAACATGCAACTCATAATGGCATACCATCGGCTCATATAAGAAAATGATGACAAGAACAACAAGAGAGTAAGCACATACATTTAGGTATGTAGTAGTTCAAAGAACAATCGAACCCAAACCAAAATAAAATTTCCAATAACAGATTTGAGGAGGATCTGATAGCGATTGTTGTTTATTTTTCATAATCAAAATATAAAACACGGAAACATAACTTTAGATTTTGTTTATCGAATCTGTCAAAAGAAAACTTTAAACTTGAAAGAACGATTACATACCCGATTTAATTTATTACGATATTATTTGGATCTGAAGAACTAGGTTGGGTTTTCTAGTTGATCTTAAGACAACCTCGAAGAACCCTTAACAATCAGAAAACAAATTTGTTTGACTAATTTTGTGTGTTGATTTACTCCTCATCACATGTATTTATAGATGTAGGTAAACCCTAATTTGAGAGATGAAAGGGATCTTGAGGATCTTGAGTCAAATCGGAAACTCAAGCCACAAAATGGTAAGTGAATATCGGTTTATCAACAATCTTATACACTTACCATAATATTTCTGAATTTAAATGATAACAATATATATGTTCATTCATAGAATGGTCGCATGATTTTTCTAACACAAACTGTTTATAATAGTTCGACATAACGTTTGTATATATTCATTTATTTATTAAATAAACATATACAAACAAAAAAATGTTTATTTAGTTAAACAAACAAACATAGCAATTGTTTTGTTCGCTTATTCACATTCGTGAACGTTCTTTTATATTCATTTGTTAATGTTTGCTTATGTTTGTTCATGGTTAAAAGTTGCAGTTCAACAAGTTTAAAATTTGGACAAGATATACGGATGTGGCGAGCCTAAAGTATGAATCTTTTCAAGTTTAACCTTTCGTAAAAATATTTGTAATGAATATCGTATTTAGACTTCATTTTTTAGTTATTTTTTGATGTTGAACTTTTCATATTCTAGGATTTATGTATAATTTTTTATTTAGGTAGGTTAAGCGTTTGAATGTTTATGTTATTTATGTTCGTTTGTTTAACATCTTAATGAACCAACATAAACAAGCATGAAAAATATAATTTTTAAACAAACGAACATACACAAGAAAATGTGTTTGTTCAGGTATTTATATTCGTTTGTTAGTTGTAACACCCGAAAATTTGAGGAGCAACTTTGGATATAAATTCTAATCTAAGGATTGAACATGTCGTGTTGGAGGCACCAACATGGCGTGTCCAGATACGAAGAGGCGCAAACTTCATTTTGGGCAATATGACGTGTCACCTCTTGGAACACGGCGTGTTGATGGCTGGAATGAAACCCTAATCTTCCTGATTTTGCTCCATATTTAAAGGAATATGGAGGCTAGCGTTTGTTCACCCTCAGCCCCCATTGCCCTCAAGCCTTGAAAGAAACCCTAATCATCTTTCCTTCCTATTTTTGAGTTAGTTTGGTGTTTTTAAAGCTAAAGAAGGAAGAAGGTGGAAGAACGAAGCAAAGATCCAACAAGCAAGCCCCCATTCTTCAGTTTGACACTCTTCTGGACCTTTGTATGTGTCAAAGACTCGATTTTTATCATTCAAAGATGTTAGATATTGGGTTTTGTCCCTTTTGCTTCTTGTTTTTAAATGTTGGAAAAATTAGATCTCATAAAGTTTGCAACTTTATGAATCTCTAGGTCAAGATGACCTAGTAGTAGCTTGGATCTGGTCTATAATCAAGTTTTGATGCCATGCATAGACATTTGGTCATAAATAATCATTTTGACCTAAAATGAGTTAAAGACATGCATTGGACATGTATGTCTAAAAAGAACCAACCTTTGGGATGGTTTAGGTGTTTAAATCATTTTTGGAAAGGACAGACTTCAGACATTAAGGATTAAGTGCATATTGTTAAGCCCTTGCATTATCAAGCTTTATGGTTTGGGTTTTA
Source organism: Lactuca serriola (assembly GCF_051521515.1). Taxonomy (NCBI): domain Eukaryota; kingdom Viridiplantae; phylum Streptophyta; class Magnoliopsida; order Asterales; family Asteraceae; genus Lactuca; species Lactuca serriola. Next base: position 51,107,677 of record NC_136416.1, read on the forward strand.
GACCTTTGTGGTAATCCCCAATGGATAAATTTGGAAACTTTATCCTTCTTAATCACATTTTGGTCTAGATCTGAACTTTAGAGCTCTTGGAGTCGAAGAGGCAGCTGAAGGTATTAAGTTTTTGGAACTCAGGCGACTACAACGTGTTTGCAAGTCAACACGATGCGTTGGCTGAGGTTTTCCCAACTGTTTGGATGTTGGCAGAACACGACGTGGCCAAGGGGAACACAACGTGTTGGGTCAACATGGAATGTTGACCTTGACTTTTGACTTTGACCAAGTATGACCGAAGGGGTATTTTGGGTATTTTTGGTTGGTGTTTGAGATTTGGACCTTTGGATGTTGATTCCGAATTGGTATGTTGGTTGGATAGGATGCAGTTCAATCTGAGATTCGGAGGTGGGGCCTCATCAGCTATTGATCAGATCGAGAGGTGAGTCTTCCTCAATATACTTACGGGTCGAAGGCACCAGGGCCGACCCATTTGATTGATATCCTGCTATACATTGATATGTTGAGTATGGAATAGATCTGCATGATTATATGCTAGTTGTCGATGTGCTTGGTCCGGTAGATCTGTAGGACTACCTGTGATTCTGTCTACATGAGATATTGTATATGCTTGTTATCTGTTATATGAGACATATTATGGTGGGTTGAGGTTGTACTGTTTTGTGCTCTAGCCAACAAATCCAGGAGCATTCCAGAAAAAATAGACCCTTATCATTATTATAAGTTTTTATTTTTAAATAAAAATACATAATAAAAAATTGGGTCCTGTGCGGCTACCCACTTCCCCTATATATATATATATATATATATATATATATATATATATATATATATATATATATATATATATATATATATATAGAGAGAGAGAGAGAGAGAGAGAGAGAGAGATATGTTCAAATGTGGATTGACATCTATTGTGTGGACGTGTAGATAATGTTATTCTGTGAGAATTACAAAGAAAATATGTTGTTTGATAATGTGAATACGTTCAATCTTATATAATTATTTTAATTATCAAACATTTTCACTAATTAAATCGCCTATAAGGTTATTATACACTTTTTTTTAATTATTTTTATTCTATCAGAATGTTATCAGGATGTTTATTGAGTCGTATTCTGTAAGAATTAAAATAAATAAATAACGATAAATGAGAACGCAAATTAATTAGAAATTGTGAGAATCCATTAAAATAACAATAGTTCTGTGAGATTAAACGTATTCACATTACTAAACAACATATTCTTTTAGTAATTTTCATAAAATAGCATTATCCACACATCCACACAATAGTTGTCTATCCACATTATACCCTAGCCCTATATATATATATATATATATATATATATATATATATATATATATATATATATATATATATATATATATATATATATATATATATATATATATATATATATATATATATATATAATGTGTGTTAGTGAGAGAGGCAGGCCTTCATAAATTTGTGCAGTACATTCATTAGGGTGTATGTACTTAGCTGATTAACATCATTACCCCCAGGTTCTCACCTAGCTAGTTGGTACTTTTTCTCATTTAATTGATAAAACTAAAATCTCTTATAAATATAAGGGCTAGCTTTGTAATATTTTGTAGCTAGGTCTTTTTTTGGAACTTTTTACCGATGAATTTTTACATGGAAAGCCTTATAATAAAATAAATATTTTTACTTAGTATCACATTCATTGAGGGTTTACCATTTCTATAATTCAGAAATATTTCCTATCATGCTTATGAATTAATGTATAGATGAATTTAGATTAATAAGTTTAATTATACCGATTTAGTAACTTTATCTCACTTATAAATGTATCTAATAGATACATGCAATAATTATAGGAGTCATATATATATATATATATATATATATATATATATATATATATATATATATATATATATATATATATATATATATATATATATATATATATATATATATATATATATATATATATATATATATATACTAGCCGTTACCCGCGCACAGCGGCGGGGACAAATAGCTTCTTTCAACGATATTTCTTTTAAAGAAAAATGTTATGTTTCAAAAGAAAGTTCATATCGTGGGTGAGAGGAAGGGCGGTAGTCGTGATAGTGGTTGGTTGAAGGCGGAAGGAGGCAGAGCGGCTGTGGTGGTGGTGGTTATACTGTCTTGGTTACTGGTTAGGGTTCTTCGAGAGAGTGTGCGTATATTTCTTACTTTGAAGGGATTACGAAGATAGATATTATGAGATGACTTGTTACCAATGTGAGAGAAGAGATCCTCTATAAATTGTTGACATTGACCGCTTCAAATGGCTGAAGTGTTGAGATTGACGGGTTCAATTTGCAAATGAATTCTTCTATTAATTTGATATGAGATTTTTAGTGGATAAAGGATAGAGTTAAAGTTTTAATATTATTATATTATAAATGGGTTGTACTTCAAGCTTAATAGTTTGGACGTCTTAAAAAAATAATATTATTATATTCAATCTATTTATAGGAATAGTTAGATTTCTTTTATAAATATTATATATATATATATATATATATATATATATATATATATATATATATATATATATATATATATATATATATAGAGAGAGAGAGAGAGAGAGAGAGAGAGAGAGAGAGATTTGGTAGGCAATCTAAAAAATAGAAGGAACGGCAAAAATAATTTTTGACCAACCATTTCGTTAAAAAGAGAAACGTCAAACACAATTTTTAGATGTGACACGATTGTATGTGAAATTGGTTCGTAGAATGAAATACAAACTCAAGAATATGATCATATGTTAGTATGTTACGCACATTCAAATTATAATTATTTTTAACGTAATTAAACTCAAATTTAGCTTCTTCTTCTTCTTCTTCTTCTTCTTCTTCTTCTTCTTCTTCTTCTTCTTCTTCTTCTTCTTCTTCTTCTTCTTCTTATATTTATTTTATTTTATTTTTTTTTCATTTTTAATGTTTTAATATGTTTTTAGAGCTTCTTTTTCTTTTTCTTTTTTGTTTTTTGGGCTCCGGATCAATATGTCTTTTGAATTTTAATCTTGACAAATTTTTGAATCATCAAGAGTAAATGTAACGTCTTAATTTTTTAAATATTTTTTTTTATTTTTTAACTAGCATAAATACACATTTTTTTAAAGATATTTTCAATCAAAACCCTTTGTTCATAAATTGTAGTTTAAAGTCGGAGTTATAAAGAAAAATATCATGAAATCTCAAATCATTAAACTGTTGATAGGTGTGTACAGTCACACATTCACCTTCCCACGAACTGATAAAGTACCTAAAAACATTTAATTCACAACTATAAATAAAAACTTAGCGAGTTCCCTACAATACCTCACACAACAATACACATTTTTATAAAGATATGTTCAATCAAAACCCTTTGTTCATAACTTGTAGTTTAAAGTCAGAGTTATAAAGAAAAATATCGTGAAATCTCAAATCATTAAACTGTTGATGGGTGTGTACAGTAACACATTCGCCTTTCCACGAACTGATATAGTACCTAAAAACATTTAATTCACAACTGTAAGCCAAAGATTAGTGAGTTCCCTATAATACCTCACAAAACAATACACATACAATGCATGCACATAATGGCCTACAATACAAGGTTGGACCACCCCATTGGCCTTCAACATAAAGTTGGACCGCTCGTGTATCTTAGCCTTCAGCACATAGTTGGACCACCCTCAACCCACCCATAATATGTCGACATATGCATAAAAACCACCAAAACCAAAATATCAACCACATGTTATTATTATTAGTAATCTACCTACCTAACAGTTCACCACAACATATCAACATCCTAATATACATATGATTTATATTATAGTACAAAGTATAGTGAGAAAACGCACTTGAGCTAAATGATAGAAGCTCAAAAGCAACATCAACAACAAAACAACTAACGTAATCTACCTACTGCCAAACCAAGACTAGTCCTTAGTCAAAAACTCAATTCTTCTCAAAAGTTAACGGTCAACAGTCAAAGTCAATGGTCAATCAACATTGACCACCGCATTTTGGACAATCCCCTTAACCGGGTTGTGGTGAAAAAGAACAAAATAGTCGAGTATTCTCACTCACAGTGAAACGACCCAAAAATACGACCCAAAAATTTCGTTTTTCAACATAACCAAAAACTATAATCTAAGTGTCATATCATAAACCATACATGATGTATCTCAAAATAATAATAAAAACACTGTGCGGAAAACTGTATCATATCCATGTCATATAAAAATCAAGAACCAAATCAACTCCCAGGATAAAAGCTGAAGCTGTGGTGTGTGCGATGCCATCATCCCGAGCTCTTTCCTCTACAAGCGGAAGTACCTGAAACCAAAACTGAAACTGTAAGCACGAAGCTTAGTGAGCTCCCCAAATTACCTCATACCATACAATATATATATATCAAGCACATACTGGGGCCTTGCCCCCTCCATCGGACCGAAGTCCGAAGCTGACTGACTGGGACCTTGTCCCCTACATCGGACCACAATCCGAAGCTCACATCGGACCGAGTCCGAAGCTGACTGGGACCTTGTCCCCTACATCGAACCTGAGTCCGAAGCTGACATCGAACCGAAGACCGAAGCTGACCGGGACCTTGTCCCCTACATCGAACCGAAGTCCGAAGCTGACATCAGACCGAAGTCCGAAGCTAACTGATCATAACATAACGTATCACTTAGCATGAACACACATAATCCTGTCTGAGCCACGAAGGCTTCAAACATGCTAACTACTGCGTCGGATAAAAATCTGGATACTACTGCTAGCTAAACGGGCCGACATTGTGGCCTTAGACCCGCTCCTACTGAAAAGGAACTCACCTCGTGAATTGGCTGCTAAGTGAATAGCTCTGAGGGCTAACTGCTGCTGCTCCGGTATCTCCCCGGCTACAAGTCCACAAACACACTCAATCAAATACTAAACACTGCACTGGGTAAAATGACTCTTTTACCCTTGGTCAAAGTCAACTCTCGGTCAAAGTCAACCCACGGTTGACCTGACTCGCCGAGTTGGGCCGCCAAGTCGCCGAGTCCCTATTCTCACTCCTCGACTCAACTCGCTGCTACTCGTCGAGTATTGCATCGACTCGACGAGTACTCTCCCGATCCAAGAACTCAGACAATCTTCATCCGACTCGCCGAGTCCTATGAACAACTCGACGAGTTGTTCTTGAGCTTAAGAAGATTGCCTTGGACTCGCCGAGTTGTATGAACAACTCGCCGAGTCCCTCCATCACTGAGTCTACTCTCAACTCGCTGAGTCCACTCTCTAACTCACTGGATCCACTCGACACTGATAAAAATGAAGGAATCGGGAACTCGCGACCCAACTCGCCGAGTCGTTCTTCCCGACTCGCCGAGTTGCCGCCATGCAACTGATTTTTACTCGATTTTGTGTGAATCCAACACATACAATTGATAGATCTGAGTCCAATAAGCTGATTTACCACGTAAAGTTTCCAACTTTACGTGTACAACCTCATGAATAAGGGAAATAAGGCTAAAAGATGCACAAAATGGGTAGATCTATGGTTAGTATGCAAAGTAACTCCAAAAAGGCAGTAGATCTGGGCTCTACAACACCCAATCATTCAGATCTAAAGATATCTCGACTTATTAAGGCATTCATGCAAACATAAGGCTTGGAACAAACATCAACTAGATCCTAGGAGAGCTCTAATGAAGGTTTAAAGCATATAACAAGAGGGAAAATCCGAAAATACCTCAAATAACTCAGATTTGCCCTTGGATCTTTGCACTACACCTCTTCTCCTTGCTCCTTTCTTCTTCTCCTTCTTCAAACCTTCACAAAATGGCACAAAACACTTAGCTCACACAAGGGCGGATTAGGGTTCTTTCTCACAGTGTTCTCAGGGTGAGGGAGGCGAGAATGGGGCTATAAGGTGACTTAAATAGTGGGCAACCCGGGGATTTAGGGTTTCACCCAGATGGATGGACTCGCCGAGTCAGGGATATGGACTCGCCGAGTCCCCGGCTCACACGTGCTCGAAGTCGCGACCCTACTCGGCGAGTCAGGCTATGAACTCGCCGAGTCCCTCTTGCAAAACTTCAAAATAAATACCAAGGAATTACCATATCGGACACGGGTCGTTACACACAGACGTGCATCAGAATCTCAGGAACCACAACATGACCCCTAAACAACCTTGTCGTGGTTGACCGGTTCCAACAACTCTAACAAAATATAATCCATTAAGTCCAATCTTCCAACTTTCAGATCTACTTCCTTATAATGTCTAAATAGATAAAGTTTCCACCTTTATCCATTAATAATATCCAAAAAAGCAAGATCTAAAGCTCTAGATCAAAAGATGTCAAAATCTCACTTTTCTTCATGTATGGAGTAAAGAGAGTTCTTGCATGTACTCCCTACTCCATCAAATGACCAGATCTGAACCCAAACATCAATAAAAAAACTTAAGAGTTTTCCAAATCTATGGAATAAGCCTCAAAGGGACAAAAACTCCACTAAAATGGACCGTAACACTAAATACTCATAGATCTCATGAAGAAATACAATAAAGCTTGGAACTTTATTACTTACAAGGGTCCAAAAGTAGATAAATGTTGAGATATTCCGATGCAAAGCTCCAATACTAAATATTGCAAGAAAACTCATTCTAAAAGTCACCAAAATCATACAAAATAGATGTGTGGAGAGATGAGAGGCTCTAAGTAGTGAAATGGAGGCTAGGATTTGCTCCCAAGGAGCTATTGGTATGATCGAGACTGCAAAATAACCCCAAAACATGGAACCATTCCTTTACACGTGTTTATAGTGATCTTTATATACACATGAAGGTATTAACAAGCCACACAACTAATCCAATTACCTTTGACTTAATTTATACTGAACTTAACTCACTAATACAAGCATAGAGTCTAAAATATCACTTTTCCTCATTTTACCCTTTTTGAATCCAAAGCACAATTCAAGGCTTAAATCACTTAACCATCATTATCAACATCCAACACGGTATAAACTTTATTCCCTGGAAGTTCAAGACCTTTATTTGATCGAATTATGGTCCACTATCTCAAAATTAGAAACATAAGGAAACTAGGTGTTATAGTAAGAATCATAACATTTTGAATCATATTAATTTTGGATCATTAGGCTTAAGGATCATAAACATTTTGACTAATTACATTTTTAAATAAATCATTTTTAACGAAATAAAATTCATATTTTTTAGATCATAAGGAATTAAAGACGATACACATATTGAATCATAACGTTTTTGGATTATTAATATTTTAAATCATTTTATTTTGGATCATATCATTTTTTTAAAACTTATAATCTTATAAAATAAAGTGTGATATGTAATCAACCTTATTTTTTAAAATTTATTTTTAGAAAATATCATAACATTGGATATATAACACGATCTTTAAAACTATTTCTTATTTGAAGAACCTTTTTTTTATCTTTTAGATTTTATAAAAACTTGGATTCGACTTTTAAACATATATATCTTAATAAAAACATTTTTAGGGAACTTATTAAAATTGTAAAACTTGTGTTGGAACATGAAATGCTCTACAATGCTAAATGGCAGTTGGGTTAGAATATTATCTTTTATGTAATTCCTTCCACTATTATATAAAGTGGAGGCATGTGGTCATATGTTAGTATATACTTATGTAGAAATAGTTTAAAGAGAGTAGGTTGGGAACTTTCCCGATCCATGAGTGTTCTTGTAATAATTTATATCTCCATATCTATACCTTATCAGTTTACTCACTTCATTTTCATGTTTATACGATTATCTTCTTGATTATTCTTATTCTGCAGCAAACCAATCAATACATGGGTCACAAAATCAGTATAAGAGCCTCGCCTTGAATATATAACTGATTATTTCGAGGAAACAATCCCGATTGGTTTATTATACCGAATATTTTGTTTTTAATGAAGAAATTTTTGGCTTTCACAACTGAAAAAAATTTCGGCGAGTATTTACTGTTTGTTGGTGATTTTGCTCCCAAAATAAAGTTTATGTTGCTATTGTTCATCTGAGTTTTTATAGATATTTTATTTATGCTGAAAAAGTTGAAGTTATTGATAAAAAAGGGAGAGTGTTTGATCTGTTTATTCCAAGCAAAAAGTTGTTTTTAAGAAGACAAAGTTATATTTGTGGGATAAGAGATTTACTGGGTTGGGACGCAAGGCTTTTTACGGGGGAGTACAAGCTTATATGTGTGGTGGTACAAGTGTATACAACAGTTGGAACCTTGTATGCAGATACCGATAATTAAGTTCATCAGCCGATTTCATTTTAATCCTTTTGGTTAAAGCGTGTGTCTCATACGACATTTGTTATTGTAGAATAAAGCAATAACCTAGGTCATGTTACCCAACCTTACTTGCTTGTTTGTGAAAGACATGGCTCCATCATCTGATCGACAAGTCAGCAACCTGCTCGCCCCACCTTCATGCATAAAGGATGTGACAACGGTAGAAATTAGGTCATCATTAAATGAATAGTGTTAATCTAATCACTGTTGTAATAGACCTAATGAGTAATAGTCAAATCATTTTAATGCTAATAGGGTATTTACATTGAAATACATCCAAAATACCAGTTAAGTATTTGATTAATATGAACCCCTAATAAACAAACAGTTTCTGTATACATAAGGAATATGTTATTACATATGAGTGAAAGATATATATGTATTAGAAATTATTAAGTGGTATCAATAATTTCATAACCTAGTTCATGAAATATGAAAATTTAGACATAAAGAACGTAGAAAATGGAGTTCATGTGCAAAAGAGACGTCTGGTTTAAGAAAACGAAGAACCAGGTAATAACTCACCACCTATTCGGTGCCAAAACACGAACTTCAAATGAATCACAATACGTCTTAGGAAATGGATTTTATCCTCGATCAATTTTCCTAAATATTGAATAGTTAATGTTCGCTTTCTTCACCAAGTAAAATTTGGATGATATGTATGGCCATTTCTGAGTTTCATAACGAAAAGTTAGTTATATAATACGAATAAGGTTTTGATGTAGTATTTGATTTCAGAGCTAAATTTTCCATTACATGTCATATTGACTCTTTTACGAAGTGAAAGTTTGCAGCTATAAACAGATAATACCTGAAAGGGACTTTTAAATGCTTCGTTAGGATAACTACACTACTAGTCAACAACTAGAAATCGAACCATATCGATTAAGATATCGTCTAGTATTTTATTATGTAAATGAAAACCTCAAAACTTAAATTTCATGAAACACCTATCGCCTAGCTGGATAGGATCTAAAATATATAGCTTTGATCTCGACCGCCGGCTGGATTTCGTTTCGGACCATCAGATCAAAATCTCAATTAATATATATAGAAGGGGAGACCTCCCTTAAATATTTTGCCTCTATGTTCTCTCCCCCCTCTCTCTCTTTATCACTCACTCTCTCCCTTTCTTTCTTTCTTTCTCTCTCTCTCTCTCTCTCTCCCTCTTGATCACCATCGGCCGAAACCACCGTCGGCCACTTAACGCCACCGCGCCGGAGATCCAAGATTGGCTCCGACAACCCTTCTTCACCCTCTTTTCCTCCGACCAAGCACCAATGAAGTTTCGTCTGACTGCCCTCTATCGAATAGCCTCCTTCTGACGATCACCACTGTGCATTGCCACCGGCCCTCGACGATTTTTCTGGAAAACACTATTCACCAATGACTTTTTCGGTGAACATTCCGACCAATTTTCTAGCAAAAATTTGCCAAGTTTTTTCGGCAAAGCACTATTTACTGGCAAAAACACTATTCATCGGTGACTTTTCTGGTGACTTTCCAACCAATTTTCCAGCAAAGCTCTCATAAGGTTTTCCATAGAAACACTATTCACCGGAAAAAACACTATTCACTAGACTTTGGAACTGCTGTTTTTTAGATTTTTCTTATATCTTCAGTTTCTCGATTATGTTACAACCAGGTGAGTGTCACGAGCCCATTTTAAATGTTTTGTCATTTGTGTGTGTGTGTGTGTGGGTGGGGGAGGGGTGGGGAATACATACAATAGTTTGTATTATTTCTAGTAGGTCTATAGAAATGTTATTAAAACTATATCAAAACTCTGTTTAAGAGTAAAATGGTATTATAATGACTCTATCTCGATAGCAAATACATTAGTAATAATGTGGAGCCTTAAATTAAGGAATGATTATAGTATTTTGTATTACTGTGGAAATTATAACCGGAAACTTATTATTAAAGTTAGGGCTATTAATATGTTTCAAATTCATGTGATCCTTTTTCATCAGACTAAGTATCCCTAAACTTAGAAAGACCTCTGGATTATAAACATTAATTCTTAAAGAGCGGGAGAATTATGTATAGATATATATATATATATATATATATATATATATATATATATATATATATATATATATATATATATATATAGATTGATACCCCTACCTGTGGTTTCTAACTACAACTTTGATGGGCGGGTCACACTAGCTGATAATTTTCTTTTATTATTTTGACGTCGTGATGAAGCGTCGAGAGAGACATATCAGTCCTAAATAGCTCGGTTATAGGACCTCACAGTGAATATAAAATATGTATAGGAAACTTGAAATACCTATATATATACAAGGAATATATTTTTATCAAGAACTCAGTTATGAACACTCAGGATAAAGAAGATACATTATATATATATATATATATATATATATATATATATATATATATATATATATATATATATATATATATATATATATATATATATGATAGAAAACTATCTATACATTTAAATAATGCTTTTCGGTCTCAAAAAGTGTTTATCAACACTATAACAAAAATACTATTTTGGGTGAAAAGCACTATTTTGGTAAATATACCGTGTTAGGTAGAAAAGTATTGTTTTAGTAACCATACTGTTGTGGTAGAATGTGACACCCTCGATCTTAAACATCTTATTTATAAGAAATATCAAAGTTTTATTTACAAATGCGAAAATCTACTCAAATTTAAAACTTTTACACCCCATGTTAAATCAAGTGAGCACAAAAAAAAATCTATCAATTTATATAAAAAGGATGAATACAATAATAACATCCTATTATTTAAATCTTACTCTTGTGCTCCTATCTTTTCCTCTAGTACCACGGATGTTGACATATAACCCTAAACCTACAAAAGATAAATGTATCTGCAGTATCAGACACAACCTGTCCGGTGAGTTATTATTTCTATATTTTCTTATCTTTCTGCTTCTCTTATTTCTTACTTGTCCTTATAATCACTTCTTCAACTCACCTCATACTCTGCACGTATCTTAACTCTGTCTCCGACTCTATCTCTTCTCTTCTCTACTCTCTTTCTTATAATATGTTCAATCTCATCATCACTCTGCTTCTTATACTTAGATCTATATCATTTTTGCTCGGTCCCTTATGCTATGACATATATCATCTTTTCATAATTTGTTCAATCTCATCTCTATTTAGTCTCATATGCTATACTATATTATCTATGCTTTGTTTCATGTACTATGTTATATCTCATCTCCATTCAATCTCTATACTCAGCTTAGTATACTTTGTATATCTTATATCTTCCTAATCTCATATAATTTGTAATCTCATTCTCTAACCAGTCTCCTATACTCTGTTATATATCTTCTAAAAAAATTGTACTCATGTTTTCCGAAGGAAAATGTATACATGTCCACAAAGGAAATATGTTTGTGTCTCAATATCATTCCCGAAGGAAATATGCTCATGTTCCCAAAGGAATCTAAGTCTCATTGCATGCTCTACTACATGTCTCTATGAATATATATATATATATATATATATATATATATATATATATATATACTCCAAATATATGTATACATGCTGTGATACATGATTTCTATGTATCTTAATGCTCTATCATCATTTCATAACTTGGTGGCATTCGGTTAGTGCCTCAAGGTTCTCATTCATACATATATAAATATATAATCAAATATATACCAATCATAAAGAAAGAGTGTGACTGATAACTCACCATAACAGTTTGCGAACACTAATTGTCCTATTTTGGCTCCTTTTATCAATTGATGCTTCTGGATCCATCTTTCACTCTTAGGCTTATTCATACACATTAACAACCATCTTAATACTTGTCTTAGCCTATTAAAAGCTTAATGACTCTTTAGATCAAAATAACCACTTAATGGGTTAAAGTTAACCCCTATCTTTTCATTATCTATCTCAAGATCTCAATCAATTAATGAATTAAGATGTGACACCCCGGAACTTCTACCTTGTTGACCTATTCAATACTATTAATGTTAAACTCGTTTCAGCTATCTTTTAACATTGTTTGAGTCTGTTTGGATGATCTAAAGCCTCATACAACCAAAGTTTGACTTAGGGATGGGTTGGTTTAAGATCTAGGGTTGCAAAAAGGCCAAACACTCCCTCTAGAGGAGTGTGTAGCCGCACACCCATTATATATATATGAGGCTCATTTTCACTTCATTTCCCCTCTCCTCAACCATACACACCTCTCTCTCTAGTTGAACCAACCACAAACACTTATAAGGCTTCAAAAATGTAAGTATTCCATCCTTTTAGCTTGCTATACTTGAAAGACTTCATGATTTGAGCCTTGATTCACCTTAGAGTCGACCATTTTAGCATGATCATGAAGGGGTACGGCCGCACACCTTCTTGGTGGCTGCACTCCCTAGTTTATTGCCCATCTAGGCCTTAAAACTCATGTTACACTACATGGATGGAACCGTAAACACTCAGGGTTGCTAGATCTGACCCTAAATCACCATTTTTGCGTGTTTTTATGAGTGTGCGGCCGCACACTCTGACCACACACTTCGACCACACACTCTGACCACACACTCCGACCACACACTCCGACCACACACTCTGACACCACACTCCGACCGCACACTCGCATAACACACTCCGACCACACACTCCGGCCAACACACTCCGACCGCACACTTCGACCGCACACTCCGACCACACACTCTTTTGTGTGGCCTTACACTCCCTTCATACAATCATATGTGATTGTAACACTTGTCCCAAGTGTATCCTAGTCCCGTAGGGTGTCACTTATCATGATTAGTTGTATTATACACTAATTATGTCCATACATGTATCGTTATATGTTAAATAGGGTCCGTTTATGCTCGAGGTTGCACTTTACACTCAACATCCCTAACGATCCTACATTCGAATCAGAAGTCAAACGGTGAGTTCATACCCCTACATTTTTCGTGTTTTTAATGTTTTCAGGGGAGGAATACAAGCCAAACTCAAAGTATTTTATTAAGTTTTAAACTTATTAATACGGTCCAACGATTTCCACGTTTAATAACATATTCAGATATTTTATCCCTTTTTGTAATATATTGAGCATAAGGGAAACTTTTACTTTGGAAATCTAACTTCATAGCTTTCAGAAAGTTTTTTACAAAGCAATTTCTATGTCAACTTTAATAAAATATAATGGGTATAGTTTGGGATAACCCTCTAGGCTGTTTTTAACAAATCAGATTTCATGAATATATATATATATATATATATATATATATATATATATATATATATATATATATATATATATATAAACTATGACAGATTTAGTTTATGTTATATATTTTCTCAGGAGTATAGAATACAATTATTTCATTGTTTTATATTGTTTCCCACTAGTGAACTAGATTATACCGAATTGTGAGGCGCTACTTCAATACTGTACCCTTAGGTGTACAGGGATAAATCCTTTTAGTATAACCAGAGTCTCCTGGAGGGAGAACATGAGATTTGTGAATAGATTTATTCGGGACTAACAATCCCACACCAGAATTGCTAGCTATAGTTAGGCAGGCATGCCTGTGGTGAACAAATGTCATTTAGCTTAACGCCTGAAGAACTTTATAAAGGTCTCTCGGTCATATCAAGTATGGTTATACGACTTGCAAATAAGTATAAACTAATTTTGGTTTACGGACTCTATTCTTCATTGTTTTATTTTGAGTAATAAAACTATTTTCATAAATACACTGATAGTAATCAGGGATTTCTAAACTTGCATCTCTACATCTAGGACGGATAACTTGTTTTTAGGGAAAATATAGGATTTTCCCGGGATAACTCGGCTTTTCATTAACGTATTTGTTTTTACATGTAACTAACGGATATTCATATTCATTCCACGACTCATTGGATTGTACATACCTTGTATGAATCGGGAAGTCATGGAAGGAATGGGTTTTTCAAACACGCTCTTCATAAGAAAATATAGGATTTTCTTGAGGAATGCTTTTCAAAAGGATCAAAAAAACAATATTTTCCACCAAAACTAAATGCTTATGAACTCACCAGCTTTATGCTGATATTCTTTCAAAACTGCTTGTATTCTCAGGGGATTAGTAGACAGGTACTTTTAGGAGATTGGAGAAGTCGGAGCGTTAGAGTCACGTATTTCTATTTTACTTTGGATATGAACAAAAATATGTACTAAGACAATGTAAACCTTATTCATATATGTATTAAATGTTTGGTTGTGTTTACTATGCTTGCTATGATACAATTATTGTGATACTACGCATGATGTCCTCCGCCCCAGAACGTTTCCGCCGTTCTGGTTTTGGGGTGTGACATAAGATCTCCACCATACCTAATTCATTATAATTTAACTCTAAAGCATCAATTGATCAAAATCATTAGTTAGGGATTTATTCCCCAACTCTCGCTGAATTGATTTCACTATGGAAACCACTTCCAAAGCTTGTTAAAAGCTTCTATACACTATCAATATCATCATAATTGAGTTTTAAACTGATTAAATCAAGCAATCTAACCAAATTAATGATTCGGCCATTAAATCTCAAAGCTTCATAAAAGGAAAAAATCATTACATCAAGGGGAAAGTATGTCAATCCATGCAATCCACCATCTTTAACTCATCTTTGCACCATTTTCGCATCATAGTTGCCCCATCTCAGCTCTCAGTCGATCCTCCGTGTAAAATTATCGAAATGTGCTCTTAAAATAGATTATAATGTGTATTCTGTGTGTAGCCATCTCCTAGCAGCTTTCCACTACGTCGTGGTGGCTGTAAATCAGCAAAGTACATTGCTGACTCTATTCCAGTTCAAGATAAATTTTCTTCCAACTTCAAATGTGCATAGGTTCTTTGGTTCTTACCCGTTTTCAGTGATCTTTATATTCATGCGAAGCTAGGACATATTATACAACTCTATTAAGTCACTTATCGTTAAATTAATACATTGCTTAGGGGCTGTTTGGCAGGATCTGAACTTTTAAGCTCTGAATTTTTAAGAGGTCTGAATTTCTAAGAGGGTCTGAATTTTTAAGATCTGAATTTTTAATATGTTGTTTGGTTGGAACCTCTGAATTGCTATGCTGAATTAAAAAAATGACTATTTTACCCTTTGTATTATTTTTTGTTGATTTCAATGTTTATGTTTAAAAAAATGACCATTTTTTCTTATAAACACCATACAAAATCCAAATTAAACACAGATCCAAAATACAACATAAATTCTTTCAAATCCATGAAAACTTACATCCAAATGTTCAAGCTAAACAAATACATCCATACTTTTTCTCCATCATTACAACAAATGTCCCAGCAGAAAGTTGGACAAAAATACCCCTCCATTGTTTTTCTTGATCTCGCTTTACCCTGTTCTTCTTTCTTGCAGCTTGAATCAAGCAGTTAATAAATTACACATACCTAGGTAACCCTACAATTGATCATTTGAATTGATCATCATAAAACTGAAAGGATTAGAAAAAAATCCCTGAAATTTGTATAAGTCCGGTTAATTCACATTCCAAAAGTGACACTAACACCTAAAATCCCAAAAAACAACCCTCTAAACTCAATCAATCAACCAAAAACCTGGAAAAATCCGAAGGAAGAACACAACTCCAGAAAAAAACATCTCTAGATTTAAAAATCGAGTTTTAGGGCTTCTAATTTCAGAAAAAAAACTAAATAACAACCATCTATGAACAGATAATCGATTTTTAGGGCAAGAAAGATGAAAACTTACCTAGAACCGCTAGGAGGGAGAAGGGGCGATGGTATCATAGTCGTTGTCGGGGTTGTCGACGTCAACGTCGGCATCGGCGTCGCTGGCAAGGCTGGTGTCGGTGACAGAGGGTTGCAGATTAAGAGGGTATTATTCAGATGCTACCAAACACACTGAATCTGAAATATTAAGAGATTGCCTCTTAATTTTCTAATTAAGAGGCAAACAAACAGCCCCTTAGTATACTAAGTCACAAATTAGGCCTAAAAAGCATAAAATTCCCCTTATACCCTTTTGACCAAAAATGCATCTTCTCATGCAGTCTTACTCTTGATACTACTCATCCAATCTCTTCTTAGTGAATTTAAATCTTCTAGGAAATTTTCATGAAGTCACAACTTCATAATCTCATATTTTTATTATAATGACCAAATTGTCCTTGTGGTCAATATTTGACTAAAATTCAAATCTTTCCAAATTTTGGGTTGTTACAAATCTTCCCCCCTTTAAGAGATTTCTTCCTCGAATATTTTCATACTCTCGCAACCATTTTCTCATTTAATGACCTCCATTCTAAGGTTATTCTCTTATTTAGCCTCATAACTCAAAATAACACTCTACTTTCCCATTCCTTGCATTTTCAATGCAATGGTCCAGATCTTCATTTCTTTACTCTACATGGTTGTTAAGAGAAGTATAGTATTGCATCTACTCTTATGAAATCTTGTTGCATGCTCAATATCATTTTTCATCTTTTTTCCCTCTTTTACCCAACCATGTGCATAACTTATCTTTTTCTCATATGTGTGGTTTCAAACCAAAACACTTCTTAGCCATCGACTTTTTTCTCATCATTTATCATACTCTTACTCTATTTTGTATCATGTGTTATTGTCTCTAACTTTTCTCAAGCACTTTATTTATTACTCCTCTCCTTAAAAAAGATTATAATACATCTCGTTACACTTGGTGTTCTCTTACCTTTACATAAATTCTTCATCACATCTTACATTTATCACAACTCGTTATCATATTCTCAATATAAGTGCTTTATATTCTTGCACTATAAAAATATATGTCAAGGCTCACATCTTAGTTATCAAAATTTTGTCTATCTTTGAAATAATCATGGATTGCCTCTTGCAATGAAAAGATTTACATCTCATTTTTTTATCATTAACCTCATTTCTTTTCAATCTCATCTTTAAATTCTCATTTGATCATTTGCATTTTTCTCAATTATCATGATCATTCAACATCCTTACTATTACTGTGAATCTAAATCATCTCCTTTGCAACTGGTCTTATATTATGTACCACCACTCAAAGTTAGTTATTTTCTCTTGACCCTTTTCTCACTCGTCATTTAGTACTCGACTTACGACTCATCTCTTAAGTCATGAGTATGCTACTAAAATCAGTAAGTAGATACTTATAATCATATAATGATTATACTCGATGTTATCACTCATTTCCCTATAATTTCACACATTTCTCAATCTTTTCAATATACTTGAATCGTAAATCAATCATTTTAACTGGCCATACTCTAGACCTTTTCCACACGTACTAAAAATAAAATAAAATTTGTCTCCTTTTTTGAGTTATCGAATAGTTAGAATCAATCTCAATCAGATTCATATCTATAATACTCGCAATGTGGCCACTCTACTCATATCACTCAAATTCACCATTCAACTTAATTGGATCAATCACTCAGATCAATATTAATCACTCTAATCAGCTTCACTCGTTCACATCAATCACTTAAATCACTCAGATAAATCTCAAATGAATCACTCGTGTTAATCATTCTGATCGATATCAATCACTCAGTTTAATCACTTGGATCTCTCAGATCAGTTATATTGGCTTCTCAAATCAATCACTCAGATTAGCGACTCAAATCAATCATTTAGATCAATCGAATTAGTTACTCATATCAATATCACGCAATCAGTTCAATCACTCAAGTCACTCAATTAACTAAATTACCCACTCGTATCAATCACTCAAATCAATTTTAATCGCTCATATCAATCAATCTAATCAATATCAATTTCACAGATCAGTCACTCAGATCAACATTAATCGCTCCATCAATCACTCGAATTGCTCATATAAATTACTTGGATTAATGAATCCTGTTAATCTTCTTGATCAATATCAATCAATCAATCACTTAGATTAATCAGATCAATTACTCAGATCAATATCGCTCATTGAATCCACTTACTCAAATCAATCAATTTACTCAGATCAATTACTCAAATCACTCATAAGAAAACTCGTAGTTGGATTAGGTCGTGTCATATTTCTGAGACCTATCCACATATCTTATAATGATCATTATAAAGAGAATCTTATGTGATTAGGTCTTTTCACCTCTCTGAGACTTAAATCACAAATATCATCTATATGAATAAATTTAATTATCTCTCATGAATCTATTATATAAATCTTATGATCTCAATCAAAAATTTTCATTATCGAATCTTAATTCATATATATATATATATATATATATATATATATATACATACATACATATATATATATATATATATATATATATATATATATATATATATCTTACATTTTGGACCCAAACCTTCAAGGTCGATAAATTTGTGTACCATGATCTCTAAGTATGGTTTATCACAGACTATCTCATAATCTCCCAATCTCATCTATCTTCGACAGTTTAAGACTAGAGGTTAATTCACTTAAAATATGGCTCTTATTTCATACTCATCCTTATAATCACTTATCCAACTCATCTCAGACTCTCCTCAAATCTTAAATCTATCTCTGACTCTATCTCTTCTCTACTGTATGTCTTATACTCTATTATATCTCATCATTACTTTGTTTATTATACTCAGATCTATATCATTTTTACTATGTCCCTTATTCTGACATATATCATATTTTATCTGTCTCTTATACTATGTTCAATCTCATCTCTACTTAGTCTCATATGCTATAATATGTATTATCTCTGCTTTGTCACATCTCCACTCTGTAACACCCTGTTCCAAATCGACTCCTAGTCTGGGGCTGTGGCCTAAATATTGGTCATCATATGGATTAGGACTTTTGAAAAGGTAGGATCTAGGCCAATTTGGGTGTGGATGATGTATTGGAGGTGATCCGGGTGTTCGATTCGTGTTTTGGAGCCTAGGGTTGTTCGGTAAAGTGTCAGTTGGGCTTTTGTAGAAAATGGATTTTTGTTCAGAAGGTTTTAAGAAAGGTACGAGTTGATAGAAGTATAGGGCTTCTCGTTACCTTTCCGTGGATATAAGGATCATCGGAAACATGTTTATAACGAAGAAGTTATGGCTTTGGGAAGTTTCGTGGTTTTCAAGCTTAGTCGTGTACGCGAGGCGTACACAAAGAGTACGCGGGGCGTACTAGTGAAGAAGGTAGTACGCTGGGCATACCTTGAAGTACGCTAGGCGTACTGACCAGGATGGCCGCGAAGGTTCCCAGGAGTATGCTGGGCATACTCCAGTCAGATCAGAACCCTATTTTAGGGTCTTGGACCTTATTTAAGCTCCTTATCTCATAACCTAACACTAATATCTTCAGCCACCATCCCTCTAAACCCTAGAAATCGTCCTCAATCACCCATGGTGGCATTTTGAGCTTATAGAGTCCATTTTTGGAGTGTTTGGTCCACTTTCAAAAAGGTGGAGCTTGATGCAAAGATGGGGATCAAGGAGAAGCTTATAGATTTGGCTTTTGGGGCTCATTTTCAGCTAGATGTAGGTATAATGCTTTGAACTTGATCATTGATATCTTATATCTCTTACAAGTGAGTTTTAGTTCATTTTGGTCCCACAGATGAGATCTAGTGTTCTTGATTTCATTCCAGGAGCTTTGAGTTGCCCCTCTTAGTGTTTCTGAGGTTCAAGGTCCATAAAGTTGGTACCTTTGGAGTTTAAGACCATCCTTGTTGAAGTTTGAGTCATTTCCATGGAACTAGAATGTTATACCTTGAGATTTGGTCTTTTTAGGGCATGCAAAGTCACCAAGTTATGGACTTTATGGGATTAGACATTGTTTGGAACTCAGATCTGTGGCTTGGACTTATGGCTTAAAGCATTAAGTGCTTAATGGAAAAATGGGATTA
This sequence comes from Lactuca serriola, assembly GCF_051521515.1. Classification (NCBI taxonomy): domain Eukaryota; kingdom Viridiplantae; phylum Streptophyta; class Magnoliopsida; order Asterales; family Asteraceae; genus Lactuca; species Lactuca serriola. The sequence continues at coordinate 51,127,949 of NC_136416.1, forward strand.
AGAGGGAATTATGATGAGCATACAAGATAGTACACACAACGTACAAGCAATTAAGTGAGTATGCACAACATACTGCTGCGTACACCCTGCGTACTCAGTCAAGTTGGACTTCGTATTTTGGGCTTCGGGATTGGGCCATTTCTTGAGCTAGGTTATTGTAAGCCTTCGTGGGCCATTTGGAAATAAGGTTTTGGGACTAAGGAAATTTATCGGTCTTGAGGAAAAGTCCATTAGAAAGGTCCGTGACCAATTTGAAAAATTGGGCCATAATTCGGCCTTAATGATTATGAGATATTGGGCCATTGGAATACCAAGAGTTTGGACTAGAATAGATGGATGGGCCTTAAGGTAAGACCATGTAGGGGTCTGGGCCCAATTTGCAAAGTTGGGTCATATGTTGGGCTTCAACCCGTTACTTGACTTTTGGGCCTTTGGAGTGTGAGTTGGGCCTTGGGCTTGAAATAAGCTAGGTTGGGGGTAAAGTAGCCTTTTACCCTAAGCATGGACTTGTGGTTATGTATTGGAACCCAATTTTTAATTGGGTATTGTTTGATGTTGGCAGTTCGGGAATCTATCAACCAACAACTGGAGTTTCATCCGTGGGACTTCAACAGTGCCAGGTGAGTTCTCCTCACTATATATCAACAGGGTCTACGACACCAAGGCCGGAACTTTATGATTTGCATCCTAGTTTAGGATGGTTGTTATGTTATTGATCTGTTAGATTTCATCCTGGTTTTAGGATGGTTGCTATGCTAGAAATTTGTTAGATTGATATCCTGGTTGTAGGATGGTTGCTATATTAGAGATTGGTTAGATCGGTATCCTGGTTATATGATGGTTGCCATGATAGTGATTTGTTAGATTTATATGACTATCTGTTATTGCATGCTAGCATATGATATTTATGTGCACATGTGTGTTGGTTTGGGGAAAGGGTTGAGGCAGGTCCTACTGTGTGTAGTAGGCCAAGACACCCTGGGTGGACCGGGTAGACTGCAGGCCCAGACCGGGCAAATCTAGTCAGGCCGACAGCCCAGCGAGCGGTCCGGATAAGCTGAAGGCCTCGAGGAGGGCGGTCCAGATAGATTGAGGACCAGGATTCGGTCCAGTTAGACTGATGGCTCATTATGCATGCTGTATTGTTTGCTTATATGTTATATGATATGGTTATATCTGTATGGCGTTGGTATTTTGGGGGTAACTCACTAAGCCTTTAAGCTTACATTTGTCGATTATTGTTTCAGGTATTTCTGATGATCACGGGAAGGCGAAGGCGTGATCATGCACCTCCTTATATTTTCTTGATTGATTCTAGGGATACTCTGATGTCTAAACTATTTTGAAAACAAATTTTAATAACTTAATGGTTTTGAATGTTTTAAAAAGTTTTAAATTGGCTTGAAATTTTATGGATGTTACACACTCAATCTCATACACTCAATATATCTCATCTCTACTCAGCTTAGTATACTCTATATATCTTATCTCTTCCCAGTATTGTATACTTTGTTATCTAATTCTCTACCCAATATCATAGTCTCTGTTATATCTCTTCTCAAAGAAGTTGTACTCATCTTTTTCGAAGGAAAATGCACTCATGTTCCCGAAGGAAATATGTTCGTGTCTCAATCTCATTCCCGCAGGAAATATGCTTATGTTCCTGAAGGAATCTCAATCTCATTACATGCTCTGCTACATGTCTTTGTGAATATCTCATATATATATACTCAAAATATATGTATACATGCTTTGATACATGATTTCTATGTATTTTCATGCTCTATCATCATCTCATACTCTCCAGAACTGGAAACCATATTGGTCTGTATCCCCGATAGACCGCCCATGCAGAATATCACCCTGATAATCGCTCATCGAATAATAGACTCAGATAAAACACTTCCAACTCTTAGTACCAGGTCAGCTCCTGACCCAATGGTTGAACCTCCAAGGGCTACCCCTTGTACACCCAATAAAATGAATTTACAACTCTCCTTTTCACTATAGCTATCACAACACATCATATGACACACAAAGTCACGAAGTTTGCTTTACCTCAAGAAAATACTTCAACCCATCTGATGTTGCCTCACCTCCGGCCTCTGTCTTCTACCACTTACTAGTTCCATGCGCCTTGTGGTCCTTCCCAACCAACGTACCGACCCACTCGTGTCTAAAAACATCCTACGGAAACCATTACCACCCAGAATGAGATCCATCTGAAAATCTAGAATCTCATCCTACCTACTCAATGCTCAAAAAGAGCCAAACTCGAACTCGAGAGTCTGGTTCAACAACAGAATTGGAACCACTCATATCCAATCTGATACTCAACTCAAAACCCGAGATCCGCGAATTTTCGTATACATTACTTCTCCAATCCCTTCCGATTAACGACAACCCCTCGCTGAAATCGCAATAAAATGGTCCCCGACCATCACGGAGACCCCAGTCTCACCCCTGGTCTGGCTACCAGGTTCCTGAAGACTCAAGTGGTAAGGCTACCCAAGCCTAAGACCTCCTGTACGTCATACACTGACTAGTGAATACTACAACTCCCCACAGAATGGTACTCACTCTTATCAACTACTGAGTGCTATAGTTTCCCTGTAGTCTTAGGACGCTCCTTTATTAACTCATGAACGCTACGGCTCCCCACAGACTTACGACACCCTCTCACTGACTCGTGAATGCTACGGCTCTCGCAGTATCAAAACACTCTCTGGCTAACCAGTGAGTACTACGGCTCCCCACAGTATCACAACCCTCTCCTGCTATCTAGTGATACTATGGCTCCCCACAGTACCATGACACTCCTGATGTAAGTTCTCATAGGCAAGGCACCTTTCTCAACACATATACATCCTTAGACAGTCCCACTCCGGTGACAATTAACTGATAGGTTCCCACTGGAACAAAAGTCACTCGGTACTCCACTCGCAATCAAACAACTCGGGTCTCAACATGACTAAAAATTAGGACATCATACACGAGTACCTCGGTACACCATCACAACATCTCACGATGTCTTGCCTCAACCATTGATCTTTCGCTCACGAAACTCGAAACCTCAAAATACTCCCATATCACAAATTGAAGAACGAAGGAATCGACAATGACTAAAAACATGTTGACAAAAATTTGAAGCTCCCTCCTCTACTGATCACCACCCATACGAAACTACTCATACTGACTCTAAAGTTGGTTGACAAATCAACTGATGCCCCTCCAGGAGTATAGATCACAATCTATACCTATTCCCGCAAATCACAACTATTGCACCCTGAACTCAGCGACCCAACCGCCTCGAACTCAATATTTGCAAATGTAACGCCCGTAGATCCGGGCTAGTCAATTTAGAGATAATAGGGGTCGAAAACGACTTTTCGAAAAAAAGATTATTTAGAATAAATAATCTTCACTAAGTATTGGAATTTGTCTCAAGGGTTCCATACATATAAAGAACTCCAAAATCCGAGTTATAACGAAGAAGTTATGGCCCATCGAAGTTTTACGGCAAAACCGGCACGACACCGGGAGACGTAAATAGTAAATCTTTGATAAAAGAATTTTTAGCCTTAGCGATCTAAACGAAAGTTGTAGTATACGTTAAACCAAGAGCATCCATAAAAAGAACTCCCAAATCCGACTTTGTATAAGGAAGTTATGAATTTTCTAAGATTTGGCATAACAGTGCACGACCCGAAACTCGAATTTTAGTTCGAGCGGTTTTTGGCCTACGCAACCTAAATGAGAGTTGAATATCTCATTAATAGGAACTCAACGATAAAAAGATAGACGAAAACGAAGTCCGTATGTAGAAGTTATGAATTTTACGCGGACATTTAACAATATAATCTCCTCCTACTGTTAAATTTAAGATCGGTCAAGAATTATCCAACGGAATCTACATGAAAGTTGTATATTTTGTTTTTACCTATGCGTGGATATAAAGAACGTCAAAAACAGAGCTCGTATGCGAAAGTTACATGGTTTAGAAGTCGACAGGGTGCTGTGCGAAATTGGGTGACGTGGCTGAATATGGGCCAAGGCTTTCTCCCCAAGGCAAGCAACCAGAAGGTGACATGTGGCATGGACTCGACAAGTAGGAGGACCTACTTGACGAGTAGAGCTATTTTTCAGCCTATAAATAGAGGTGTCGGGTTCCCTCATTCTTCACACCATCCCAACTTCACTTTCTCTCTCTATACTCTCTCTCTAGCCTCCCTTAAGCCCCATAAAGTCTAGGTAAACCCCCTAGCACCCGAAGGAAGCCCCGAGGCTCCCGGAGTCCCGAGAAAAGAGCCTTTCGGCTCGGAAACGCTGCTCCAGCGAAGCTTGGTTTTGAGAAAAACCCGATGTAAGTGAGCTACGCCTAAACTATCTTTAGTACAGCTTATGTTTTAATATAGTAATGTTATTAGGACCTTATAATAAGTAATTGGGCTATTATTATGGGTTATATAAGTATCATTTAACGCTTATATAATGCTAATAATAGCTAGACTATTAATTAGTCTTGGTGAATATTAGACTAAACTCTAGTGGTAATGATACTAGGTTTTGTCAGAGGAAAGTTGTGTTAATAGTAACGAAGTGTTGTCCGAGTGTCGAGTCACCACCTTCTCAGGTGAGTGCATGGTCCCTTTCATCTTACACATCGATATGAAGTATTTTATATAAACTACGTGCTATGTGTGTAGATTATCTGTATACTTGCTATCTATGCTGGATGAATGATTTTATACAAGTTTTATATGATTTAAATTGTATATGTATTTATATCTACATAATATGTTGGGTAAAACATGGGTAGATCAAATATGAGTTGGATGATTAGTTGAGAGGTGATATAGACCATGAGGTAAGGGTGAGAGGTGGACGATGTGAGTAGCCTTGTTCCCAAATGGTGGCCCCGTCATCTATCAGAGTATGGATGACAACTACAGACTATTCTAGACAGTCCAGTGGAACACTAGCAGGCTCGCAACCTGTAGGTTGTGAACGATGTGCTCACCTGTGTACTCTAAAAACCCATCAACCTGTATTGTGAGTGGACTCTTGAAAACGATACTGTCAATAAGCGAGATAACCCTGGCAGATGCACCTAAAGGACTCTACCGGCAGAAGCGCTTAATAGAGAACCTCATAACCCCGACAGATGCGCCTAAGGGACTATACCGACAAATGCACGCCATAAAAGATGTCACAATTCTGGCAGCTACCCCTAAGTGATAATATTAGCAGCTGTACTTGACTGATGTGTCATTAGCAACGATTGATTTCGTGCTTATTCCTTAGGATAATCCTTAGGAATGAATGAACGAGGAATAGCTGATTCTTAGGGTAGATCCTTAAGAGTAAATAAGATAATGGGGATGGGTAATTGGGTTGATTGATTGTTTAATGATTAACCATAATGATTATATTATTGTGGGTTGAAAACCCTATGTACTCACCAGGTTTCCCAAACTGACCCACTCAAGCTTATTTGAATCATAGGTGCTGATACGAAGTTTCATTACACTGAGATATTAAAGAGGTGTAGATCACTAGTGTAAATGAATGTAAGTTCTGTTTATGCTTATGTTTCTGTACTGACAATGACATCCCAAATGTTTTAAAATGAATAAAAATACATTTCTTCGGAACTGCTTTGATAACGTATTTATCATGTTTTACTGGGAACAAATTCCACAACATTTTTATTAAAAGAAGTACTCGGATTTTTATAAAGCATAAACAAAATCGGTCTTTTCTGTCCGTGAAAATGGGGATGTCACAGTTGGTATCAGAGCATTAGTTTAAGCGAACTAGGCATAAGGATTTATTTCTAGACTTATACTTAGAATGCTAAGAGATGATCATGAGGAGTGTAACGCCCGTAGATCAGGGCTAGTCAATTTAGAGACAATAAGAGTCAAAAATGACTTTTTGATAGAAGATTATTTAGGATGAATAATCGTAACTAAGTTGTAGTATGTGTTACAAGGTTTCCGTACATATAAAGAACGCCAAAATCCGAGTTATAACGAAGAAGTTATGACCTGTCGAAGTTTCGCGACAGAGCCGACACGACACAGCGCGACGTAAAAAGTGAATTTACGTTAGAGCGATATTTAGCCTTAGCAATCTAAACGAGAATCGAAGATCTCGTTGTTGGTATCGAAGCGATAAAAAGTTAGGCGAGAACGGACGTCAAACAAAGAAGTTATGAATTTATAACGAAGTTTTCTGTCGCGGCCTATTAAAAATAATTAATAAAAAATAAAGTCAAAATTAGCCGACGGAGTCTAAACGAAAGTCGTAGAGCATGGTCTCACCTTCGCGTGGATATAAAGAACGTCGAAAACGGAGTTCGTATGAAGAAGTTATGAATTTCCGAAGTTTATTAATCATTTGGTAATTAAATTTAATTATAAATCGAAGGTATTATCCGAAGCTGAGTCACGCGTCTGATCCATGGACCGACTCGGCGAGTAGGTGTTCCCTACTCGCGAGTATGGGCCAACTCGGCGAGTAGGTGTCCCCTACTCGGCGAGTCCATCAGATATTTTCACTATAAATAGGATGCGAGGGCAGCCGACCCAATTGCCAATTTCTTCTCTTCTCTCTCCCGTTTTGCATCGTTTTGCGTGCCAGAAATACCCCGAAGCCCCGGTATTATACCCTAGCCCCGAGGCAAGTCCCGAGATCCCGAAGATCCCGAAAAGTGCGGTTCCCGAGTCGAAGCTCTGCCCGCGAGAAGTTTGATTTTCGAGGAGATCTTCCAGATCTGCTGAGGAATACTACTTCTATAAGCCGTAGTGCTGTCGGATCGTCTTCTGATCAAGTGAGTGTGTAGTTATTTCTTCTGATACAATAATACGAAGTATTTTATATAAAAATACGTGCTATGTGTATATATTTGGTTGTGTTATGTGTGAATGAGTATTCACTCTCTTCTATCTTACAGATCTGCTTATTTCTTTATGAGATATGTGTTACGTGTGTGTGCCTCATCTGTTATGTGATATATGTGTTGATTAAAGCATGCTATACAGGTTTTCTTTAAACTATGTATACAAACGTATATTTTTGTCTACTAATATTGTTGGGTAGAACATGGGTAGATGGGTTAGTTGGTGACTATGGAGTTAGCGCCTGCTGTTAGATAAACTTTGGTGACTATGGAGTTAGCGCCTGTTGTTAAGTAAACCTTGGTGACTATGGAGTTAGCGCCTATTGCATAAACCTTGGCGACGATGTGACTTCGTGCCTATTTGATAAACCTTGGCGACTATGGAGTTAGCGCTTGTTAAGTAAACCTTGGCGACTATGGAGTTAGCGCTTGTTAAGTGTACCTTGGTGACTATGGAGTTAGCGCCGCTTGAGTAAACCCCGACGACTATGGAGTTAGCGTCTTATAACTATGGATTTAGTACTCGATAGATAAACTTTGGCAGCAATGGATTTCATGCCGATTCCTTAGGAATAAGTGAATGAAGGATAGTTGGTTCTTAGGGGGAAACCTTAAGAAGATGATGGAGATGGGTATTTGAGTTGATTGTTTGATAATTGAATATAATAAATGTATTATTGTGGGTTGAAAACCCTATATGCTCACCAGGCTCCCAAGCCTGACCCACTCAGTTTTCTTGTCATTACAGGTAATGACACAAGAGTATAAGTCGGCGGACTTGACGAGAGATTTTGGATTATAGATCAGTAGTTGAATAACTATTGTAAGGTCTATTTTATGTTGTTTATGCTTTTGGTCTGTAACGAACATGACATCCCGAGGTTTTATTATTTAATAAAAATACATTCTTTTTGAGAAATGTTTTGATAAAATGGTTATCATATTTTATTTTGGGGACAAATTCCGCAACCGTTTCCTTTAAACGATCACTCTGATTTTGAAAACAAAGCATAAACAAATCGGTCTTTTCTGGCCGTGAAATTGGGGATGTCACAGTTGGTATCAGAGCATTAGTTTAAGCGAACTAGGAATTTGTAGGATTTCTAGACTTAAACTTAGAATGCTAAGCAATGATTGCGAGTTGAGTGTGTCCATTATATTTTAGGTAGTACACCTAAATTGACACAGGCACTATTTTATTTTAGGAAAGTTGCCTAAAATGCTTTTGCGTGCTAAACATTTTGTGTGATAGCTATATTGATGCTATTATTTGTTCGGATCTATGGTCTGTTGCCGACCGGATCTGGAAACCTTATGTGTATAGGATTCTAAGCGTACGTCTACGATATTAGAACTAGCATATAAACGTTTCGGAGTGATAAGGATGATTTGAATATCTATCGTGATTAAGGATCTAATTTCACCATATTCGGTGTATAGATCAAAAATGGTGAGAACGAGGAGTGGAGTTGGAAATGCTGATGAGAACAGGAATCAAGTACCAGTAATTGAACAAATACCTGTTGTGGCAGCAGCGCCTGAACCAATGACAATGGCCGGAGTTCAAGTGATGATCCAGGCAATGTTGAATAATCAGATGGAAGAAACTAGACGTCTGATCAGGCAAAATCGGGAGGAATTGTCAATTCGAGTAGAAGAGCCCGGAGTAAATGGAGGGCATTCTGAAGGAGGAAACTATAGTGGGACCGTTGGTCAAGCCAACCCACCAATAGTTCGCCAAAACAACCAGGATAGAGGAAATGATGGACGTGGATGCAAGTACAAGGATTTCATGGCATCCAAACCACCGTGTCTTTCTGGGAGCCCGACACCGGTGCAAATCATGGACTGGATCTCCGAGATGGAGACAATGTTTGAAAGTTGCGAGTGTAGCAACAGACAGAAGACCGCTCTTGCAATCCCTCTGTTAAAATCTGGAGTATTGAGCTGGTGGAAGTTACTGGCTGGTTCAATGCCTAAGGGGGAAGCTAGCAAGATGTCTTGGGAAGAGTTCGTGGAGCAAATGAAAATGCAATACTGCTCTGAGCAGGATCTTCTGGAAATCAACAATGAGTTTCAGAATCTGAAGAAAGGAAAATTGAGCGTTACTGAATACGCTACGAGCTTCACGGAGAAGATGAAGCTTATTCCATACCTAATTCCGACTGAACTTTCCAAGGTCAACAAGTTTGCTAATGGATTACCAGCAGACTTTGGACCGATAGTCAAACAAGCAACCACTCTGAAAGCCGCCATCTGGGCAGCCAAAAATGTTGAGACCCAAATAAAAGAAAAGGGTCTGGAAAGGGCTGAAGTTGGAGAGAAAAGGAAGTGTAAAGGATCTTCAATAATCGATAAAGAAAGTAAATTCTCGAAAACTGGAGGAAGAGATGAGGCTAAGTGGTGTGAGAAGTGTAAGAAGAAACACTTCGGGAAATGTAGCGAGGATATGACTTGCTACAAATGTGGGAAGACAGGGCACTATGCCAACAAGTGCGCACCTAACAAGAAGATGTGCTATAGGTGTAACGGAGAAGGTCATATTTCTAAAGACTGCCCACAGAAAAACACACCTCCACAGCCAAGGGCATTCAACATGTTCCTCAACGAAGCAGAAAGGGATGGGAGGATTAAAGGATGAAGACTTCATATTAATATATAAAGTCGGTAAAGTCTGTATCAGGAAGCATAGCCTGTTAGAGGCATAGTATAGGGTGAACTTGAACTTTTGTGTAATAGTTTCAAGAATTAATATAAATCCTAGTTTTGTTATCTGATGTGTTGGATGATTATATGATTTATGTATGGTGACTTGGTTAACTGCGAGACAATACTTGGGACGAGTATGAGTAGGTGTGAATGGTAGTAGAGATCTATACTACCGGAAGCACAGGACTCACGCTTGGATCAGGGGAAGTCACAAGGTTATCAAGAAGCTAGTAATTGATTCTGATTTATTCAAGTATGTCATTACCATTGTTTCGGTAATGTCTAGAAAGATAGTTGTTATTCCGACCCTAGGGGTCATATCAATTGAGTCCGACTATGATGAGAGGTCATCGGGACACGACCCATCAGGGTTATTACTTAGAATGGAGAGATAACTTATGGAGTCAGTATGCGAATCCTATTTCGTTGATGATTCCGGGACGTAATCATCCTAAGGGGGAGATAATTGTAACGCCCGTAGATCAGGGCTAGTCAATTTAGAGACAATAAGAGTCAAAAATGACTTTTTGATAGAAGATTATTTAGGATGAATAATCCTAACTAAGTTGTAGTATGTGTTACAAGGTTTCCGTACATATAAAGAACGCCAAAATCCGAGTTATAACGAAGAAGTTATGACCTGTCGAAGTTTCGCGACAGAGCCGACACGACACAGCGCGACGTAAAAAGTGAATTTACGTTAGAGCGATATTTAGCCTTAGCAATCTAAACGAGAATCGAAGATCTCGTTGTTGGTATCGAAGCGATAAAAAGTTAGGCGAGAACGGACGTCAAACAAAGAAGTTATGAATTTATAACGAAGTTTTCTGTCGCGGCCTATTAAAAATAATTAATAAAAAATAAAGTCAAAATTAGCCGACGGAGTCTAAACGAAAGTCGTAGAGCATGGTCTCACCTTCGCGTGGATATAAAGAACGTCGAAAACGGAGTTCGTATGAAGAAGTTATGAATTTCCGAAGTTTATTAATCATTTGGTAATTAAATTTAATTATAAATCGAAGGTATTATCCGAAGCTGAGTCACGCGTCTGATCCATGGACCGACTCGGCGAGTAGGTGTTCCCTACTCGGCGAGTATGGGCCAACTCGGCGAGTAGGTGTCCCCTACTCGGCGAGTCCATCAGATATTTTCACTATAAATAGGATGCGAGGGCAGCCGACCCAATTGCCAATTTCTTCTCTTCTCTCTCCCGTTTTGCATCGTTTTGCGTGCCAGAAATACCCCGAAGCCCCGGTATTATACCCTAGCCCCGAGGCAAGTCCCGAGATCCCGAAGATCCCGAAAAGTGCGGTTCCCGAGTCGAAGCTCTGCCCGCGAGAAGTTTGATTTTCGAGGAGATCTTCCAGATCTGCTGAGGAATACTACTTCTATAAGCCGTAGTGCTGTCGGATCGTCTTCTGATCAAGTGAGTGTGTAGTTATTTCTTCTGATACAATAATACGAAGTATTTTATATAAAAATACGTGCTATGTGTATATATTTGGTTGTGTTATGTGTGAATGAGTATTCACTCTCTTCTATCTTACAGATCTGCTTATTTCTTTATGAGATATGTGTTACGTGTGTGTGCCTCATCTGTTATGTGATATATGTGTTGATTAAAGCATGCTATACAGGTTTTCTTTAAACTATGTATACAAACGTATATTTTTGTCTACTAATATTGTTGGGTAGAACATGGGTAGATGGGTTAGTTGGTGACTATGGAGTTAGCGCCTGCTGTTAGATAAACCTTGGTGACTATGGAGTTAGCGCCTGTTGTTAAGTAAACCTTGGTGACTATGGAGTTAGCGCCTATTGCATAAACCTTGGCGACGATGTGACTTCGTGCCTATTTGATAAACCTTGGCGACTATGGAGTTAGCGCTTGTTAAGTAAACCTTGGCGACTATGGAGTTAGCGCTTGTTAAGTGTACCTTGGTGACTATGGAGTTAGCGCCGCTTGAGTAAACCCCGACGACTATGGAGTTAGCGTCTTATAACTATGGATTTAGTACTCGATAGATAAACTTTGGCAGCAATGGATTTCGTGCCGATTCCTTAGGAATAAGTGAATGAAGGATAGTTGGTTCTTAGGGGGAAACCTTAAGAAGATGATGGAGATGGGTATTTGAGTTGATTGTTTGATAATTGAATATAATAAATGTATTATTGTGGGTTGAAAACCCTATATGCTCACCAGGCTCCCAAGCCTGACCCACTCAGTTTTCTTGTCATTACAGGTAATGACACAAGAGTATAAGTCGGCGGACTTGACGAGAGATTTTGGATTATAGATCAGTAGTTGAATAACTATTGTAAGGTCTATTTTATGTTGTTTATGCTTTTGGTCTGTAACGAACATGACATCCCGATGTTTTATTATTTAATAAAAATACATTCTTTTTGAGAAATGTTTTGATAAAATGGTTATCATATTTTATTTTGGGGACAAATTCCGCAACCGTTTCCTTTAAACGATCACTCTGATTTTGAAAACAAAGCATAAACAAATCGGTCTTTTCTGGCCGTGAAATTGGGGATGTCACAAGGAGTGTGTCTAATATATTTTATGAAGTACACCTGAATAGACACAAGAACTAGCTTAATTAGGGAATATGCCTAAAATGGTTTTATGTGCTAAATGATTTGTGATGCTTTGTGCTATTGTTTGATCGGATCTATGATCTGTCGCCGACCGGATTTGGAAATTTTATGTGCTCATATTTCTAAATGTTTAATTACAGTATTAGAACTGACATATAACTTTTCGTAGTAATTAGGAGAATTACACATCTGAACCTTCTCTATCTATATTCTCGTTTCGATACACCAAACGCCTTCTTGGGTGTATAAAAGGTCATGATAAGGACTGATAGCAGACTAAGCAAATGGAGGAAATGAGAAGGATTACGATAGTGACTGACACCTATCGGAATATATCATAAGAGTGATATCTTGTATTTAGAATGCATCTAATAAATAATACGTCTAGTAAGGGATAAGTACACTTTCAATTGGCGGAAAGAAATAATTTTGGTATAATCAATGGGGTTATCCCATCATCTGACAGTTTCACCACCAACTGAGTTGAATCAGAATTGTTATTGAAGATACGCATGGAATAAGTCCTAGTTGAGTCTAGGGAAAATTATATGATTGTTTGGACATATTTGTATGTGATAAATTTTTTTATGTGATAATGACTTGGAGAACTACGAGACAATACTTGGGACGAGTATGAGTAGGTGTGAAAGGTAGTAGAGGCCTATACTACCAGAAGCATAGGACTCACACTTGGATCAGGGAAAGTCACAAGGTTACCAAGAAGCTAGTAATTGATACCGTTTTATTCAAATATGTCGTTACCATCGTTTCGGTAATGACTAAGAAGATGATTGTTATTCCGACCCTAGTGGTCATATCAAATAGAGTCCAACTACGATGAGTATGTTACGTGGTTCAGAGAACCAAGTTTGATCTAACATCTGACTTAAGCCGGAAGAATAAAAAAATAAAAGATAATCAAAGCGATCGGTAAAGGTATCGCGATATTTGCTTGTAGCTAGAAATGCTACCTTTTAAGATGTGATTAGAACATGAAGGAAGTTATAGTTTGTTCTGGAATTTGATCCTAAAAGACTTGAGTCCAAGCAATGCATCATATGATTAGACGTCATTAGAACATGACCCATCGGTCTATTATGATAATCGAAGGAAGAAACTTATCTCAAGTTTTTTAAAAAGGAGTCTCCGATAAAGATCGAAATTGGGACATGAAGATCATGATTGGAATTCTAACATGAGATAGAGAGCGAGTCCAAGATCGGGCACCGCATGCAGTCAGGAAGTCTTAGAGTTAGATACTTGTTCGAAGAAACATCAAAGTTACGGTTATTACTTAGGATGAAAAGATAATGTATGGAGTCATCATGTGAGCCCTGTTTCGTTGATGATTCCGGGACGTAATCATCCTAAGGGGGAGATAATTGTAACGCATGTAGATCCGGGCTAGTCAATTGAGAGATAATAGGGGTCGAAAATGACTTTTCAACAAAAGATTATTTAGAATAAATAATCTTAACCAAGTATTAGAATATGTCTCAAGAGTTCCATACATATAAAGAACTCCGAAATCCGAGTTATAACGAAGAAGTTATGGCACGTCGAAGTTTTACGGCAAAACCGGCATGACACCGAGAGACGTAAATAGTGAATATTTGATAAAGGAGTTTTTAACCTTAGTGATCTAAACAAAAGTTGTAGTATACGTTAAACCAAGAGCTTCCATAAAAAGAACGCCTAAATCTGACTTCGTATAAGGAAGTTATGAATTTTCTAAGATTTGACATAGCAGTGCACGACCCGAAACTCGAATTTTAGTTCGAGGGGTTTTTGGCATATGTGACCTAAATGAGAGTTGAATATCTCATTAATAGGAACTCAACGATAAAAAGACAGACGAAAACGGAGTCTGTATGTAGAAGTTATGAATTTTACGCGGACATTTAACAGTATAATCTCCTCTTACTGTTAAATTTAAGATCAATCAAGAATTAGCTGATGGAGTCTAAATGAAAGTTGTAGATATTGTTTTTAGCTACGCGTGGATATAAAGAACGTCGAAAATGGAACTCGTATGCAAAAGTTACATGGTTTAGAAGTCGACAGGGTGCTGTGCGAAATCGAGTGACGTCGTTGAATATGGGCCAAGGCTTTCTCCCCAAGGCAAGCCACCAGAAGGTGACATGTGGCATGGAATCGATGAGTAGGAGGACTTACTCGACGATTATAGTTGTTTTCCAGCCTATAAATAGAGGTGTCGGGTTCCCTCATTCTTCACACCATCCCAGCATCACTTTCTCTCTCTATACTCTCTCTCTAGCCTCCTTTAAGCCCCCTAAAGTCTAGGTAAACCCCCTCGCACCCGAAGGAAGCCCTGAGGCTCCCGGATTCCCGAGAAAAGAGCCTTTCGGCTCGGAAACGCTGCTCCAGCGAAGCCTGGTTTTGAGAAAAAAAAACCTGCTGTAAGTGAGTTACACCTAAACTATCTTTAGTATAGCTTATGTTTTAATATAGTAATGTTATTAGGACCTTATAATAAGTACTTGGGCTATTATTATGGGTTATGTAAGTATCGTTTAACGCTTATATAGTACTAATAATAGCTAGACTATTAATTAGTCTCGGTGAATATTAGACAAAACTCTAGTGGTAATGATACTAGGTTTTGTCAGAGGAAAGTCGTGTTAAGAGTAACGAAGTGTTGTCCGAGTGTCGAGTCACCACCTTCTCAGGTGAGTGCATGGTCCCTTTCATCTTACACATCGATATGAAGTATTTTATATAAACTACGTGCTATGTGTGTAGATTATCTGTATACTTGCTATCTATGCTGGATGAATGATTTTATACAAGTTTTATATGATTTAAATTGTATATGTATTTATATCTACATAATATGTTGGGTAAAACATGGGTAGATCAAATATGAGTTGGATGATTAGTTGAGAGGTGATATAGACCATGAGGTAAGGGTGAGAGGTGGACGATGTGAGTAGCCTTGTTCCCAAATGGTGGCCCCGTCATCTATCAGAGTATGGATGACAACTACAGACTATTCTAGACAGTCCAGTGGAACACTAGCAGGCTCGCAACCTGTAGGTTGTGAACGATGTGCTCACCTGTGTACTCTAAAAACCCATCAACCTGTATTGCGAGTGGACTCTTGAAAACGATACTGTCAATAAGCGAGATAACCCTGGCAGATGCACCTAAAGGACTCTACCGGCAGAAGCGCTTAATAGAGAACCTCATAACCCCGACAGATGCGCCTAAGGGACTATACCGACAAATGCGCGCCATAAAAGATGTCACAATTCTGGCAGCTACCCCTAAGTGATAATATTAGCAGCTGTACTTGACTGATGTGTCATTAACAACGATTGATTTCGTGCTTATTCCTTAGGATAATCCTTAGGAATGAATGAACGAGGAATAACTGATTCTTAGGGTAGATCCTTAAGAGTAAATAAGATAATGGGGATGGGTAATTGGGTTGATTGATTGTTTGATGATTAACCATAATGATTATATTATTGTGGGTTGAAAACCCTATGTACTCACCAGTTTTTCCAACCTGACCCACTCAAGCTTATTTGAGTCACAGGTGCCGATACGAAGTTACATTACACTGAGAGATTAAAGAGGTGTAGATCACTAGTGTAAATGAATGTAAGTTATGTTTATGCTTATGTTTCTGATTGACAATGACATCCCAAATGTTTTATAATGAATAAAAACACATTTCTTCGGAATTGCTTTGATAACGTATTTATCATGTTTTACTGGGAACAAATTCCTCAACATTTTTATTAAAAGAAGAACTCTTATTTTTATAACGCATAAACAAAATCGGTCTTTTATGTCCATGAAAATGGGGATGTCACAGCAAACCCGAAAAATCCCTGGCCACAATAAATCCTCTGACAAACGGCCACCTGCCGTGAATTCATTCATCCTTTCTTAAGCACACACATACATAATCTCGCCTTGCAGCTTGCCACATCCACCAATAACCCAGGTCTCATGTGTCCGCACCGCAGATCTCCATAACCAGTTCTCTAACCGTACTTGAATGGATCACTGAACCTCTCAATAGAATACCCAGTTCTCCCCACTCAGGGTTTGAACCATAACCAATTGACATACCAACAATCTACTCCATAGACTATTTCACCAAGTACATCACACTTGACTCTTGGAACGTACCACGTAATCACATCAATGATCCTCCCGATGGAAACCAAGCAACTCCAAATATCCCATAACTCAGACAAAAATCTCAGAATCCTCCCAACATGACTGCCTCAAGTCATCGTGAATCCTCAGACCGATATACCGCCGGATACCCCAACTGTTCCGAATTAGTCCTGACTCTCGGTCCGGAAATAACGCATTATCATGCACCTTGTCTCTGATTCCTCGACTAGCCTCCCATCACGGGAATCA
The DNA here is from genome assembly GCF_051521515.1 of Lactuca serriola. Classification (NCBI taxonomy): domain Eukaryota; kingdom Viridiplantae; phylum Streptophyta; class Magnoliopsida; order Asterales; family Asteraceae; genus Lactuca; species Lactuca serriola. The sequence continues at coordinate 51,144,573 of NC_136416.1, forward strand.
TCATAAAAGGAAGAGACCTCACTCTTACAATCGGTACACAACGTAGACTACGGGGGCCACCGCCTCGATATAATCCTCTTGATCACCTGGAATTGCTGCTAAATGTATGCCTCCCTCAATAAGGAACCTCCTTGATCTCTTCCATCTTAGTCCCACTAATGACTCTCTCATGGTATAAGAAATACCTCGCCGCAAACATACTGCCCAAATACTCTGGCGAAATGGTTGCAACCCTATGCTACCCCACAGGGTTTACCTCCAAACTATAAATCTGGAAGCTCATTATCTCGTTTGCTTCTCCCAGGAAACGGGGACATTGCGACTCTTGTCAAAGAAGGTGACGTCTCATCTATCGGTTGATTTCTCAACTCAGACCGCGATCCTCGAATAAGCATCATCTCTACTCATCCTTGAGTCTTGCGACTCCACCTGACATCTGACCAATAAAATCTCTCAGAAACTAACTCGGTCTCCCTCTCACGGTAAGCTCCATTGAAACTCGTTCGACATGACCCTCTGGCCCCGCACTCCATCATATTTGATCTCAGTCTAATCAATCACAACGGGATAACTGGTAAAACCAGAAGCACTAACCGCCACGAATCATGGTACTCGAACCATGTGATCACCTCTCAATCTGCTACTTAGAACCTCTAGAATTCTCCATTTTCCGAGTACGAGTCCTCTGCTTTTAGTAGTATGGGTCCATACTACCTGCCACATCTACTCATACTTTCCACACGGATCGTCCCAGATTTCATAAGTAGCTGCTCAGCCTTCTCGATCACCAATCCCGTCAAACCTGGTCGCTCCCCAGCGAATACTCTTCTTTATCGGCGTACTCATCTGACTAAGTCCACTCCCTAGGCTCTTCCTAGGTTCTCTCACTTCCCTGCCATCAGTTGCTGAAGAACTCCTTATGATGCCAACCATCTACCTCCTGAATATCATCATATTCACTTAGTAGCTGACTCCTATCATCAAGAGTTCCACAAAGCACGAAGCAAGACACATTCGGGCATCGAATAATCTACACCAACACGTAAAACCACTCTAGGTTACAACTCCACTTGCTCTACTCACACTCAAAAGGTATCACCGAACTCAAGCAACCCTCCCCCTCGTGGGTATCTAATTACTCCCTCAGTAGGATCCTCCAATGCTCATCTAGGTATCTCTCCTAGATTACTACTCTACTCAAAGTTCTCTCTAAAAGATTCCTGTTGGATACTCTTACTCCGCACATACTCTAAACACATCACAGATAGCAAAATTCCTAGGCTAAGGCATCACAAATCAGGCAACTCTAGCCCTAAAATATGAAATACCTACCCTATCTTCTAGCATGCATCGCTAATATCTCAATAATAACTCATAACACAAATAAGTAAGGGTATTTTGGGAAATCACTATTTGGGCTCTAGATGATTGTACACACTGCTCCTTCTCGTTTTTCTCTTAGAAACTCTTGCTCGTTTTAAAAAATCATTTCTTTTGAAATTTTTTCTCAAATCCTCAGTTTGAGTCCAAATATACCGGAAGGTGCGTCCAAATCCCTCAAACCAAGACTCTGATACGAACTTGTAACACCGTAAATTTTCAAACATTTTTTTTTCATTTTAAACTCACATAATTCTCATAACACAATTCACAAAAATCCTATTTATTTAATTGAAAAAATGCAACTCCATAATTATTTGATTAATAATCCAGGATCCTCAAAACATAACTCTTTCTTTGGTATGTACAATCAAGTCGGTGCCTTTCCGCGATCCTGAGAAGAACCTGAAACACATATCACATGAAATGGTAAGCACGGAGCTTAGTGAGTTCCCCAAAATACCACATACACAAATAATAAGCCTATCATGGCTATAAGTCGGCATGGACCCTCCGGTCTCATGTGTCTCGGTGTTGACCCTCCGGTCTCACAGCTCGGTTTGGACCATCCGGTCTGGTCTTAGTGGAAACCCTCCGGTCCTATCTCAGTAAACACAAAACAAAGCATATATATCACACAAACAAAATGCATAATATAACTCAAGTAAGCACATAAGACCCTCTGGTCACACATAGATGCCACTCATGGTAAGTAGAATGAGAAGACTAACCTCGGATGATGAACAACTCCTATAGATGTTGCTGCTGCACACAGGCCTCTAACACTGGACCAAGATCCACAATTACCCAATTAAGATCTAAGTCCAAACCCTCACTCTTTAGGTCTAAAGGTAGACCACTAACTATCCCATCAATAACCTAAAACTCATTTGGGCCCACCAAAGCCCAATAATGAATGGGCTCTCCCGAGGCCCAAATCGCAAGTCCAAGTGACAAACCCAACTCAAGGGTCCAAGGCAGATATATATATATATATATATATATATATATATATATATATATATATATATATATATATATATATATATATTCCTCTGGTCTAAAACTCTAATGTAATAAGCCCAAACCCCAGGCCTAACACTCAATGCCCAAAATGAGACTTAGCCCAAAAGTTCACAGTGATGTTATGCGGGGGTACCTCCCTTGGTACACTCAGCGTACTCATAGATCCAAATTGGCCACCGGGGACACTTGGTCAGTACGCAGGGCGTACTGGAATTACGCACAACGTACGTCCCAATTTCACTCGTTCTACTCATTTGGTCTTGATCAGTTAAGACCTTGGCTCATATTACAGATCTGGACTCCCTAATAGCTCTTACTCCATAAAGTTAGTGAGTTTAAGCCTTTGCATGGTTGATAAAGTCCCAAACCCAAATACACTTACTCTTTACTCCAAAAAATGTTCATATCTCATGCATGGAGAGATCTTGACGACCAAGATCTCATTTTTATGACTCCAAATGACTAAAAGCATCTATAAGGACATATATTATACAATGGAGTTCATCCAACTCATAAAGTTCGAAGCTTGCGACATAAAACCCTAAAAATGGACTCAAAACAGGAACTAGCACAACAATGAGCAAGTTTCAAACTTGATACCTTTGGAAGATGCACCAACAAGTGTATAACTCAGATCCAAAAGCTAGATGCTCAAGCTATTCTCTTTCAAGGCTCATTCTTCTTCCAAGGACAAACATAAGAAGTCATCACCACACTAGATCCACATAAAGCCACCAAGATTCAAACTTTATACTTTCTGGAGCTAGATCAATATGATTAGGGCTTGGATCCACAAGCTCCAAGCCAAGAAATGCTTCCTCAAGGAACTCCTTCTTCCACAATAAGCACCAAAAACTTCACTAAATCACCAAAAATCTCAAGAATCACTCCAATGGAGACTTAGGGTCGATTTATAGGGTTTAGAGGAATGGAGGCTGAAGATATTAGGGTTAGGTTATGAGATAAGGAGCTTAAATAGGGTCCAAGAGCCTAAAATAGGGTTCAGGTCTGATTGGCATACGCCCAGCGTACATATGGTACGCCCAGCGTACTCCGAAGAACATTCGCGACCATCCTGGTCAGTACGCCCAACGTACTGCCTACTTCACCAGTACACCCCGTGTATGCTTTGTGTACGCCCATCGTACTCGGCTAACCCTGAAACCACAAAACTTCTGAAGGCCACAACTTCTTCGTTATAAATCTGTTTCCGACGATCCTTATATCCATGAAAAGGTAAAGAGAGGCCCCACACTTCTATCATCTTTATTCCTCCTGGATCCCACTTGAACTCAGATCCAAAATTCATGAAAAGCCCGCACTAGCGCCTTTAACAATACATTTAGGCTCTAAAGCACAAACCGAACTCTTTTATCACACAACCTACCTTACCCACATCCCAAAAAGGGCCTAAACCTTTCTCTTTCAAAGCCTCAAAACCTTCTCATACTCGGATTAAGGCCCACAGGCCTTAAACAGATCCAAAATTCATGAAAAGCCCGCACTAGCGCCTTTAACAATACATTTAGGCTCTAAAGCACAAACCGAACTCTTTTATCACACAACCTACCTTACCCACATCCCAAAAAGGGCCTAAACCTTTCTCCTTCAAAGCCTCAAAACCTTCTCATACTCGGATTAAGGCCCATAGGCCTTAAATCACAAAACATTCCGGAATAGGATGTTGCAATATATATATATATATATATATATATATATATATATATATATATATATATATATATATATATATATATATATATATATATATATATATATATATATATATATATATATATATATATATATATATGTCCGCTTTGGGCCACTCGGCACGAGGACTTCCCAGGGGGTTACCCATCCTGGTACTACTCCCGCCCGAGCACGCTTAACTGCAGAGTTCTTATGGGATCTACTGCCCTCACGGCTTTAAAACGCGTTGTGACAATGAAGGTATCCACACCCTTTATATGGAGATGTTTCGTTCTCCTTCCAAGCCGATATGGGATCAGATCTAACCCACTTTCACCCCCCATTATAGGGTTCGACGTCCCCGTAGAGGGTTAGATCTGATCCCACATCGGCTTGGAAGGAGAACGAAACATTTCCTTATAAAGGGGTGTGGATACCTTCCTTGTCACAACGCGTTTTAAATCCGTGAGGGCAGCAGATCTCATAAGAACTCTGCAGTTAAGCATGCTTGGGCGGGAGTAGTACCAGGATGGGTGACCCCCTGGGAAGTCCTCGTGCCGAGTGGCCCAAAGCGGACAATATTGTGATACGTGCCAGAGGGGGATGTTACAAATGGTATCAAAGTCAGGGCACGGGTCGATGTGTTCGACGGGGACGTCGAACCCTATAATGGGGGGTGAAAGTGGGTTAGATCTGATCCCACATCGGCTTGGAAGGAGAACGAAACATTTCCTTATAAAGGGGTGTGGATACCTTCCTTGTCACAACGTGTTTTAAAGCCGTGAGGACAGCAGATCCCATAAGAACTCTGCAGTTAAGCGTGCTTGGGCGGGAGTAGTACCAGGATGGGTGACCCCCTGGGAAGTCCTCGTGCCGAGTGGCCCAAAGCGGACAATATTGTGATACGTGCCAGAGGGGGATGTTACATATATATATATATATATATATATATATATATATATATATATATATATATATATATATATATATATATATATATATAATCAAACATATACCAATCATAAAGAAAGTGTATGAGTGATAAGTCACTATATCAGTTAGTGAACACTAACTATCCCACTTTGGTTCCAATTTTCAATTGATGCTTCTTGGTCCATATTTTTCTCTTAGGCCTATTCATAAACATTAACAATCATATTAATACTTGTCTTAGCCTATTAAGAGCTTAATGACTCTTTAGATCAAAATAACCACTTAATGGGTTAAACTCTATCTTTTCATTCTCTATCTCAAAATCTCAATCAATTAATGAATTAAGCTCTCCATATTACCTAATTCATTGTAATCTAACTCTAAAGCATCAATTACTCAAAAACGTTAGTTAGGGTTTCAACCCCTAACAATCACTAAATTGTTTTCACCATGGAAATCACTCCCGAAGCCTCTTAAAAGCTTCTATACACTATCAATAGCATCATAATTGAGTTATAAATCGACTAACTAAAGCAATCTAACCAAATTAATGATTCCACCATTAAAGCTCAAAGCTTCATAAAAATGAAGAAATCATTACCTCAAGGGGGAATGGATGTTAATCCTCTCAATCCATCGTCTCTTACTCATCTTGGCACCATTTTCACATCATCATCTTCTCATCTCAACTCCCAATCGATCACCCATGAAGAATGATCGAAATGAGCTCTTAAAATAGACTATAATGTGTTTTTTGCGCTTAGCTACGTCGTGGCAGCTCTCCACTGTTGGGCTTAATTGTGTTGTGTTAAATGTATGTGCTAGTATAGGTTTATTATACCGATTGGGGATTGTCCATTCTCATATTTTGCTTTAATAGTCTAGCCTATATATAGAGTGCATGCATGCATTCTTCGAGTTAACGCTTGTAAAACCCTAGTTGCCATTGTAAGCTTTCACAGATAATTTCTCGTTGAACTCTTCTAAAGTTTATTAATCTAAGCATTCGGCACACGTTTGATCTTCATTATTCTTGTCATTTATTCACGTACTCGTTATAGAATCTGTCGATCTATTCACGTACTCGTTATAGAATCTGTCAATCTATTTATTATTCCCACAATTGGTATCAGAGCCAGTGGCCAGGGTTCGATTCTCTCAGGGAGCAATTTTTGAGGGGGGATTTTTGGGGGTCAGAAATGGCATCGACCAAGTCCTCGCACGATGGATGGAGTGCCGCAATTTAGTGCCTAGTCCTGGATGGCTGAATGCACTATATGGGTAAGGTTGTGCCCTTTCTAACACCAATTGGTTTTAGATTAACTGGTAGCGCTGATGCTCAACACTATCTGCTTTGAAACATACATCCATATATATATATATATATATATATATATATATATATATATATATATATATATATATATATATATATATATATATACACACACACACGCACACGCATAATATAAAGAGGGAGATTATAAGTAATAACTCACCTTATTAGTCAGTGAAGACTAACTTTCTCATCTTCCTCTACTCTACCATTGATGCATCTGGATCCACCTTTTTTTTCTATTAGGCTGAATCATACATATACATAAGTATCTCAATACTTTTCTTAGCCTATAAAGAGCTTAATGACTCTCTAAGTCAAAATAACAACTCAATGGATAAAAAAATGTATCTTTTCATTCTTTGTTTCTTAATCTCAATCAATTAATGAATTAAGCATCATATAATACCTAATTCATTGCTATCTAACATCTAATGCACCAATTAACATAATCTCGTTAGTTAGGCTTTCAGACTCTAAATCTCATTGGATTAATCCCACTCATGAGGGTTACATACAATGCTTGTTTAAGTAATCTAAACATCCTTAACCGCCACATGCCCCTCATCATTTCGCAAAATCGTTGGAGCTCAGCCTTATAGGGCTTAGGTGGTGTTTATGACAAAAATGAAAGTCTTAACAACCTTAGATTATGATGCGTAACCGTGTTGTAGTTTCTTACTCACCACGTTATAGTGACCACTTTGAACTCGGTCAATGGCTGCGTAAATGCTTGCCACGCCATATTGCGCTTCCTCCACTAGTAACCTACTTTTGCCACTGCATAGTGGTGCCCATACATCACACTGCGGAGAAAAATGCATTTTTCTTCTTTCTTATGTCAAACCCTTGCCTCACGTGGAGGTCTACCCACCATGTTGTGGTTGTGGTTTGACAGCAGCCCCTTGGGCTGATTCCATTCCAACTTTGGGACAACTTTGTCCCAACTTCTAACCTTTGTATCTTCTTCATTTTTAACTCATTTTCTATGATCTTTATGTCTACGCAAAGGTAGGAACAAACTCTACACTTCTGTTAAGTCACAACTCATTGAATTAATACAAATCTTAATCTATTAAGTCAGAAACTTGTCCCAAAAAGCATAAAATTCCCATTTTACCCTTTTGGACATAAATTCATCTTCTCATACCTTTTTTCTCTTGAACTTACTCATAACATCTTCTATGCGACTTTAACTCTTATTGGCCATTTTCATGAAGTCCCAACTTCATAATATCATATCTTTCTCATAATTGACCATTTTATTCTTTTGGTCAATATTTGACTAAAAGTCAACTTTCTCTAAATTTCAGGTTCTTACATTATAGGGTTTGAAAAATAAATTTAGCTTGATATCTTAATAGCTCATATTTTATCTCAATAGTCCAATCCACTTAAAATATAACCCAATAGATAATAGTCGAGTCATACTTAAAATTAGCAAAAAAAAGAGAAAAAAATTGTGCAATTGATCTGCTGAAATGTAAATTGAAACTCTGACTTCCCTTCGGATGTTCCAACTTCCACATTTCATGCAACACACATGTTGTCGTTGAAAAGCCACTAGCGATCATCGGACGTCGATCAACCTCATTTAACCTATGACCATAGTTCCACCTTGGCCTCACCCAATACATGGGAGACTTGGGCTTAGGTCCAGGGCAGCAAAATATTGGGGGCATCTAGTTAGTCCAACTATGTCTATAGTATATATACTAATGGCCCATAAAACTTAACCTATATCTTGTGATTTGTTTTTGGCTATGAGCAAGAAATAGGAAAAAGAAACGCACCAAACAATCAATTGATCATCAAAAGTGCATAGAGAAATGAAACGTCCACTAGAAACCATTTAATGTTGCTGTCAGTGGGAGAAATCAATGGCTAGAATATGTCTTTGATAAATAAAAAGTAAGAACAAATTTATCTATTTTTCACTTTCAGTCGATAAATCGATAATACTTAGCTCTCATATCTCAATTTCTTAGTTATCAGTTGACACTTGACAATTATGATATAGAGATTTATCTAATATGTTTCAACTTTAAGATCATGGTTCTAGCCTTCTAGGTCCGAGTCTTCGAGATATAGTGATACTGATACCATTATTATTCTAAATTTCTAATTTAATGATTTAGGTGTGATCGTTTCTTATTGTTGTTTCATAAATCAGATTTGGGTGAGGTTAATTTCAAAACCTATTTATTTTGGTTTCTTTCATAAATTTACTTTATTTCTAATCTATTTAATTTCTTCTCTATTTGATTATAGTTAAAAAGAGTGAAAGTCTCAAGGACTTATTGAATTTTTGTATATGATTTCTCCACTATTTGAGCTTTGATTTCTCCTTTATTTGTGCTCGATATCTACTGTTTCATAAATTAAATTTAGGTTAGTTCAATTTTGAAATATTTTTATTTAGGTTTGTTTTAGAAATCTACTTTATTTCTTATCTATTTGATTACGGTAAATAAGAGTCAAAGTCTCAATGACTTAATGGATTTTTGTGTCTGATTTCTCCACTGTTTGAGCTCTGATTTCTCCTCTATTTGTGCTTGAAATCTATTGTTTTGCATATGATTTTTATGGTTTGATTCAACCTTCAAGAAAAATTGATGACTATATGTGGTTTACTTCTCATACAAATTTCTAAAGATTTGTTCTAAACTTTTTGTGTTCTAGTTTATGTGATGTGAAGCAGGAGCCATATTTTTGACTTCTTTTATTTTGAATACCTCATATCCAGACTTCTAGAGGCAACATAAGTCTTATTTCATAAACTTTGGTCAAGTTGTATCTTTCTTTGTTTAGCTTTTATAATTAGATTTGTTGAGTTTTTAATATGATTCCCCAAAACAACCATTAGGTGCTCAAAATAGAAAACAAAAAAAAACAAGAAGAGGCTAATCATTTAAAAGGTTCATTGAATATTTTTTTTTTGTTATAAATCAAAATGGAAATAAAAATAATTTTAATTATCCGATTAATAATTTTAATAATCCACCTAGTACTTCCAATGATCCGGTTGAAATTCCTAATGATTTTGAAAATAATGACTTTGTTGATGAAGATAAACCAAGTGATTTTAATAATTTTTATCCTAGAGTACGAGATGATTTAGATTTAAAAATGAAAGATTTAATAATAGAAAAAATGTCTAATAGAGAAATTGATACCAATTCAATTTTTCCAAAAAATGCGATTGGTAGACATTTTGCATGTGATTTTTTATTTGTAAATTAAGAACTGATGATTTTATGATAGCAAATGGTTAGTGTATTCAAACGAACTTGATAAAGTTTTATTGTAGGTTATTTAAAACTGTTCGAACTAAAAGTAATATGGCAACCGAAGGAACTAAAGATTGGAAACATCTTAATGAAACATTAAAACACCATGAAAATAGTTCTGATCATATGATCAATTTAAGAACTTGGTTTGAAACACAAATTAGGTTAAATAAAAATAAATAATTGATAAAAAATTACAATAAATGATAAATAAAAGATACCGAACATTGGAAAGAAATTATGGTTATAATTATTTTTGTTGTAAAATGTTTAGCAAAAAAATTATTTGGCTTTTTGTGGTATAAATGAAAAAATTTATAAAAATTCGAATTGTAAATTTTGAAGTGTGCTTGAATCGATTGCTGAGTTTGATCCGGTAATGAAAGAACATTTCGAACGATTAAAGACAAAGAAACGCATAATCATCATCATCTTAGTCATAAAATTCAAAATGATTTAACTGAAATGTTGGCATCCGAGGTAAAAAGTGAACTTATTAAAAAAAAGCAAATTTTTTTTCTATAATTCTTGATAGCACTCCGGATGCAAGTCACCAAGAACAAATGAATTTGATTATAAGATGTGTAGATATGGTAAATGTTCCATTAAAAGAAAGAAGAGTATTTTTTAGAGTTTTTAATTGTAGAAGATACTTCTGTTCTAGGTCTTTTTAATGTTCTACAAGATGCTCTAAAATCACTTGATTTGAATATTAGTTATGTTCATGATCAAGGGTACGATAATGGAATAAATATGAAAGAAAAACACTAATGCGTTAAAAAAAATGATTTCTTGATTTACATTATAGAGTTTTTTTTATGTCTTGTGTATGTCATAGTTTAAAAATCGTTTTGTGTGATATGACAAATTTTCGCACAAGGCAAAAATGTTTTTTGGTACATGTCAAACAATTTATAATGTTTTTTCTAATTCTATAAAAAGATAAAGTATCTTTTTGAATTTATAAATGATCTAACACTTAAATCATTATTTGCTACTCATTGCGAAAGTCATATCAAAACCGTTAAAACAATAAAAACACAATTTTTCCAAATAAGAGAAGCTTTAATAAAATTATCTAAAATAAGTGATGAGGATAAAATGTATAGAGATGTTGAATCACTAGTAAATGACGAACTTTCTAATTTTAAATTTATTTTAAGTTTATGTATATGGTACAAAATTTTGTATAAAATTAATTTGGAAAGTAAAATTTTATATATTATTCTTGATGTTGTGGCAAAAAAAATTTAAAGGGGCTGCTTAATGATTTTGAAGGATATAGGGAAAGTAGGTTTGACTATGCTATTACTAAGAAATAGCAAATAATATTGGAGTTGAACCTGAATTTCCTAAATACGTATTTATAATAAAAATCAGTTTGATGAAATTCTAGATAACGAAGAACACTAATATTATCAAGAAACATTTAGAAAAGATTATTTTATTATTCTTGTAGATATGACTTTTGCTCAACTGAAAAATAGATTTTGAACAAATACAATATTTTGAATCTATATTTGGTTTTTTGTTTGTTGATTTCAAATTAATTTCTTTAGTTGATCATGAATTAAAAAAATATATTTTTTAAATCCTTAGTTCAATTTGAAAAATGGTGAAGAATATGATATGATGGAAGTAGTTTATTTATTGAATTACAAATTTTGAAGAAATGTTGTTAGATGAAACATATAAAGGTAAAAGTCTTTGGACATCTATTCAAAAAATGGAATATGCAAAAAGAATGCATATGTTTCTTAAAGTGTTGGTTGCATATAGAATATTGTTGACGATACTGATTATGGTTGCTTCAATGAAAATAAGTTTTTATAAAATTAGAGCTCTTGAATCCTATCTCCGAACTCCCATTACTCAAGAAAGATTGAATGCATTAACGATTTTAAGTATTGAGAGTGATTTTTTTACAAAATATTGATTATTGTAAAATAAAAGATGTCTTCGCTTCAAAAAATGCATGATGATATTGTTTTAGATGATTTTGATAAGTTTTTGTTTATATTATTTGTTTGATTATAAAATTTACTGCATTTTTTATTTTATAAATCTTTTATATAAACGTTAAATACATATATATAATGACATAATTTTTTTTATTTTACCCCAACACCCTCCACACTCCATGTTTGTCATTGTCAATTGCTATTTGTCTGAGTCTCACTCAGAATTAAGAAATCAAAGAAACTGAGAAGCATCATAGATACAATTAACAATTAAATGTGATTCTGGATTTGTGAATTTATGATTATTGTTTTGTCTTCGCTCTTAGAGGCCTAGAAATAAGAAGATATTAATTGATTGAATGACTGTTCATTTGTTTGATACATAAACATTGATACTTCAATTCTTTGATACTTTGATGGGTGATCAACTTTGATTCTTTGATACCACTAGTATTTTTTACTATTTCTTTTTTATTGATTTCCCTAAACAATGTGGTTTTGTGTTCTAGATTTGATACACTTTGATATATGGATTGGACATTCTTTAAGCATTTGTATTTGTCCTTAAGGCTAAGGCAAGATAATGCTTTAATTCAATTAGCTAGGGCAGTATTAATACTATTTAAGGCCTCGTAAATGACTAATAAGAGAAACCCGTTCATTCTAATTGAAACGTACCCCACATATCCTATCTAAATAACTATTTCACATGAATGATCGTTTAAGAAACACAGTATCATCAGTACCACTCTACTTCCATTATCTCTTAATTGTAGTACCCTAAAACATAAATGGCATGAAGACAATTTTTATATTTTCAAACAACAAAATGAAAAAAAAGAAAAGAAAAGAAAGAGGACATGAGTTAATATGGTTGTTTAAAATGGAGAGAGAGGACATAAATTCATAGGAGTAGATGAATAAACTTATGGTGGGATTTAAAGTGTGTAGAGGGGGTTGTGGAAAGCTTTAAAAGTTTTAGTAGTTCAAAGGGGGAAGATGACTAATGTTTTAAATACAAGGGGACGTGTCAAATTTAATAGCCGAGGGGGTGTTGGGTGCTTTTAATTAAAGTTTTGTAGTTCTTTGAGTGACCCAATTGTGGAAGTTGGTTTTTAATGAAACCCCATTAAAAGCTCTTTCTCTATGTGCATTCATGGCTTCCTTCAACTGTATCTATACAGGCTCTCTTACTCCTAATTTAATGATAGATTACACTACACCCCTTTCTCTTCGTTAACGTGACTTTTAAGTCCTTCTTATCAATGTTAAGAGACACATGTAGTCCTAGTGCATACTGAAAGTTTAAAGCTCTTTGATTTCTAGAGTATTGTAATTCGGTTAATTATAGCAACACATAAATTTCGAGTACTGATATTACATTTGTGTGTTAGGCATCTCAGGAGCGTATCAATACACAAATTTAAAGACAAATAGTTTCACTATTTATATGATCAAAAGATGTGCGCAATCCATGTCGTTCAGTGAGATATTTGAACCTTTATGTATTTGATCATATACATGTCATATTGGTATAACAAAAGTAAAGATGAGCGACCTGTTATATTAGTTGCAACTATATGTATTGGAGAGAATGATCATAAGAATCCGACTGTAGGATAAAAATCATAGCATGCAGAAAGACATAATTTGTTTATTATGTTAGTATTTCCTATATATTTTTAATTGGATTTACCAACTGAATGTATATTAATTGGATTGCTATCTCATCATAACCTGTTATAATTAATAGATGACAACCAATAGATGGAGCTAGTATATGGAAATATATTTCATCATCAATCTCAAATATGTAGTTATCTCATATGCGAACATACAATTAATAGGTGATTATGACCTTTAACGAGTTTTTGATATGTATAATCAATGTATATGAATTATTAAGGACAAGTGTATAGTTTAAATTGAAATTATTTATCAAAATATATACTTTTCATTTAATAATAGGTGTGTGTGTGTGGTATGCTAAGTTCCTAACTTTAATCAAATTTTATATACAACATGCATGAGTGGTCAATCAGATTTCAGATGTAGTCTTTGGTCAACAACAGTAGTAATGAGTCGATATATATCATGAATTACAACAAAAAAATATCATCAAAACTACGTCAATTTGTATTGGCGTAAAGTACTCATGAACAGGGTATAAATTCTTACTTCATAACCAAACAAATCGTTCATATTATTAATTTTGCTCGGTTCATAACATAGGTCTCATAATCATGCATGCATATGAGTAAATGTGACCACACATATGAAAGAGAGAGTTGGTTGTGACTTAAACATTTGGTAGAACTACACACAATATATATATTGTAGCAGTAATTGCAAAACTCAAACTTCACTTGAAGTGCACGTCATGGGGAGTTCTGATGGGGCCTTACTAGTTTCACATTTATTATTTTGCCCCTTTTAGATTCTCCCTTGCAGTTATGCGCTTATTTTATTTATGCTAACCTCATTTACCTCCTTTTTCTCTTCTCCTCTATATAAATCTCATAACCACTCCACAATCTTGGTCACACACACAACGCCTTAAACACACACACCAGCAGTGATAAGAAGAGGAGAACTTCTCTCTCACTCTCTCTCTCTCTCTCTCTCTCTCTCTCTCTCTCTCTCTCTCTCTCTCAAATATATGGTTTCTTTTCATGCATCTCTCTTGCCTATATCAACAATGATTCAAGACTGCGAGGATTCTTCCAGAAAGAGGAAACGCGAGGGGTCGTTACAACCAGAAGGTTTCTTGGATGACCTCAACGAGTCAAAAATTAAATACTCAAAAAGATCGGTGCTTGACACTGAGCTTCATCTTGAGACTCCCATGCCCTTGGAGTGGCAACGATGCCTCGATATCAAGGTAATTGAATTATAAATCTCACATAAATAATTAAAATACTTTGTTCTTAATTAAAGGTACGTACTTTTGTTTTTTTAGAAAGACTTAGAGGAACACTTTTGCTTTAAAGAAAACTTTTCTTTCAAAAACCGGTTTCAAGTTATTGAGTGAGATACATCCACGTGATCACCAACAGTTTCATCATTTAAGAAGAAAAATATTTTTCATGATTTTTCATGATTTTCAGTTTTTGTATACGGAAAAGTTTTAAGATTTTTTAGTGAATTATGAAGAGTTCGTCAAGAGACCGAGCTCACACGTCTTAACTTATGGACGCTTCAAATTAAGCAAACTCTTTTAGGATTGAATTACTCTTATTTCGTCTATTTGTTTACAAACAATTCAATTCTTCATTTACTTTTTAATATTCTTATAATAATTTATCAATGCAGTCTGGCCAAATATACTATTATAACACAAGAACTCATAAAAAGACTTCAAAGGATCCGAGATGCAGTCCAGAACCAGCCAATAACATGAGTCTTGATCTTGAGCTCAACCTACCCTGTGGATCATCGGATACCACAAGGAAACACCATGTTGCAGACAACTTCTCAAAGTTCAAGTCTCTAAGCAAAACCTCCAGCAAAAACAGCAGCGCTGGTGGTGGAGCACCCTCGTGGTTGGCGTTGGAAGGCGGAGATCAACAACAAGAGATGGTAACAGCAGTGTGTAAAAAGTGTCATATGTTGGTGATGATGTTCAAGACTTCACCTTCATGCCCTAATTGTAAATTCATGCATCCACCTAGTCAAACCCCTCCTAGTCTCTTTACTAGAGAATTAAGCCTCTTGTGTTAATTAATCAAGGTTTAACTATTAATTAAGTGCCTTAGTCATTTTATTATAAAATTAACTGATGAAGAATGTGTAAAATTTTAGTTACTATAAAAAAGTAGTTTTCTGTAGTTTTCTGTCTTCTCAGTTCTCTTACACTGATTAAAAAGAGTAAAACACGGAATTAGAAAGGTTTGCTTTTGTTGAATTTCCGTTATAAAAGTATGACGATCGAGATTCGGGACATATATACAGTAGTGAAGGTATGAAGGGATTAGCAGGCTCAGTTATCTCTTTAAAAAATTTTGTAATTAACAGAATTATTTAAAAATTATAATTAAAAGTTATAAATTAGTCTAGACTAACGAGTTTTTTGGTTTATGTATTCCGTGTATATTTGATTTTTGACATAACGAATGTATGGTCTTTTTGGTTTAATCCAAAACTTAAAACAGATATACAATAAAACCCTGCTACAGGATGATGTAAGGCATATAATGAAGTGTACCAGACATCCCTTTTCCCAAAGTTCATTTGTGATAATATTAAAAGATGTAAATGGTGACTCCATTAAATATAAGAATTATATGTACTTTTTTCTTTTTGTATATGCATTCATATCTATATATTTATATTTGTATTTATATATCTGCACTAATTATATATCCTATATATAAATATCATTTAAAATAAATAATATGGTTAAAAATAAATAATTTATATTTAAGGTTTAGGTTTAGAATTAGGAAAAATACATTAAAACCCTTAAGTTTTTTCGAAAAATTACAATTTATTCTAAAATCACTTTTAGGTGTGTTAAAATAGAAAGTTTTCATTTTTTTTGCTTCTTATATATCGCTTAACAGGTTTTAAACTCTATAATCGGTTAGCATGTCACGTGGCTACCATGTTGGTAACCGACTAGTCTTAATGGTTGACATATACATTAGTTTAGTAGCTTCATTTAAAAAACTGAAGAAGTGAGAACACAAAGAAAAGATGCCGGAATCAAACTCGCAACCTCAAGCAAACAAGGCCAATGCCTTAATTACCCACTACGCTGTAGCCATTTTGGGTTTTTAATCTTGCACACATACACATGGAAAAAGTTGTATTTTTTCCTTAAATTTGTATTTTTCGTATATTTTTGCGTCTACATAATATATAGATAATAAATATGTATTTATAGTTTTATACTTCAAAATACATATTAACATTTTTTATAAACAAATAATAAATAAGTATTTATTATTAAAAGTACATAAAAATTTGTGTATATGTACTTTTACCATTCCTGAATCTTCAAACAAATTACATTACGAATTCAACCATAATAAACAAAGTATATTACCATAATATAATATACAAAAAAGTACAT
The DNA here is from genome assembly GCF_051521515.1 of Lactuca serriola. Taxonomy (NCBI): domain Eukaryota; kingdom Viridiplantae; phylum Streptophyta; class Magnoliopsida; order Asterales; family Asteraceae; genus Lactuca; species Lactuca serriola. The sequence continues at coordinate 51,161,265 of NC_136416.1, forward strand.
TACCATTTCAAACATAATGAAGAAAATAAATTACCATTCAAAATAAATAAGCCAAAAGTTAGCAATTTATGAAGTGTTACCACGTCAAATAACAATCACCAATTATCTTTAAACTCAATCAAAAGTAGTTTATGAGATCATTTATCAAAATGAACACAGCCAAAAACAAACAAACAAGCATACTCATTTACAAACACATTCAAAAATATTTTGACAAACACAATAAAAATATAGCTTCAAAAAGATGTAGGCCCAACTGTATAAGACGTATGAATCTTTTTTGTGTCTCAATATGTAACGCATGTTTTCCGGTATGTTATTTACCAAGTTATTTAATTTTTAACGTTTACGAAAATGGGTTTTGGAGTTGGAACATGACGCAACATTTTCTTGACGCGGCGTGAATGCCATGTGTTAGGTGCGATGTACCTTAAGTGAATGGTGCAACAAGCCTATGTAAAGGTTAAAAAACATGGGTCTCAGGACTTGGACCCAATTTAATGGTTCTAACTTTTAGGGTTTCATCATTTCCTTAGCCTTCATCTCCAGAGAGCCCTAAAGAGAAACCCTAGGCTCCTTTTTGTGATTCTTTGGAGCCTTTTGCCTTTTAGAGTGTTCCTTGCAAAAGAAGGTTGAGTTTCAGTGCAAGTGAAGCAATTTTGATCAAGAGAAGTCTCAACCTTCTCATCATCTTTTAGACCTTTGTAAATTAAAAAATTCCAACTTTTATGGCTTTAATGCATAAATCTAAAGTTTTGGGTTGTTTGAGTGTATTTTGGTTCCATTTCTTAATATTACTTGGAGTTTAGGAAAACTCTAGGATTATAGAGTTATTTTTTCTTATCATTTCTGGACCAAACATGAAGAAAAGAGTACATGTATGAGCTCTCTTGGCTCCATACATGAAGGACTTATCTTTTTGTACCCATTTTAGATTTTGGGTTGGTGTTAGACTTATTGGACACATTTATTTGGATAAAGTTAGAAACTTTATCCATTAAGAAGCACTTTGGATGATTTCGGGAGAGTGTGGAGTTCTGACTTAAGGGATTAAGAGCTTAACAAGGAAGGTTGTTAAGTCAATACACACGATGTCCTTGTTTATGGGTCGTGGCACGTCTCATGAGTCCCGTCGCGACTATTTTGTATTTTTATGGACGCGACACGTCTTTTGAAGGTCGTGGCGTGTTTGATCATTTACCATTGACTTTTTGACCAATTTGACTTTTGGTCAAACTTTGATATATTTGAGTATTGGACATAGTATGTTTGGTATTAGGTGCTGGCCGTTTATTTGCTGAGACTGCTATGGATTTGTGACTTCTTGATTCATGTGAGTTTTCTCACTCTACTATAAAAGGTGTGGTACTATTTTAGTACATATGTATACTTAGACCAGTATAGTTTTTTGTATGTTGACTGCTAGTCAAATGATATGTTCTTATGACGATATGCAATAATGACTGATCGACGAAAGGTCGTGAGTCTACAAGCGATGATTGATTGGTGAAAGGTCATGGGTCTATAGGTGATGACAGACCGATTATAGGCCCTAATGTTATAGGTTGACCATGGATCAGTGATATACCATGACTCTAGCACATAGACAAAAAGTCGTGAGCCGTCAGGCGGTATGTATTGTATGTGTAACATTCATAAAATTCTTGAAAACTTTAAACTTTTTAACAACCCAAAACCAACATTGTATATAAATTGCTTTCAAAATAAGTTTCACATCAGAGAAATCCCAAAATCATAAAAAAAAACATGAGGAAGTGCACGATCATGCCTTTGCCTTGCCGCGGTCCTTTGAGGTGCCTGAAACACAATCCAAAACTGTAAGCCCAAAGCTTAGTGAGTTCCTCCAAAATAACGATACATAACATATAACACAAATAGAATAACAACATGTAATGGGTCCACAGCTTAACAAAATAGATTACCCCTAAGCCCAGAACATAAGTCTGGCTTGCCCTCGGTCCACAGCTTATGCCAGGCTTGCTCCCTGGCCTGATCAATCCTTGGACTAAATACCGCTAAGCCCTTAGTACGAGTTTGGAATGCCCTTCCCGGCCCTCAGCTCGTATATGGGATGCTCATGAGTCCTCAGTATGATTCTGGCATGTCCTCCCTGGCCCTCAACTCATATCTGGCATACTCCAGGGTTTGTTGGCTACAACACGGAGCAATACAACCTCAACCCAACCCATACAATATGTCGACATATAAAAAGATAATATCATATACAAATAAGCAGACAGTATCACAGGTAGTCCTACGGATCTACCATAATAGCATATCAAATCTAGCATGCATATCTATTCCATACTCAGCATATCAACGAATATATGGTTATCAAACCAATGGGCCGACCTTGGTGCCTTCGACCCGAAAGTACAGTGAGGAAACACCTCACAAGTAGTGCATAACTGATAAGATCTAACTCCGAATCTCAGCTCTCGACTCAAATGCCTACAACCACCATGTGACCAATTCCATCAAGATTCTGAAATACCCAAATTGCCCTCAAAAGTCAAACTTGGTCAACCATGGTCAAAGTCAGAGTCAACGGTCAAGGTCAACAGTCTATGTTGACCCAACTCGTCGAGTGCACCAATGAACTCATCACGTTTCTGTAGTACTCAGAAGGTCTGGAAAACCTTAGCCAACTTACTAAGTTGGTTGGAAAACTTGCCGAGTTTTCCCCAATTTAACACATTCAATTCTTTTATCGAATCTAAAGCTTCAAAATGTAGATTTGATACTTTGGAGCTAGAAAAGCATGTAAAGTTGCCAACTTTACACTCATTCAAGCCAACAAGAAGCTGTAGAACTCATGAAATGCTTAATAAAGGACTTAATGCATGAATGAGGCCTAGAACCTAATAAAGCTTGCAACTTTAAGCCAAATGAGGCCACAAAATGGCTATATATAAAGTGACAACCCATAAAACACTCAGCTCCTTGAACAACCCGACAATGAGACAATAATCACAATAAAACTTCAAGGAAGAGATCTAAGAGATAAGAAAGAAAGGTGTCGACTTTATACCTCAAAAATGATGCAACAAGTTGGAAGGTTCTAGATCTATAGCCTTCCTTTCAAACTAGACACTTTAATCTTCAAGGCTCCTTCAAAAGAATACCAAAAATCAACTCTCCAAGCTCTCTCCAAGCTGGCACACTCAACTTTGGAAGATGACACACGAAAATAGGGTTTCTGGATAGTGGAGGCTGGTAAGGAGGCCAACTAAGGGACTTAAGGCATTTAAATAGGGTGAAACACCCTAAAAATTAGGGTATCATTCTCAGCTGGCAACTCGCCGATTTTAGGCACCTCGACTCGCCGAGTTGGTTCATTAATATCCGTGGCCAAAAGTCACCTCAACACGCCGAGTTGAGGCTTCTAACTCGCCGAGTTCCAAAGAAAACATGTATAAATAATTAAATTTCATACCTGAGGATTGGGATGTTACAGTATGTACAATGGAATGTATGGCATATTAGGAACTCATTATGATTTGTGCTTACAGTTTAAAGTTAAAATGTTTTTCAAGTTGTTCCACTAGCCGAGGGAAGGGCGCGACTTGACTGTACATGCATCAAGATTGATATGTTTTGGATTTCCGCCAACTCTGATTTATGCTTTTGACTTGAGATTTGGTGTTTGAAACATTTTGATACTTATTACCTTTTTATAAAAATGATTTTGAGTTGTTTACTTATATTTTGAAAATGAAAATCTGGTTTGAAAATTTGAGACGTTACAAGTTAGTATCAGAACCTTGGTTTGAGGGATTTGAATGAATGTTTTCGTGATTCCAAACGATTTTTATATTTTTTTTGAAAAATAACTTTATAAAAGAAGGAAACATGCAAAGTGTACAGTCAATCGGAGCTCATAAAGGAAACTGATTCAAAATATATCCATATTTATTTTGTATGCTCTTTATTTAGTTGGTAGATATGCGTGCTAGAATGTAAGATACAGATATACTTAGAAATTGCATGTTAGAATTGTATGATTATTAGAGATGTCTTGTTGCCTTAGATGTTGTTTGTAACATCCCTAATATAATAACATAGATTTTTCATTTAAAACAGATTAGTCAAATAAAAACCCTTGTGTAACATCCTAAAAGTCATGACATTTTTTTTATAAAATATTTCCATAAAACCATATATAGTAAATCATTGTTTTGAAACAATCCACATCAAAATAGTATCAAAATATCTTAAAAACATAATTCAGCAGGAGGATGTGTATGATCATGCCATCGCCTGTCTCGATCATCTGATGTACCTGAAACCATGAAATCAACAACTATAAGCCAAAGAATAGTGAATTTCCAAAATATACCCCACATACAACATGTATACAATGCATCCACCAAGGCCTACAACATAAGGTTCGACTGCCACCTGAGCCTTCAACAACAAGCTGGACCACTCCTGAGCCTACAACATAAGTTGGACCACTCCCTTGGGCCTACAATATCAACTGGACCGTCGGTGTATCTTGGCCATCAACACAAAGCATGACCGCATCAACTCAACCGCATTATGTCGACATATGCAAACTTTAATGAATAACCAACAAGTTCATGTAATCATACGGATCTACCAATCTAACAAATAACTACAGCATAGCATCATCCTATACACAAGGATACATAACACAATCTAGTAGGCCGATATCGGTGCCTTCGACCCATGAGTACAGGGAGAAAACTCACATCGAAGTCTAGAAGATAGCTGAACTGATCACAAATCCAAATATCGGATCTACAGGTCACCTATATAATAAATAGGGACAAAGTCTCAATATACAACTCAAAATGCTCCATTTGACCAAAAGTCAAACTTAGTCTAAGTCAAAGGTCAACGATCAACGGTCAAAAAGTCAACAATCAACTTCCAACAGATCTACACTCAGCGTAGCAGCTCTACGCCCATCGTAGAGCCTAAGGTGGCAAAGCAGGACATCAAAGAGTTATGTGCAACGTAGCTAAAACTACTCCCTACATAACATGCTATTGTCCAACTTTTCTTATTAAGTGCTTCATATAAAAAGTTAACCCTCCAAGCTTCCAGATCTACACTAAATGGATGTCTTAATGGATAAAGTCTCTGACTTTATCCATTTTCATGCATATAAAGAGCACTAATCCAAACCCTTGGTCCAAAAGCCTTACATGTCTCAAAAGCACATGCATGGATGCATCAGAGTAACAAAGCTCTTATTTTATGACTTAGCAACCCCAAAAATGATTGGAAATGGTAATCCAATGGTCTGGAGTAGCTCTTACTCATATACACCATGTTTATGGGGACAAAAGCATGAACTTCTTAATCATAACTAGATCTAACATAAACAACATCATGGTTGGAACTTTATACCTTATAGAGATGGATGAGTGGATGAAACTTCTGGATCTACAATGATTTGAGCTGCCAAGTGGTTCCATAATGTTCTTTTTCCTTCAAAAGTGAACATAAAACACTCCAAAGGCTCAAAACTCACTAATGGGGTTCAAGGTTTCCAAGGAGGTTGTTTGGGAGAATGGAGGCTGAAAATGGAAGGTCCTCAAAGGGTTAGAACCTTTAAAAGGGCTCACAACCCCTAGAATTAAGATTTTGATTTTGGGCTCATATGCCTTGCCTAGCTCCATCTATGCCCTGTGTAGATCATTTAAGCCTTGTGTCCAAGCTTCCCTCCTACACGATGCGTAAAAGACTACCCTATGCCTCACGTAGGACTGAACTTTCTAATACTTAAACTTTAAAATAAAGAAAAGAAATATACCTGCAAGGACCGGGTGTTACAATTCTCGTGCACTTGAACTAGATTTCGTCCTCGAAATCATCGACTACAAATAGATCTGGATGGTGTTCACACATCTCCACCTCGGGCTCCCAAGTCCACTCGGATCCCTTCCTTTGCTGCCAGTAAACTTAACCAAAGGTAAAACCTTGTTGTGCAAGGCCTTCATCTTCATATCCAGAATAGCCACCAACCTCTCCACATAATTCAGACGATCATCCACCTAAATGTCATCTAACGGGACCACCACCGATTCATCAACCACACACTTCTGAAGTTGAGAAACATAGAAGGTGTTGTGAATTTGACTAAGCTCCTTAGGCAGATTGAATCGGTATGACACGTTGCCTACCTTAGCCACTACTTGAAACGGTCCAATAAATCGGGGGCCCAACATGCCCTTCTTCCTAAAGCATATCACACGCTTCTAATAGGATGTAACGCTCGTGTTTCTAGGCTAGGCATTAATATTGACATAATGGTCTAGGTTAACCTTTGTAACTCATTTAGAAGAAATGAAAAGGAATTATGTGAATTTTATGTGAATTATGTGTTTTATGCTTAATTATTAGGGTTTAATTAATTAAAAATAAAAATAAGCGTCAAAATTAAAGTGTGAGATAATCCCGATATCTTTACATAAATTTGTAGTGGTCGAAACAAGGATTTCGGGGATATAAAGAATTCCGAAATCCGAGTTATAACGAAGAAGTTATGACCTGTCGAAGTTTCGCGACAAAACCGGCACGGTGCCGAATGTCGTAAAAAGTGAGTTTTTGATAAACTACTTTTTAGCCTTAGTAATCTAAACAAAAGTCGTAGTATTTGTTAAACCGAGAAGTTCGATAAAAAAAACGCCCAAATCTGACTTCATATGAGGAAGTTATGATTTTTCGAAGTTTCAGCTTAGCAGTAGACGGTTAAAAACTCGAATTTTAGATCGAGCGATTTTTAGCCGACACAACCTAAACAAGAATTGAAGGTCTCATCATTAGGAGCACAACGGTAAAAAGTCTAAAGAAAACAGACGTCGGATGAAGAAGTTATGAATTTTTAACGGATTTCCTGTCCTGGTCTGTTAAAAATAATATTATAAAATTTAAAGTCAAAATTAGCCGACGAAGTCTAAACGGAAGTTGTAGAGCGTAATTTTAGCTACGCGTGCATATAAAGAACGTAAAAAACGGAGCTCGTATGTGAAATGAGTTGCCATGTCACCCTCGCTGAAAAAGTGCCACGTGTCTTGCTGAGTCACCAAGCTGCTGAGTCACCAAGCTGTTGAGTCATGCGAAGCCACGTGTCGGATTCTGATTTGACCGAAGGGAGGTCCAATCTGAGGCTCGCATATGCACCGAACCTTGCACCTAGCTCCGAGCCTCACATGTGTGATACGACTCCGCGGTCCAATCAGCGAGTGCCACCGAGACCCTCGCACATGCTGACCACCTGTGGATCGGACACACGCTTCGGACCAATCACAAGAAGCCAGCAGCCCTTCGCACATGCCACCCTTGTGCGAGCCACCCCCCCTGCGAAGCCTCTCAGCCGTCGGATCAGAAGCTTCTCAGCCGTTGGATCAGGACTTCGGACCCTATAAATAGAAGGGTACCTACGAAGGCCCTCTGTTACTTTTGGACTTTTGCCATATTTAGCCCCTCTCTTCATATTTTCTTCATCTTAGAATCCCCCAAAGCCCCGGCATCGATTGTAAGCCCCGGAATACGCCACGAAGTGCCCGAGAAGCCCGAAAAATTTATCTTTTCGGTTTCGAAGCCCGACCTTTTGCAGAGCCCGGTTTCTCAAAAACTCCCGGTTTTATTAGAAACGATCGTTTTAGGAAACGAATTGCTGCCCGATTTTCATTAAATCAAGTGAGTGTGTAGTTACTTTCACCTTACACATAGATATGAAGTATTTTACATAAAATACGTGTTGTGTGAATATATATTGTTTGTTTATTTGAGATGGGTGCTGAATGAATGATTTATACATGTTTTTGAATAATTTGAACTATATATGTATTTTTATCTATGAAAAATGTTGGGTAAAACATGGGTAGATGAAATAGTGAGTATGATGAAAGATGAGTTGGATAAAGGAGATGATCAATAATATTGATCATGAGTTGAGGGTGTGTGGTGAAATTTGAGAGAATCACTTACCCAAAATGTTGGCCCCTGTCATTCAGCAGAGTATGGATGACAACCATGGACTATTCTAGACAGTCTATGAAACACTAGCAGGCCCGCAACCTGTAGGTGTAATGAACTATATGTTCATTTGTTGTACTCTAAAACCCATTGACATGTATTGCAGGAGAGAATACCTGTAAATAATATTGTCGATAAACGAGAGCTATGGACTTAGCACATGTTGAATAAACTTTGGTAGCTATGGAATTAGTGCCCGTTGTATAAACCCCGGTCACGAGGTGACTTTGTGTCTATTCCTTAGGATGAATCCTTAGGAAGGAGTGATAGTTGATTCTTAGGTTAAACCCTTAAGAAATAAATAAAATAATGGGGTTTGGGGTAATTCGGTTGATTGATTGATGTTTAAACATAATAAATTTATGTATTGTGGGTTGAAAACCCTATATGCTCACCAGGCTTCCAAGCCTGACCAACTCATCTGTTTATATTACAGGTAGAGGACCCCGAGCATAGTCGGATGATGATGATGAGTTAATTTTGGATTATAGGCCAGTAGTTACAAATAACCGTCGTAAGGCTTATAATGTCTTGTTTATGCTTTTGATCTGTATCGGAACATGACATCCCGAGGTTTTGATATAAAAGGAAATGATATATTTCTTAAAGAAAGGTTTTGACAAACTTTTATCATATTTTGTTTTGGGGACCAATTCCACAACATCTTTTATAAAGATTTCTCTGATTTAATTTTAAAAAGCATAAATTAAATTGGTCTTTTCTGGCCGAGAAATTAGGGGATGTCACAGTTGGTATCAGAGCATTAGTTTAAGAGAACTAAGAAATATCCTACAATTTCTAGACTTAAACTTAGAATGTTGAGTGATGATTGCGAGATGAGTGTCTATCATAATTTAGACACGAGCACTAGTTTATTTTAGGAAAGATGCCTAAAATGCTTTTATGTGCTAAATGTTTTGTGTTATAGCTATAACGATGCTATTATTTGTTCGGATCTATAGTCTGTTGCCGACCGGATCTGGAAACCTTATGTGTGTAGGATTCTAAACGTATGACTACGATAGTGGAACTAACATATAAACGTTTCGAAGACTTAACATCTAACAAAAATGAAGATCTAAGTTCACCTACGATTGTTGTATAGATCGAAATGGCGAGTACTCAAAGTGGGTTTGGAAGTGATAATCCACAGCCTGAGCCAATCACGATGACTGGAGTGCAGGCAATGGTACGTACGATGTTAGGTGAACAGATGGAAGAAACAAAATGTTTACTTCAACAAAGTAAGGATGAACTTATTGTGCCAGTACGTCAGGCATCTGTTCTTGAGGCAACTATTAGGGTTGCTAAGTCTATTGAGGAAATGATCAATGACACAACCGCCAACAAAGTTGAAGTTGACAAGAAAAGGAAATTTGAGGGGTCTTCAAGGCCCAACAAGAGCAACATATCCTCAAAGTTTGGCAAAAGAAGAGATAAAGGAAAATGGTGCGGGAAGTGCAAAAATAAACACTCTGGGAATTGTGACGGGAAGGTGAAGTGCTTTAAGTGTGAAGAAATATGGCATTACGCCAATAAGTGTACGATTCCCAAGCAGGTGTGCTACGAATGTAAAGAAGAAGGCCATATTTCTAAGAATTGTCCGAAGAACAATGAAGTAACAAGGCCAAGTGCACCATCAACGCCAAAGGAATTTCAGGATATCCTTGAAGAAGCGATTAATAACACTAGGAAGTAGAAGTCAAGACTTGATACCCGAAGATCAAGTTACGAAGTAGTAATGTGAATAGTAACAAGTAGTTTAGCCTATGAGAGACATAGTATAGGGTAAACTTGAACCTTTGTGTAATAGTTTCAAGGAAATAAAATAAACCCTGGTTTTGTCGGCTGATGAATAGAATGGCTGGTGTAATTTTTTTGAAGTTGTCCCAATCATCTGGAATTTCCATCACCAACCAAGTTGAAGTAGAGTTGATCATTGAAGATACGCGTGAAAGAAGTCCTAGTAGAGTCTAGGAAAATTTTATGATTAATTGGACACATTTGTATGTGTTAAATTGTTTTGTGATTTTAGGACTTGGGGACTATGAGACAGTACTTGGGACAAGTATGAGTAGGTGTGAATAGTAGTAGAGATCTATACTACTAGAAGCACAGGACTCGCACTTGGATCAGGGAAAGTCACAAGGTTACCAAGAAGCTATTATTTGATTCCATCTTGTTCTAGTCTGTCGTTACCATCGTTTCGGTAATGATTAAGAAGATGATTGTTATTCCGACCTTAGAGGTCATATCAAATTGAGTCCGACTACGATGAGTTTATTATGTGGTTCAGAGAACCAAGTTCGATGTAACATTTGACTTAAGCCAGAAGATTGAAATGAAAGATGATCAAAGCGATCAATAGAAGTATCGCACTCATTGTTAAAGAAGTTGGTAGTTAGAAATGATACATGTTGAACGGTGATTGTGTCACATTAGAACATGAAGGAAGGTATAATTGTTCTGAAATTTGTCCCTAGGAGATCCGAGTCTAAGTAGTGCAGTATATAATGAGAGATCATTAGAACATGACCCATCGGTCTGTTACAATAAATGAAGGAAAGTACTTATTCCAAGAAGAAGGAGTCCTTAATAAGGATTTATTTTGTAACTCGAAGGTTACAATTGAAGGTCCTATGAAGATCTGAAGCTTTCTAGAATTAACTGGATATTATCGCTGATTTATCCAAGGCTTTTCTTCAATCGCGACTCCATTGACAGCTTTGACCCACCAAGGATCTGTCTATACTTGGAATGAGAAGCATAAGAAGCTTTGAGAAGTTAAAGAAGATGTCGTGTGAAGAACCGACTCTTTCATCACCTGACGGAGTTGATGACTTCACAGTTTAAAGTGATACCTCTGGATTTGAGTTAGGTTGTGTTCTGACCCAAAGGGATAAGGTGATAGCGTATGCATCAAGGCAATTAAAGGAACATGAAAAGAACTACCCCACTCAGGATCTGGAGTTGGCAGCGGTAGTATTTTCCTTAAAGATATGGAGGCACTATCTTTATGGTACTAAATGCAAACTTTTCACTGATTATAAGAGTCTTCAATATCTCTTTAATCAGAAGGAATTGAACATGAGACAACGACACTGGCTAGAATTACTCAAGAACTACGACTGTGAGATACTTTACCACCCTGGTAAAGCAAATGTTGTTGCTGATACTCTCAGTCAGAAGGTAAGTATTGAAAAGAAAAGGGCCAAGAGCATTAAGAATTAAAGTTGTCTTGACAATTGTGAAAAGTATAAAGAAAGCTCAAGAGGAAGCTTTAGAGAAAAAGGACCGAAATAAGGAACGTTTGGGATAAAACGTTGGTGTTTGATACAAACGGTCAAGGACTGGAGGTATTCAAAGATAAGATTTGGGTACCTAGGATGGGAGGAATAAGAGGTCTTCTGATGGAAGAAGCTCACAAGACCATGTACTCGATTCATCCCGGCAATACGAAAATGTATAGAGATCTAAAACCCTATTACTGGTAGCCGATGATGAAGCTCGAAGTTGCTAAAGTATGTGGCTGAGTGTGTAACTTGTGCCAGGGTTAAGGCACAACATCAGAAAATGTATGGGAGTTTAGAACCTTTACCTGTACCCATGGGTAAATGGGAAGATATCACTATGGATTCTGTGACTAAACTGCCCAGAACAAGGAACGGTCACGACATGATTTGGGTGGTCGTTGATCGCTTCACTAAGAGTGCGCATTTCATAGCAACCAACGGGAAATGGTCTATGGATAAACTTGCGAATTCTTATGTGAAGGAAAGTGTGAGGCTTCACGGTGTTTCGTTAACGATTGTATCCGATCATGACAGCCGTTTTACCTCAAGGTTTTGGAGGAGTCTATAAGAGGAAAAGCAGTTTATGGGACTTGAAATAGTCCATTAGATTGCTGAAAAGTTGTAAGTGATTAGGGAAAAAGATGTTAGCTGCTCAAAAGAGCTATGCTGACAAGAAAAGACAACCAATATCATTCGAAGTTGGAGATTCGGTTTCACTTAAAGTCTCGTCGTGGAAGGGACTTATAAGATTTGGTAGAAGGGGAAAGTTGAGTCCAAGGTTTATTGGACCATTTAAAGTTCTTCAGAGAATCCGGAATCAAGCTTACAAGCTAGAATTACCGGAAGAACTAGAGAGTATTCATAACACCTTTCATATGTGTTATTTGAAAAAGTTCACGGGAGGTGTGCCCGACATAATTCCCATTTCTGAATTAAGGTTGGACGAGAACAAGAGGTTAATTGGAGAACCTGAGGAAATTGTTAACCGTAAGACTAAGAAGTTGTAACGTAAGATAGTCGATTTAGTGCCTGTACGTTGGAAACTTATAAATGAGCCAAATCCCACCTGGGAAACGGAGAGTGACATAGTGAGTCGCTACCCGTAGTTGTTTGTCGTTGTGTGATTCCGGGGACGGAATCATCCTAAGGGGGAGAGAGTTGTAACGCTTGTGTTTCTAGGCTAGGCATTAATATTGACATAATGGTCTAGGTTAACCTTTGTAACTCATTTAGAAGAAATGAAAAGGAATTATGTGAATTTTATGTGAATTATGTGTTTTATGCTTAATTATTAGGGTTTAATTAATTAAAAATAAAAATAAGCGTCAAAATTAAAGTGTGAGATAAGCCTGATATCTTTACATAAAGTTGTAGTGGTTGAAACAAGGATATCGGGGATATAAAGAATGCCGAAATCCGAGTTATAACGAAGAAGTTATGACATGTCGAAGTTTCGCGACAAAACCGGCACGGTGCCGGATGTCGTAAAAAGTGAGTTTTTGATAAACTACTTTTTAGCCTTAGTAATCTAAACGAAAGTCGTAGTATTCGTTAAACCGAGAAGTTCGATAAAAAGAACGCCCAAATCTAACTTCGTATTTGGAAGTTATGATTTTTCGAAGTTTCAGCTTAGCAGTAGACAACTAAAAACTCGAATTTTAGATCGAGCGATTTTTAGCCGACACAAACTAAACGAGAGTTTAAGGTCTCGTCATTAGGAGCACAACGGTACAAAGTCTGACGAAAACGGACGTCGGATGAAGAAGTTATGAATTTTTAACGGATTTCCTGTCCTGGTCTGTTAAAAATAATAATATAAAATTTAAAGTCAAAATTAGCTGACGAAGTCTAAACGGAAGTTGTAAAGCGTAATTTTAGCTACGCGTGTATATAAAGAACATAAAAACGGAGCTCGTATGCGAAAGTTATGGATTTTAGAAGTTTTGGCGCGAAAATCGAGAAAATTCGCATAGTCACGAGTTGCCACGTCACCCTCGCTGGAAAAGTGCCACGTGTCCTGCTGAGTCACCAAGGTGTTGAGTCACCGAAGCTGCTGAGTCATGCGAAGCCACGTGTCGGATTCTGATTTGACCGAAGGGAGGTCCAATCCGAGGCTCGCATATGGACCAAACCTCGCACCTAGCTCCGAGCCTTGCATGTGTGATACGACTCCGCGGTCCAATCAGCGAGTGCCACCGAGACCCTCGCACATGCTGACCACCTGCGCATCGGACACACACTTCGGAACAATCACAAGAAGCCAGCAGCCCTTCGCACATGCCACCCTCGTGCGGGCCACCCCCCTGCGAAGCCTCTCAGCCGTCGGATCAGAAGCTTCTTAGCCGTTGGATCAGGACTTCGAACCCTATAAATAGAAGGGTACCTGCGAAGGCTCTCGGTTACTTTTGGAGTTTTGCCATATTTAGCCCCTCTCTTCATATTTTCTTCATCATAGAATCCCCTAAAGCCCTGGTATCGATTGTAAGCCCCGGAATACGCCACGAAGTGCCCGAGAAGCCCGAAAAATTTATCTTTTCGGTTTCGAAGCCCGATCTTTCGCAGAGCCCGGTTTCTCAATAAAACTCATGGTTTTATTAGAAACGATCGTTTTAGGAAACGAATTGCTGCCCGATTTTCATTAAATCAAGTGAGTGTGTAGTTACTTTCACCTTACACATAGATATGAAGTATTTTACATAAAATACGTGTTGTGTGAATATATATTGTTTGTTTATTTGAGATGGGTGCTGAATGAATGATTTATACATGTTTTTGAATAATTTGAACTATATATGTATTTTTATCTACGAAAAATGTTGGGTAAAACATGGGTAGATGAAATAGTGAGTATGATGAAAGATGAGTTGGATAAAGGAGATGATCAATAATATTGATCATGAGTTGATGGTGAGTGGTGAAATTTGAGAGAATCACTTACCCAAAATGTTGGCCCTGTCATTGAGCAGAGTATGGATGACAACCATGGACTATTCTAGACAGTCTATGAAACACTAGCAGGCCCGCAACCTATAGGTGTAATGAACTATATGTTCATTTGTTGTACTCTAAAACCCATTGACATGTATTGCAGGAGAGAATACCTGTAAATAATATTGTCGATAAATGAGAGCTATGGACTTAGCACATGTTGAATAAACTTTGGCAGCTATGGAATTAGTGCTCGTTGTATAAACCCGGGTCACGAGGTGACTTTGTGTCTATTCCTTAGGATGAATCCTTAGGAAGGAGTGATAGTTGATTCTTAGGGTAAACCCTTAAGAAATAAATAAAATAATGGGGTTTGGGGTAATTCGGTTGATTGATTGATGTTTAAACATAATAAATTTATGTATTGTGGGTTGAAAACCCTATATGCTCACCAGGCTTCCAAGCCTGACCCACTCAGCTGTTTATATTACAGGTAGAGGACCCAAGAACTGGAACTCTCATAACTAGAACTCACACTTAGAGAATTTGGCATACAACCTTTCCTACCTCAGTACTCCAAGTAACTCCAGGAGATACTCCTCATGCTACTCCGTGGTCTTGTAGTAGATGATAATATCATCAATGAAAACATTAACTGACCGGTCGAACATTAGCTTGCATACGCGATTCATCAAATCCATAAACAATTTCGGTGTGTTAGTGAGACCAAACAACATTATCAGAAACTCATAATGACCATAACGAGTTCAGAACAATGTCTTCTCCACATCCTCCTCTTTGAACCTCATCTGATGGTACCCCGACCTCAGATCAATCTTGGAGAACCAAGATTCACCCTACAAATGATTAAAGAGATCATCAATCCTAGGAAGTGGGTAATGATTCTTCACTGTCAACTTGTTCAACTCTCAATAATGTATGCACATACAGTGAGACCCATACTTCTTTTTCACAAACAGAATCGGTGATCCCCAAGGTGAACTGCTCGGTCTGATAAACTGCTTGCCCAACAGCTCCTGAACCTGAGAGGATAACTCTTACATTTCTGGTGGTGTGAGGCGATATGGCGCCTTAGAAATCGGGGTCTCACCTGCCTCATAGGAGGCACATTGGGTAAATCCTCTATGAAATCATCTAGAAACTCTCTAACCAATTGCACATCTGAAACCAAACCACTCCCCTCAACTCAAGTGTTGACCATATAAGATAGATAACCTAGACATCCATGTTGGATATACTGCCTTGCCCTAGCAGCTGAACAAAAAGCTGATCTAACCCTGGTACTCTCACCATAAATGGCCAGTTCTCCCCCACTAGGGGTTCGAACTACTACCAGTTTCTTCTCATAATCGATCATGGATCCAAACATGCTCAATTAATTCATCCCCACGATCACACACACACACACATCCCCAATCGGGTATGTAAGCAAGGCAATAGGGTAAGATGTAACACCTATTTTTTTTGTTATATTTAGTCATAGTCTATAATCGCTTTAGTCAACCATTGTAATCTTTCTATGGATGAATAAAAAAGGATTATTCATATATTTATGTGCTTATGTGTTCTACAGGATATTAGGTGTATTCAATAAGTAAAATAAATTAAATAAATTAGAAATCGAAGATAAAAGATTACTTAGGACAAGTAATCTTAACCTATTTGTAAAATATGCCATAAGGATTCCAGAGATATAAGGAGCGTTCATATCCGACTTCATATGAAGATGTTATTCTTCTTCGAATTTTCGCGATTAAACCAGCATAGCATTGCATATCATAAAAAGTAGATTTTTGTTAAATTACTTTTTATCCTTAGTAAACTAAATGAAAGTCGTAGTAGTCGTCAAATCAAGAGCGTGCATATAGAGATTTTCCAAATCTGACTTCATGAGAGGAAGATATGATTTTTCTAAGATTTGGCATATTAGTATTCTGCTCAAAAATCAAATTTTAGATCGGTCGAATTTTAGCTAAAATAAGCTAAACGAGATTTGAAGATCTCGTTAATAGGATTTCAACGATAAAATGTTTGTTGCAAACGGACACCAGATGAGAGAGTTATGCTATTAATACGGGCTTTAACATTCTAAGCCTGTATGAAAAGTATAAACTCAAAATTAGCCGATGGAGTATAAAAAAAGGTTGTAGATCTCATCAAGAGCTTTTCGAGGATATAAAGAATGTCAAAAACGTAGTTCGTATGAAGGAGATACACACTTTTGAAAATCTGAAAAATGGTACACGTGCGCGTCAGGTGCACGACACGCCCGATAAGACCACGCATCCCCACCTACTTTGTGACACGTGTCAGGCTAGAAATTCTCCACATCACTATGTACAGAACAAGAGTGCAGTGCACCTCCATGGTGCACTACATTCATCCCAAGACTTCATTCTATGAATAGCAGCTCATTCCTTCATTCCTCCTCACACCATCCATTCGAATGCTCTTTAAAATTGTCATTATTTATTCTATTTTCCTTTGTTTCTAATCTTCGGTAAAGCCTTGCAATGCACCTAAGTACTCATCTAAGTAGTAGCCTTCGAGGAGGAGATCCCGAGTCAGTATTATGTCCACTTAATTCCCGGTTCTCATCTATAGTACTCTGTAACCGAGCTACACTTACTTTGCCTATTTGTAATTTATAATTATAATATAAGTCATTACTCGGAACTAATAAGTAAGATTTATCAATGATTTCCAGTCGTTATATTTCTTGATTTATTTATGGGAGTGATGTTTAGGCTGCATTTAGTGAGGTGTTTAAAGTGGGATTTTCAAACAGTATACTCTGTATACCAAACAGACACTACCTCCAATATCATCCCACCTGGTTATTCCGTTTTCATATCTTGAAGTAGACTTTGCGATTATTGAGGAATCTAAACCCCTAGGATAATAAACTAAGACTTAGTGTTATGTACATCTAGGTCTTCTGAAAAAAGGTGTAAGACGAAGCTCTGCCCGATTCACCAATCACCAAAAACTTTGTTAGGAGAGTGTGTAGTTCCTATCAAGATCATAATCTTAAATAAAATTATTAATTATATGAGCCATTAAATGCTTGCCTTTATTATTTGTGCTATATGCTATTTTTTATAACTAGGACAATACTATTGAATTAGAAACTGTATTGGAAATCAATTTCCTTTAAATATAAGTCTTTCCCTAGGTTAAGAATAAGACCTTTAAAGACTACTTAGTTGAGATTAGGATGGATATCGATTAGATCTCATGACTAGGGTAGGGTGTGTGTGAGATCAGAATGGAGTGTTTCTCCTCTTTCTTGGATGATCAGAAATGGTGGGTCCAGATCAGGCAACTGACAAGTATGTCTGGGTCATCGACCAGATTAGATGACAATGATTGATTATTTTAGGCGGTCTAGTAAATTACGTTGCTAGCATGGACTTATAAACCATGCACGTAGATAAAATGGGATACCATATTTATCAAATCTCTAAACATTAATGGCCTTATATGAATTACACTTGCCAAGGACACCCCTAGCTGTGTAGTCAAACAATTGCTCAAACGGTTCATCGGGTTAGGTGAGTCCTCCAAGTAATCATTGCTTTAGGATCTTTGAGGATCGATTGGGTTGGGTAGTTGGATTTAGGTAAGATTTTATATTACTTGATGAAGTTGATTGCATTAATGAGATTAATTTTGATTATCATTAAACTATTATGGACTTGAAAACCTTATGCATCTCACCAGGTTTTCACAAACTTCACCCACTCATTTTTTTTATGCATCACAAGTAGTGGAAGTAAGGCTACAATAGTCTAGTTAGAATGATGAGTGGAATAAAGAGATGTGTACGTAATCTATAGTTTCATGACCTTTTATATTTTACATTGCAACGTATGTTTAGATATGAACAAATGACATCCTCAATTTTTTAATAAAATAACCTTTATTATCTTAAAAACGTTTTACTTAACTAGGAATTTATGCATCTCAATTTATAAAGCGTAAATAAAATGTTTTAATTGGTTCTGAAAAATGGAGGATGTCACATAGAACACCCCGAAGATCTCCAAAGTACAATCACGAAAAACAATTGGAGAAGAAACCTTTTGTTCATTGGCGATGGAAACTTAGAACGGACACTCCACCTCTACAAGTTTCATATCAAAATCCCTATAGAAGGATTAAGATACAAAAGATTGACTCGCACCCGAGTGAAAAAGAACAAGAGCAGTTAAGGAATTTACTAAGAAGGGACCTATCAGAAATACAAGCGTAAGCATATAAGAAATAACTTAACAGAATAATAAATGAATGAATACCAGTAACAACGTCAAGCGCCGCCCTGGCCTCCTTAGCTGTGAGTTGGAATGCACGACCCCTGGCCTTCGGGGCCTCGGCCCTCCCCTGGCGTCCGTTTGTGATTCAAAGGGTAGTCGGAGCCGGTGCCTGCACCGGTCTAGCGGCGAGCACGTGATAGTTGACCTTTACATGGCCAACCTGAACATAGTGGTAACAAGTCCTGGGACTCGGCGGCGGAGCCTGATGACGACAGTCCCTCGCATAATTACCCTCCTTGCTTCATTTGTGGCACACATCTACTGATCGGCATGCTCTCTCATGTATATTCCCGTACTTGCCACAAGTGCAACCTTTTTGGCCTCCAGATCATGAATCAACGGGCTTGAACCGCTTCTCTACTGACTGAGTTTGAACCAGGGTCTGCCTCTTTTCTGTAGTTTGGATCTCAATCTCAATATCCCTCTTCCAAGCGAAATACTGCAAACCGGAGAAAGAACTATTTCTTGGTGATCTCCGTCACCAAGTCTATCGTCTGCTTCAACGACAAGTACTCAAGGGCTAACCTCACCCTCTCCACTATCAGGATATACTCAGTGCAGAACATCTTCATGAACTACTTCCAACTCACTACGACCTTCTCTACAGGTGAAAAGCACCGATCACCAGCTACCACAAATCCTTCGCCCCCAAGCAAAGAAAGTTCAATGCAAACTTGACTTGTTGATCCACTAAGTACGAGCATGTGAAGAAGCAACCCTCCACATATGATATCCATCTCATCGAAATGATTGGGTCCTTGACCCCATCGAAATATGGGGGCTTTATGTTGTTGAAGTCCCGGTATTGCAGCATCTGTGACATCCTCATTTTCACGGCCAGAAAAGACCAATTTTGTTTATGCTTTATAAAAATTAGAGTACCTCTTTTAATAAAAATGTTGTGGAATTTGTTCCCAGTAAAACATGATAAATAAGTTTTCAAATCATTTCCGAAGAAAAGTAATTTTATTCATTTTAAAACATTTGGGATGTCATCGTTAATACAGAAACATAAGCATAAACATAACTTACATTCATTATCACTAGGGATTTATATCTCCTTAATCTCTCAGTGTAATGTGACTTCATATCAACACCTGTGATATAAATAAACTGAGTGGTTTAGGTTGGGAAACCTGGTGAGTACATAGAGTTATCAATCCACAATAAAATAACTATTATGTTTAATCATCAAACAATTAACCCAATTACCCATCCCCATTATCTTATTTACTCTTAAGGGTCTACCCTAAGAATCAGCTATTTCTCATTCATTTATTCCTAAGGATCATCCTAATGAATAGGCATGAAATCCATCGTTGCCAGGGTTTACTCAACAGACACTAAATCCATAGTTGCCAGGGTTTACTCAACAGGCTCTAAATCCGTAGTTGCCAGGGTTTGCTCAACAGATACTAAATCCATAATTGCTAGGGTTATCTTGTTTATCGACAGTATCATTTCCGAGAATCCACTCGCAATACATGTCAATGGGTTTTTAGAGTACAGTTGGTGAATACACAGTTCAAATAACACATACACATTGCGAGCCTGCTAGTGTTCCATTGGACTTCCTAGAATAGTCTGTGGTTGTCATCCATACTCTGCTAGATGACGGGGCCAACACTTGGGTAAAAGGCTTCTCTCATGGTTCACCTATCACACTTATCTCATGGTCTATATCACATCTCATCATTTTGTTTTTCTCACACAGAAACTATTTCATCTACCCATGTTTTACCCAACACATTTTGTAGATATAAAATACATATACAATTTAAATCATTTAAAACATGTATAAAATCTTTCATTCAGCGTAGACAGCGAGTATTTAAACAATATGCACACATAGCACGTAATTTATATAAAATACTTCATATCTATCTGTAAGATGATAGTAACTATGTACTCACCTGATAAGGTGGTGACTCGGTACTCGGATAACGCTTCGTTTACTTAAAACAACTTCTTTCGACAAAGCCTAGTATCGTTACCATTAGAGTTTAGTCTAAGGTTCGACGAGACTAATTAATAGTCTAGCTATTATTAGTATTATATAATTAAACAATACTCTTCACCCACTATGTACAGACAGGGGCCAAACACGAAACACCAGAGGGCAGGATCATTTTGGCATAAAGCACTTCTGAAATCCAGCAACCCAAACGGCCCTCCAAACTAGATTCTCCA
Organism: Lactuca serriola; assembly: GCF_051521515.1. NCBI lineage: Eukaryota > Viridiplantae > Streptophyta > Magnoliopsida > Asterales > Asteraceae > Lactuca > Lactuca serriola. The sequence continues at coordinate 51,182,047 of NC_136416.1, forward strand.
TACCGTGAGTGGTTAAAAAGATATTATAACGACACTTATATAACTCATAATAATAGCTTAAATAATTATTATAAGGTCCTAATAACGTTACTATAATTAATTAAAAGTTATATTAAAAATAGCGTAGGCGTAGCTCACCTACAATGGATTTTATAGAAAACCGGGTTTCACTTGGAGCAGCGTTTCTGAACCGAAAGACCCTTTTTCTCGGGACTCCGGGAGCCTTGGGGCTTCCTTCGGTTGCTAGGGGGTTTACCTAGGCTTAGGGGGGGTTAGGGGGTAGTGAGAGAAAGTAGAGAGAGAAGGGACTGGTGAATTTGTGAGAAAAATCGGGCAGCCTCGCACTCAATTTAAAAGCCTGAGCTGCGGACTTACGATGGGAGTTCAGCAACACTACACGGGGTGTAGTCTCGGATAAGGTTGATACGTGGCGAACTCCGGATGGTGCGACGTGGACGATGCTGGACCGAGGAAGGGTTTGCGTATGCGGTGTGTTCCGAGCTTCGCATGCAGGGCGTACCGAAGGCGACGTGTCTCCATCCGAAGCAAGTACCGAGATCAGAAACGGATAGCTGGGATCTTGCCACGTCATCGTTCTTGCAACAGACTTCATAATTTCTCATTCGACTTCAAAATTTGTATCTTTCGCATATGAGCTCCGTTTTCGACGTTATTTACTTGCACGCGTAGGCGGGAACATACTCTACAAATTTTGTTAGCACTCCGTCGGCTAATTTTGACTTTATTTTAAATGTTATATTTTTAATAGGCCGAGACATGATTGGTCCGTTAAAAATTCATAACTTCTTCATCCGACGTCCGTTTTTGTCTGTCTTTTTATCGTTACGCTACTATTAACGATATCTTCGATTCTCGTTTAGGTTGTGTCGGCTAAAAACCGCTCGATCTATTCTTCGAACCTCGGGTTGTACACTGCTAAGCCGAAACTGCGAAAAATCATAACTTCCTTATACGAAGTCAGATTTGGGCATTCTTTTTATGCATGCTATTGGTTTAACGTATTCTACGACTTTCGTTTAGATCGCTAAGGCTAAAAGTCGCTCTATCGTAACTTCACTATTTATGTCTCCCAGTGTTGTGTCGGTTCTATCGCGAAACTTCAACAGGTCATAACTCCTTCGTTATAACTCGGATTTCGGCGGTCTTTATATGTACGAAATCCTTGTAACATATGCTACAACTTTTATTAAGACTATTCATTCTAAATAGCCTTCTATCAAAAAGTCATTTTCGACACCTATCGTCTCTAAATTGACTAGCCCGGATCTACGGGTGTTACACCATCCATCTCCCTTGAACTTCAGCAGCAACAATGACGACAGTGGCTGCAGTAGCTGCAGCCTTAGTGACACTGAGGTAACAATCAAGGAAAATCTTAATCATCATGGTCTTGACGGAACGAAACATATGTAGGATCGCCGCCCTAACGTCCATGGTGACCTGAGTGGTGATCATCTAGCGAATCGCATCATCGGTCAACCCTGGCCCATCTGAGTTGTCATCTCATGATCATGAACCTCTCGTATTCACTATACTGAAAATAAACAAAAAATAAGTTAGATAATCATATTATATCCTATCACCACTACATGGAAACTAAACATCCCGAATCCGTGACTTCCTTGACATGCGTACAAGCCCATACTATCTTCCACAAATACCCTTATTTGTCTTCAAGGATCATCACGACCTCCCCAACCATAAATCCTAACTAACTAGGATACACATACATCCTATACTTACTCTCGCAAGAGTTTCTAATCTCTCCATATGCTGGGCCGCTAATAGCCAAATTGACCCATGAAACTTCTACTAATCTTATAGCTTCCTTGTGTATGGTAATCATACATAACACTGGATTCAATAGACAGTCGAATAATTGATTCTACCATAGCCCACAACCAAACAAGGAATTGGAAATAAGGATAAATCAAACATTCCCAGGCTATAAAAATCTTAGTTATGTATAACGATCATGCACACACTAAGAAACCACATTAATAGTGTTGGTTCCATATAGCATATCAAGAAGTTCTCCAAGGCTATCATTCATTATAAATCAGACAATTATATCATGCAATTCCTAGAGATCCCTAGTCTACAAACTAGCATGCAATTCTATCATATTATCAATACACAAAACAAGTGTAGGTATCTTGAGGAATAAATTTCCTTGGCTCTTGCTGGTTGTACACATCACATCCTCTCCTTTGATTATTTTATATTTAATTATGAAAATATTTTGCAATTCCATAGTTTGAGCCTGGAATCAGAGAAGTTTTCATCTGATTCTCTCAAACCAAGGCTCTAATACCAACTTGTAACATCCCAAAAACCATGACAATTTTTTTATAAAATATTTCCAAAAAACCATAGATAGTAAATCATTGTTTTCAAATAATCCATAACAAAAAGAGTATCAAAATCTCTCAAAAACGTAATTCAACAGGAGGATGTGTATGATCACGCCTTCGTCTTGCCCTGATCATCTAATGTACCTAAAAACATGAAGTCAACAAATGTAAGACAAATCTTAGTGAGTTTCCCAAATATACCCCGCCCACAACACATATACAATGCATTCACCAAGGCATAGATTATAAGGTTGGACCGTCACATGAACCTTCAGCAACAAGTTGGACCACTTCTGGGCCTACAACATAAGTTGAACCGCTCCCTTGGCTTTACAGTATCAAATGGACCGCCCGGGTATCTTGGTCTTTAACATAAAGCATGACCGCCTCAACCAAACCACATTATGTCGACATATGCAAAAAATAATCAATAACCAGCAAGTTCAGTTAATCATACAGAGCTACCAATCTAACAAATCACTATAGCATAGCATCATCCTATACACACGGATACATAACATAATCTTGTGGGCCGGTATTGGTGCCTGCGACCCATGAGTACAGTGAGAAAACTCTCAATGAAGTATAGAAAATAGATGAACTGACCCTCAGATCCCTCCTCAAAGGGATCCTCGAAGAAGTCTACGAACATGGATCCAACCCATTATAGAGTATCTCCAAAATGGTACGATCCCAACAGAAGAAAAAGTGAACAAGTGTTCAGAACAAGAGTCTCAAGATTCGTAATAATCCAAGGTCAACTCTATAAAAATTCTATGTCAGCTCCATATCTCAGATGCGTGGAAGATCCTGAAGCTGTAGAAGTCTTGAAGGACATACATGAAGGAGACTGCGACGATCATACTGGGGGAAGATCCTTATGCTCCAAAGTATTGAGAACAGGATACTACTGGCCAACCATGAAGAGAGATTCTTTTCTACATGCTCAAAAGTGTGATGCTTGCCAAAGACACAACAACATCCTTCATCAACCAATAGAACCTCTGCATCTTAGTATCTCTCCATGGCCATTCATGAAATGGGGAATGGATATAGTGGGAAAATTACCAATATCTCCAGGTGGAAAAGTCTTCATGTTAGTGATAAATGATTACTTCTCGAAGTGGATCGAAGTTGAAGCCTTCGTTCAGGTTAGAGACAAAGAGGTAGTTTCATTTATTAAACGTAATATCTTGACCAGGTTTGGGATCCCCGCTGAAATCATATGCGACAATGGATCCCAATTCATAAGCAAAAGGACAAGAGACTTTTGCACGAGTTGGGGGATCAAAATGATAATGCCCACTCCTGTTCACCCCTAAGCTAATGGTCAAGTAGAATTTAGAAATAAAATCATAGTAAACAACTTGAAGAAAAAGCTAGATAAAACAAAGGAAGATGGGCAGAAGAGATTCCTTTCGTCCTATGGGCAGATAGGACTACTTCCAAAATAGCCACAGGTCAGATCCCCTACTCCTTGGTGTTTGGGACAAAAGCAATGATCCCTACCAAAGTGGTGATTTAAATAGCAAGATACTTGCTCCAAAATCAAGAAAACAATGATAGGATCCTAGCCCAGGATCTTGACATTGTTGATGAACTCAGAGATCTTGCCAAGATATGCATTGCTGATCATAAAAAAAGGATCATCAAGGCTTACAACAAGAACATAAAAGTCAGAAGATTCCAAATAGGAGACTTGGTATTAAGAAAAACATTCCAAAACACCAAGGATCCTAGTGCAGGTAAATTAGATCCTAAGTGGGAAGGACCATATCTCATAGACGCCGAGGCAGGAAAAGGACCGTATTGGCTAGCAACACTCGAAGGAGACATTTTTCCAAAATCCTAGAATGCTATACATCTCAAAGCATACTATATATAAACAAGATCAATTGAGCTTCAACAAAACCAAGGTGCACATGTTCTTTACCTTAAACTTTTCATCATTACTTATTTTCTCCTCGAATATATTACTAACTTAAACATCAGAAGGGAGTTAGCTAGACTAACGCCCCTCCCTAGCTAACGTTTGCTATGCAGAACAATGTACAACTAAGGATCTCCATAAGCAATGATCCTGAAATATAAGGATCCTCAAGGTTGAAGATCCTAAAACATAAGGATCTTGACACGTGAAGATCTCAACATCTTAACACTTGAACAATTCCATTGTATCAACGAACTGTCATATACACAAGCTAGAGACTAATAATCTCTCCTACACTTAAGGCTATTTAATCCCCTCTAAGGTTTAAGGAGCTAATTACCTCTTTAACACGAACTAAGGTTCATACACCTCGCTCCAACGCACGATATCTAACTATGGGATACGAATAAGGTGATCATTTCATGATGTAGTTGCTTGGCAACCCTTTTATCTTTGAACATATGTTAAGATCCTTAAGGTTTATAACATTTTCATGTTATCTAAAATTGGGATCTTACCCCAGAAATTACATAAGGTTTATAACATTTTCATGTTATCTAAAATTGGGATCTTACCCCAGAAATTACATAAGGTTTATAACATTTTCATGTTATATAAAATTGGGATCTCACCCCAGAAATTACATAAGGTTTATAAGATTTTCATGTTATCTAAAATTGGGATCTAACCCCAGAAATTACATAAGGTTTATAAAATCTTCATATTATTACACGTTAGGATTTTCCCAAAAAATACACATGAATTATAACATTTTCGTGTTATCATAAGTAAGGATCTTTCCCATGAAATATGTCACAAGTTGGGATACTCCCCAGTACATAACATTAACATGTTGAAGTTATGGTGTTACCCAAGAATGTTGTCAAGGTTTATAACCTAAACATGTTATCCTAAAGAGGGAATTTCCCCGCATGATCTAATCATTAAGGACCCTCATCATTAAGGATCCTCATCATTAAGGATTCTCATCATTAAGGGTCCTCATCGGTATGGGACCTCGCTAGTAAGAACCATATCATTAGAAGTCAACAACAATCCAAAGTTCTTTCCTAAGCTGAGATTTATCCTCAGTAAATTCTAAGATTAAAAAGCTTTTGAAGCATAAGGAAAAACTTGAAGACAATCAGGTTCCATCTATCCTTATTCTTAAGAAACTCTAAGTACAGTTTAAGGATCCTGAAATATCTAGGATCCTAAGGAAAAATCATTTGGTTATCAGAATTCAAGTATGCTAAAAATGATTCGCTAAAAGAATTTTGTCTCAGGATTGTTTGCAAGAACTAGGTTTTCCAGGATCCTGATTGATTAAGGATCCTAGTATCGTAACAATCATGTAGATAAATCAAGAGAGCAATATAAAAAGTAAACACAACCATGTCATTCAAAAAGTTGCACACCAACCTACTAAGGCAAAATCTAAAATGTATTACATAAAGCAAAAACAACTTATTTTATCTTCTTGCAGGCCTATACCTTAGTCTGATCATCATTGGCCCCATCTTTCTCTCCTCCCTTCAATGGCTGCGATGCAGGATCCTTAGTGATAGGAACAGGCTTTCCAGTCAGCTAGGCTAATGCCTTAAGCCAACCAACCACATTCCAGGATCCCGGATTTTTAAGATCTTTAGCAAGCTTGATCTTAGCTTCCCAAATAGCTATCGTAGCGCTACTTTTCACCTCAGTAATCACCTCCTCAATCTCTGCAGCATGATCACCCTCTTTCTCAGCCATCTCCTTGCTAAGCAGCTACACTCTCCTCAATAGATCCTCGTTGGTCGCTTTCCACATCCTATCATGTCCCTTAAGGGTTTGTTCAGCCCTCTCCGCTCAGATCCTTAGACCATCAGAAACATGATCAGAGACCTAAGACAAAGGCATAACGGGTCAACAAAAGGTAGAATAAAAGATAGAACGAGAATAAAACCAACACTTATAGCTTGGGAGAAAGAGACCAATTTCTAGAGCGCTTCCTCAGCCTCAAGGCTCTCCGAAGATAGACATGCGGACTCAACAATTTTCCTTTTCCGGGTTCGCGGGGTCTTCCCTGTCAAGTCAATGATCGATCTTTTGGGAGGAAGAGAAGACGAGCTCTTCTCCTTTTTCACCGTCAGCTGATCCTTCGACATGGTTGTGTCAAGATCAACAAGTGTGAAGCAAGCACTGGAGAGAGTGGCTTTGGATCCTATATAAATATATAATGAAAGACTATTAAAAACCTTCATCACAAGCGAAAGGAATCAAGGATCCTTACCTGTCGACATGATTTCAGTGGTAGAAGAGATTTCTTGCAGAGTGGCTTGATCAAATCGCAAGGATCTCTCAGCTTCAAACAGGGCCAAGAACTTCTCGACATTCTCTTCAGATTCCTTAGCAACAGGGATGATCTCTTCGAATTTGAAAGCTGCAAGGAAGAAACGCAATAAGAAGATGTGAATTCCAAGTCCTTATATTAATATAAAAGAATTCTACCTTTCTTAACCCAAGCATCCGACAAGAGATCCCCACTATGAATAGAGTCATGTCTCACAAAAAGGTACTTTTCTTTCCAATCTCTATCATTATGTTTGGTTTCTAGGACTAGAGGAGATCTGTAGGTATTGACTTTGAGGAGAAAGCGAGAATTACCGAAGGTTGTGAGATCATATATGCATGCCAGTTCAGGAAGATCTATATCAAGGCCTTTTGACTGATTTACTTGGTCAATCTAGTATAGGATCCTCTAAAAAATCGGCATGGATAGAATATATGAGATCCCAGTAACCCAAAAGAATTCGGAGACAATCCTAGGGAAAGGGTATTTCAAACCCAAGGAGAAAGGGTATTCGGGGAAGCACACCCAGTTAGGAGAAACAAAGTCAGGTTGGATGAGAGGGTCGAAGGGCCTAAAAATGGCTTCAGGAGGAAAGGATCCATTGAGTCTCACAGACTCAATACCATCATCGCTGAAGGAACACGTCTCCTCGTAGGAGAGAATCCCTTTGGTTAATGACGTCGTCTTCAGGGAGAGTTAAGATGTTTCTGCGATTAACGACCATTTTTCTAACCATGATATAAGAAGTAAAAACGAAGAAGAAAAAGAGATAAGTACCTCCTAATAAATCGCCGGTAATCAAAAGGTAGCACAAGTAAAGAAAAGAAAATTGAGACAAGTAAAGAATTGTCAAACTAATCACCTCAATTTATACTAAAGATTTGAAGTTGATTTGACCATTAACGGCTAGTTATCCACCCGTTGGATTTCAAAATTACCCAGCCGTTAAGGGTTAATTTAGAAAATTACTTTTCTCTCTCCTTTTACCTCTTTAATTTAAGTTATCCCTTTAATATTCTCGAAATTAACTCCTATATTTTGAGGAATAACTTGGGGGGAAATTGTTAGGGCCAGGATCCTCAAAGCATTCAGGATCCTCAAACCTCATCAGATATTCAGGATCCTCAAACTATCTCAGGATCCCAACTATTACCATTATTATTATCTACTAACATTTATAACGGTTGTATTTCATTTTTAATTAACACATGTGCAAAAATAGTCAAGAGAGGACTTATTCTCAACAGAGAATCCTCTAAAATATGCTAAAGACCCGAAATACCAAGTCCAACAACGTTCACAAAGCTGGTCATAGAAGATCCTAGGAATATTGGACATCTTGGTAGCTAGTTTAGACTATAAATTGACACATGTATCTCGCACACGACACACTCTACTGACACTTAGCTTACTCTACGAAGCTTTTCACTTGTTCTTACTGAAATACTCTATGTAATCATCATTTGATATTAATAAAATCATCAAGTGTAACAGCCCGGATTTCTAGGTATCTTTTATATATATATATATATATATATATATATATATATATATATATATATATATATATATATATATATATATATATATATATATATATATATATATATATATATTTGGTGTTTTGTGAGGGGACTCGGCGAGTTGGAGCTCAAACTTGCCGAGTAGGATCGTGGTTCAGGACGCGGGTTCGCGCTCGGACTCAGCGAGTCCGCGCTGTTTAATGAAACTCTAATTTCTCGGGTTTGGAGCCTATTTAAAGGGCCTTATGGCCGTTATTTGTGCTCACCAGTCCCTTGAGAGAAACCCTAGTGAGCTTGAGCGTTTGGAGTAATCCAAGGAGCCATTATTGACCTTGGAGGTGTTATCTAGCAAGGGAAAGGAAGCAATAGCCAAGGGGGAAACAAGAGGAGCCACTTTCTGAAGATTTGAGGTCCAGAACATCACGTTTGAGGTACTATTTTTGAGCCATTGTCTATTACGTTGATGTTCATGTTGATTTAGGGCTTATTGAGCCCTTTTGTGGCTAGATCTAGTGCTTCCTTGGTCCCTTAAGCGAGTTAGGTTCTGGATCTGGACCCTTGGAGGTCCAGAGTGTCCCTTTGTCCAAGCTTTTTATGAATCCATGGGGGTTTTGGATTGGGGTCTTTGTGCTTGAGATCAAAACACCATTTATGAGGCATGGGGTGTGTTATGATCACCAAGACATGAACTTTACGTGATGAATGTGCTTGGGAGGGCCAGATCTATGAGTTGTTGGAGCAGATCTGACCTCAGAAGTGAGATTGAGTTGGTGCATGGCATGGACTCGCCGAGTCCGAAGAACAGACTCGACGAGTAGCAGGAAGTTTGTCCCTGACCACTCAGCGAGTGGTCTTGTCGAGTTAAGGGCCGACTCAGTGAGTCAGGGAGAGTTAGAGAGGGTTGACAGATGGACTGAGTCGAGCTGGGACTCGCCGAGTTGTTCTTGAGACTCGGCGAGTTGAGTCGTGGTGGCCCCGCGATTCATGCCAGGTGGAACTCGTCGAGTCAGGGGAGTACTCGACGTGTCAAAAGAGAATCCTAGAAGAGTTGGTGAATACGTATAGACTCGCCGAGTCGCCCTAGTGCACTCGCCGAGTCCGGTTAAAATTGACCGTTGACTGTTGACCGTTGACCGTTGACCAGAGTTAACCAGTGTTGACTTGATAGGGGTAGTCAACCTTAGTGGTAAAAGTGTTAATTAGAGATGTATCATGTTATAGGAGGATTATAGCTCGGAGGATCGAGCACGAGTGATTTCCAGGATTCGCAGGTTATCGAGATATACGAGGTCAGTCTTCTCACTATACTTTACCTTGAGTAGGTAATCAGAGTTATGTGTCAGAGTATGTGTATGTTATGTGTATGCTATGTGTTGTACTGCATGATGTCTATGTGATTTATGCTGTGCATGTTTATAGAGTTGGAACCGGAAGGTTCCCAGAGTTAGAACCTGAGGGTTCACAGAGTTTGGGTGCACGGACCCATAGAGTTATAGCCTCGAGTGGCTAATATGTGTTTATGTGGTATTTTGGGGAACTCATTAAGATTTGTGCTTACAGTGTTAGTGTTGTTTGTTTCAAGTACTAGTGATGACTGTGGGAAGGCGCCGGCTTGATCTGTACACACGCAAGGGATTTTTATGTGATATGATCTTGGGATTTTGTATGATGTGAATTGAGGATTTAAACTTGATGTTTTATGAAAATTAAATGGAAAATGTCTTTATATTTTGCGAAAAATTATTTTGAAATTCACGGTGTTACAAGTTGGTATCAGAGCCTTGGTTTGAGGGATTCGAGTACACCTTCGGGCGTATTTGAACTCAAACTGAGGATTTGAGAAGTATTTTCAAAAAGAGTAAAAGATTTTGAAACGAAACGCAGAGCAGAGTTGTGTGTACGATTAGTCCGTGCCCGAACGGTGATTTCCCAAAATACCCTCATGTTATGTGCTATTGATATTGATATGATGTATTCGCATGCTAGAGTAGGCTAAGTATTCCTATTAGGACTAGAGTGGCCTGATTTGTGATGCCTTAGCCTAGGAAGTGGTGAGCTGCTATGAGATGATTGAGAGTGAGTAGGTAGCAGCAAGAGGCTTATGAAGGATCTATTAGAGAATAGCCTGTGCATGATAGAGTACTTGGAAGTTGGGATCCGAAGAGGAGGACTTGGGGTGTATTCTGAGACGGTGCGGACAGTAGTATTGGGCCCGTACTACTGAAAGCACCAGAGCGGTGTACAGCCCAAGTAAAAGTCTTTGGAATACCAAGGATCAAGGAGGAATGAGTTGTCGAGTGTGAGTATGCTTGAAGGGGTTCTAATTTTTCGTATGTTGTATTTCAGAGGTAGATCATGGTGAGGACACGTTTGATGCCTGAGAGCAGTGATACGAGTGATGAGGAGATCCACCGGATCATCCACGAGGAGGTGGTTGCGGCCATCAGGGCAGAGATACCAGAGATGTTCGGGTCTATTAAGACCACGCTGATTGAGACCTTTGATGAGCGTTATGCCGCTCTTTCTGAGGATGTTGTTGCAGCGGCCACCGCAGCTATTGCTGCCGCAAGGCCGCAAGGTGGTGATGCGTTGCTGTTCCGGGAGTTCAGCAACACAAAACCACCAGAGTTTGATGGGACCCAGGACCCGGTGGCAGCTATGAGGTGGATCTCTGATATAGAGGGGTGTTTCTTCACTTGCTCATCTCCTGAGCATTTGAAGGTTCGGTTCGCGCTGAACCAGCTTCGCTTGGGAGCGAAGGACTGGTGGAAGTTTGTGACGGCGCATTTTACGCCTGCTGAGCTTGCGGCAGTGACCTGGGAGAGGTTCACTGTCATGTTCCAAGATGAGTACGTTCCCCAGGTGGAGAGGGAGCGTTTGGCACAGGAGTTTCTGACCCTCAAGCAGGGTACTGAGTCAGTTACAACGATCACCAGGATGTTCCTTGAGAGGGTGATGTTCTGCCCTGAGCACGTGTCCACTAAGCAGGCACGTATGAGCCGATATTTGAGTATTTTGAGGCGAGACACTCGGGAGTTCGCGGCGAACTCCTCGTACCGGACATTTGCTGAGCTTCAGGAAAATGCCCGGAAGAGGGAGATTGAGTTGGAGACTCAGGACAGGGAGGAGACGGAGTCTCAGGGGAGGGATCGGCGACCGACACAGTCTCAGTCGGCAGCCAAGCGGGCCAAGCCCGCTGATCCCAAACCAGGGAGCCATAAGGGCCGCACTTGTGGGAAGTGTGGCAAGGGTCACGATGGAGTCTGCAGAGCAGGATCTTGCTACAAATGTGGCAAGGAGGGGCATATGGCCAAGGATTGCCCCAAGGGGTTTGCAGTGTGCTTCCACTGCAATCAGACCAGACACCGGAAGGCAGAGTGTCCGCAGTTGCGAGGGTCATCTCAGGGAGCACCTCAGGGATCTGCTCCTGCCGCCATCAGAGCTACATAGAGCCGGCCAGTGAAGGCCGAGGCGCCAAGGGCACGAGGGAGAGCCTTTCAGCTGACCGCGGAGGAGGTCCGCGCAGGGCCCGATGTCGTGGCTGGTATGTATTCTTTCATGTATTTATTTTGATGTTGAGATATTATGCTTATGTTATGTTATGTGTAGGTACTTTTCTTGTGAATTCTGTACCTGCCTTGGTGTTATTTGACTCGGGTGCGAGTCGGTCTTTTGTATCTTTGGCTTTTAGTCAGCATATCAGTGTTAGTTGTGAGGCGTTGAGTCGGCCTCTGAGAGTTTCCATCGCTGATGAGAGGGTGATATATGCCACGTAGGTTCTCCGAGGTTGCGTAGTCGAGATTTTCGGTGTTGAGTTCTCGATTGATCTGGTTCCTATTGTGATGGGTGATTTCTGTGTCATTGTGGGCATGGATTGGTTGAGCAGATTCGGTGCGGTTATCGACTGTGAGCGATAGCTGGTGACCATACGAGACCCTAGTGGGGGAGTTCTTTCAGTATACGGCGAGGGTACACGTTCAGGATCAGCGTTTTGTTCGGCCGCTAGAGCGAGCCAGTGTCTACAGCAGGGCTGTAAGGGTTTTGTGGCGTATGTGATGGATACGCGGGTGGATTCCGAGAGGCCGAGTTCAGTTGAGGAGGTTCTGGTGGTGCGTGAGTTCCCGGATATGTTTCTCGAGGAGTTGCCGGGTGTGCCTCATGTGAGGCAAGTGGAGTTCAGTATCGATTTGGTTCCGGGGGCCGCGCCTATCGCCAAGGTGCCTTATCGCCTTGCACCTCCAGAGATGCAAGAGTTATCCTCGTAGCTTCAGGAGCTGCTGGGGAAGGGGTTTATTCGGCCGAGCAGCTCGCCGTGGGGAGCGCCTATCCTGTTCGTCAAAAAGAAGGATGGTTCACACCGGATGTGTATTGATTACCGGGAGTTGAACAAGCTGACGGTCAAGAACCGTTACCCGTTGCCGAGGATCGACGATTTGTTCGATCAGTTGCAGGGAGCATCTTGGTTTTCTAAGATCGATTTGAGGTCTGGATATCATCAGGTGAGGGTGCGGGATGAGGACGTCCAGAAGACAGCGTTTAGGACGCGTTATGGGCATTACGAGTTTGTGGTGATGCCTTTCGGGCTCACCAATGCCCCAGCAGTGTTCATGGATCTCATGAACTGAGTGTGTAGGCCGATGCTGGATCGGTCGGTGATTGTATTTATCGATGACATTCTGGTATATTCGAGATCTAGAGAGCAGCATGAGGAGCATTTGAGAGAGGTTCTCGGAGTTCTGAGATCGGAGAGGCTTTATGCTAAATTCTCCAAGTGTGATTTCTGGTTGCGGGAGGTCCAGTTCTTAGGACATCTCGTTAACCAGGAAGGGATATTGGTCGATCCGGCCAAGGTTGAGGCGGTGATGAGTTGGGAGGTGCCGAAGTCACCCTCCGAGATCAGGAGTTTCCTAGGGTTGGCAGGGTATTATCGGAGGTTTATTAAGGATTTCTCCAAGATCGCAGTGCCACTCACCAGATTGACCCGGAAGGGTGTTGCTTTTTCATGGGGCCCCGAGCAGCAGGCCTCCTTTGAGACACTTCGTCAGAGGTTGTGCGAAGCCCCGGTGTTAGCTCTCCCGGAAGGGATGGAGGACTTTGTGGTATACTGTGATGCATCGATTTTGGGATTGGGAGCGGTGCTGATGCAGAGGGGGCATATGATAGTGTATGCATCGAGGCAGCTGAAGCCTCATGAGACGAGATATCCCACCCATGATCTAGAGTTGGGGGCAATGGTGTTCGCCCTCAAGATTTGGCGTCACTACTTGTATGGGGTTCGGTGTACGATATACACGGACCATAAGAGTTTGAAGTATTTGATGGATCAGCCCAACCTAAAAATGCGACAGAGAAGGTGGTTGGATGTGGTCAAGGATTATGATTGTGAGATCCTGTACCACCCAGGCAAGGCTAATGTGGTAGCCGATGCTTTGAGCCGCAGGGCGGAGAGCACCCCACTGCGGGAGGTATGTTTGAGATTGACCATGATAGCTCTGGTATTGGACGCCATTCGTGGGGCACATGCCGAGGCTGTGCAACCTGAGATGCAGAAGAGGGAACGGGTTGTTGGTTTGGTTTCAGAGTTCGTTACCGATGGTCGGGGGCTTATGACATTTTAGGGGCGCATCTGGGTGCCGTTTGTGGGAGGAACGCGTACCATTTTGATGGAGGAGGCTCATCGGTCGAAATTTTCGATCCATCCGGGGGCCACTAAGATGTATTTGGATCTGAGAAGGGAGTATTGGTGGCCCTGTATGAAGAGGAATGTCGTGTGGTTTGTTGAGAGGTGCTTGACCTGCCGGAGGGTTAAGGCCGAGCACCAGAGGCCGCATGGTAAGTTGCAGCCATTGGAGGTTCCCGAATGGAAATGGGAACATATCACTATGGATTTCATCACCAAATTGCCAAGGACTGCCAGAGGAGTTGATGCAATTTGGGTGATTGTGGACAGATTGACGAAGAGCGCTCACTTCCTTGCTATCAGCGAGAGTTCTTCAGCAGAGAAATTGGCGGAGGTGTATGTGAGGGAAGTGGTATCTCGGCATGGGGTGCCGATCTCGATTGTTTCAGACCGTGATGTGCGTTTCACTTCCAGATTCTAGAAGAAGTTTCATGAGGAGTTGGGTACTAGACTGCATTTTAGTACCGCATACCATCCCCAGACAGACGGTCAGAGTGAGCGAACGATTCAGACGCTCGAGGACATGCTCCGAGCATGTGTGTTGGATTTTAGGGGTAGCTGGGATGCATATTTGCTCTTGGCAGAGTTTTCCTACAACAACAGCCATTATTCGAGCATTGGTATGCCACCCTTTGAGCTGTTGTATGGGAGGAGGTGTCGGACCCCCATTTGTTAGGGAGAGGTTGATCAGCGGGTGATGGGAAGTACAGAGATCGTGCTTCAGACGACAGAGAAGATTCAGCAGGTCGGACAGAGGTTGTTGACCGCTCAGAGCCGACATAAGAGTTATGCAGACAGACGCCGGTCCGAGCTTGAGTTTCAGGTTGGCGACCTTGTACTCCTGAAGGTCTCTCCTTGGAAAGGAGTGATTCGATTAAGGAAGAAGGGCAAGTTGGGGCCCCGATATATTGGTCCTTTCCGAGTGATCGCGAGGGTAGGCCGGGTAGCCTATCGTTTGGATTTGCCAGCAAAGTTGGGGCAGATTCACGACACTTTTCATGTGTCGCAGCTGAGGAAGTGTATAGCCGATGAGTCGGCAGTGGTTCCATTAGAGGATATTCAGGTGGATGCGAGCCTGAATTATGCCGAGAGACCAGTGGCCATCAGAGATCGGAAGATCAAGGTTTTGAGGAACAAGGAGGTACCCCTGGTGTTGGTTTAGTGGCAGCATCGAAAGGGACCAGAGATGACCTGGGAGCCGGAGCGTGAGATGTGTGAGCAGCATCCGGAGCTATTTGCAGAGCGAGACTTCGAGGGTGAAGTCTAGTTCTAGTGGGGGAGAATTGTAACAGCCCGGATTTCCAGGTATCTTTTATTTATATATATTTTTGGTATTTTGTGTGGGGACTCGGCGAGTTGGAGCTCAAACTCGCCGAGAAGGATCGCGGTTCAGGACGCGGGTTCGCGCCCGGACTCGGCGAGTCCAAGGAATGGACTCGGCGAGTCCGTGCTGTTTAATGAAACCCTAATTTCTCGGGTTTGGAGCCTATTTAAAGGGCCTTATGGCCGTCATTTGTGCTCACCAGTCCCTTGAGAGAAACCCTAGTGAGCTTGAGCGTTTGGAGTAAGCCAAGGAGCCATTATTGACCTTGGAGGTGTTATCTAGCAAGGGAAAGGAAGCAATAGCCAAGGGGGAAACAAGAGGAGCCACTTTCTGAAGATTTGAGGTCCAGAACATCACGTTTGAGGTACTATTTTCGAGCCATTCTCTGTTATGTTGATGTTCATGTTGATTTAGGGCTTATTGAGCCCTTTTGTGGCTAGATCTAGTGCTTCCTTGGTCCCTTAAGCGAGTTAGGTTCTGGATCTGGACCCTTGGAGGTCCAGAGTGTCCCTTTGTCCAAGCTTTTTATGAATCCATGGGGGTTTTGGATTGGGGTCTTTGTGCTTGAGGTCAAAACACCATTTATGAGGCATGGGGTGTGTTATGAGCACCAAGACATGAACTTTACGTGATGAATGTGCTTGGGAGGGCCAGATCTATGAGTTGTTGGAGCGGATCTGACCTCAAAAGTGAGATTGAGTTGGTGCATGGCATGGACTCGCCGAGTCCGAAGAACAGACTCGGGGAGTAGCAGGAAGTTTGTCCCTGACCACTCACCGTTGACCGTTGACCATAGTTGACCAGTGTTGACTTGATAGGGGTAGTCAACCTTAGTGGTAAAAGTGTTAATTAGAGATGTATGATGTTATAGAAGGATTATTATAACGCCCGAGTTTCAGGGCTAAGCATTTTTGTCAATGTAATAGTCTAGGTCAACTCTTGTAACTCTTTTGAAGTAATAAAGATGAAGTATTTGAGTATTATGTGAATTATGTGTATTTATGTGCTTATAATTTAATTATAAATGTATAATTAATAAATAATAAAAATAAGCGTCAAAATTAAAGTGCGAGATAAACCCGATATCTCTACATAAAGTTGTAGAATATGTCTCAAGGTTTCCGTACATATAAAGAACGCCGAAATCCGAGTTATAACGAAGAAGTTATGGCCCGTCGAAGTTTTACGGCAAAACCGGCACGACACCGGGAAGCGTAAATAGTGAATTTATGATGGAGCGAGATTTATCCTTAGCGATCTAAACGAAAGTCGTAGAATATGTTAAACTAAGAACGTCGATAAAAAGAACGCCCAAATCTGACTTCGTATGAAGAAGTTATGATTTTTCGAAGTTTTCGAATAGCAGTGTACAGCCCGAAACTCGAATTTTAGTTCGAATGGTTTTTGGCTTACGCGACCTAAATGAGAGTTGAAGATCTCATTAATAGGAACTCAACGGCAAATAGATGGACGAAAACGGAGTTCGCATGAAGGAGTTACGAATTCTTCGCGGTCATTTAACAGTCTAAAGGCCTCCTACTGTTAAATTTGAGATCGGTCGAGAATTAGCCGACGGAGTCTAAATGAAAGTTGTAGATCTTGATTTTACCTACGCGTGGATATAAATAACGTCGAAAACGGAGCTCGTATGCGAGAGTTATGATTTTTCTAAGTTCGAAGGCTGACACGCGATAGGGGGTGACGTGGCACCACCAGAATTGGACACGTGGCACCACCAGAAGGCCACCACATGCACCAACTCGGCGAGTCATGACTCAGACTCGGCGAGTCCATCAGATTTCTCCCCTATAAATAGAGGTGCCGGGTTCCCTCATTTTCTCACCCCTCAACCTTCTTCTTTCTCTCTCTATACTCTCTCTAAGCTCCTTAAGCCCCCTTAAAGCCTAGGTAAACCCCCTAGCACCCGAAGGAAGCCCCGAGGCTCCCGGAGTTCCAAGAAAAGAGCCTTTCGGCTCGGGAACGCTGCTCCAGCGAAGCCCGGTTTTCGAGAAAACCCGCTGTAAGTGAGCTATACCTACCCTAACTTTAGTTTAGCTTATGTTTTAATATAGTAACGTTATTAGGAACTTATAATAAGTACTTAGGCTATTATTATGGGTTATATAAGTATCGTTTAACGCTTATATAATAATAATAATAGCTAGACTATTAATTAATCGCGGTTATCGTTAGACTAAACCCTAGTGGTATTGGTACTAGGTTTTATCGAAGGAATATCGTTTTGAGAGTATCGAAGCGCCGTCCGAGTGCTGAGTCACCACCTTTCAGGTGAGTGCGTAGTTACTTTCAACTTACACATAGATATGAAGTATTTTATATAAATTACGTGCTATGTGTGCATATTATTTGAATACTTGCTATCTATGCTAGATGAACGTTGTTATACATGTTTTCAATGATTTAAACTGTATATGTATTTTATATCTACGAAAATGTTGGGGTAAAACATGGGTAGATACAATAGGTGATGTGTGATAAAATGATGAGAGGCCTCGATGATGATGTTGTTGTTTCTGTCATCTAGCGGAGTATGGATGACGACCACGGACTCTTCTAGACAGTCCAGTGGAACACTAGCAGGCTCGCAACCTGTAGGTGTTTGTGAACGATGTGTTCACCGGTGTACTCCATCCCCCACATGGTTGCCTTTAGGACATTTATTGCTGAGGAATCCCCTTAGCAGTAGTGTCCGTCCCGATGATGATCCTTAGGCTAGGTCCCTTATGATAGGTGTTTAGGGACGTAAAGTGAGGATAACGGGAACGGGTAATCGGGTTATTGTTGATTGATGAAATTAATTTATTGTGGGTTGAAAACCCTATGTGCTCACCAGGCTCCCAAGCCTGACCCACTCAGTTTTATGTATTACAGGTAGTGGCGCATGAGCATAGGTGTGATGTTTTGAACGAGGGATTACGGATATAGGCCTGTAGATATGAAATAATGTAGTAAGGCTTATATTGTACTGTTTATGCTTTTGATCTGTACGAACATGACATCCCGAGTCTTATAATGAAATACATTTCTATGGAAATGCTTTTGATAAATCTTTATCATATTTTTGTTTTGGGACAAATTCCGCAACACTTTCATTTAAAATGTAACTCTGATTTTGAAACAAAGCATAAACAAACCGGTCTTTTATGGCCGTGATTTTGGGGATGTCACAGTTGGTATCAGAGCATTAGTTTAAGCGAACTAGGAATTTGTAGGATTTCTAGACTTAAACTTAGAATGTTACGCGATGACTGTGAGGTGTGAGCACTAGCTTATTTTAGGAATTATGCCTAAAATGCTTTTATGTGCTAAATGCTTTGTGCATGATAGGCTGTTATTTCTTCGGATCTATGGTCTATTGCCGACCGGATCTGGAAACCTTATGTGTTTAGAATTCTAAACGTACGACTACGATATTAGAACTAGCATGTAAACGTTTCGGAGTGATAAGGACGATTTAAACGTCTATCCTAAATAAAGATCTAAATTCACCTTATTCGGTGTATAGATCAAGATGGCAAGGACCCGTAGCGGAAACGTGAACGCAAATGGAGGTAGGAACCAACCTCCAGTGGTTCAGCAAATACCTGTTGTTGAAGAAGTTGCACCTGAGCCAGTCACCATGGCTGGAGTTCAAGCCATGATTCAGGCTATGCTAGCTGAACAAAGGGAAGAAATGAGGCGGATGCTCCACGAAAATAGGGACGAACCTACCATACATGTTGAACCGACGGAGCCAATTCCCGAGCCATCTGAGGAAGGGAACTATAGCCGCCAAGTGAGTCAAGTAGGGACTCAAGGTGAGCAAAGGGATGGCCCAGAAGGGAGAAACAACAAGGATGGGCGGATGTACAAAAATTTCTTGGGTGCGAAACCACCAAGTCTCTCAGGAAGCCCAAAGCCTGTTGAGATTATGGACTGGATCTCCGAGATGGAGATGGTGTTTGAGAGCTGCGACTGCAGCGAGAAGCAGAAGACTGTCTTCGCTGTAAGACAATTGAAAACTGGAGTCTTGAGCTGGTGGAAGCTATTGGCAGATACAATGCCACGGGGAGAAGCTCTGAAAATGTCATGGGATGAGTTCTTGGAACAACTGAAGGCGCAATACTGTTCAGAGATAGACCTGATTGATCTGAACAATGAGTTCCAAAATTTGAAGAAAGGGAGAATGAGCATCGATGACTATGCTGCTGCATTTACGGAAAAGATGAAGTTGTTTCCATACCTAGTGCCAACCGAACTTTCCAAAATTGAGAAATTCGCAAACGGACTGCCGGCTGACTTTGGCCCAACAGTCAAGATGGCAACCACTCTGAAATCAGCTGTTCGAGCAGCTAAGAATGTGGAGACCCAACAAAAGGAAAGATGTCTGGAGAGGGCTGAGGTTGGTGAGAAACGGAAGTTCAATGGATCCTCGAAGTCCAACAAGAAGAGTAGATTCTCGAAGTCTGGTTCGAGGGGAGGAGGATCAGAAGCAAAATGGTGTGACAAGTGCAAGAAGAAGCACTTTGGGAAGTGTGATGGAGGGGTCACTTGTTACAAATGTGGAAAGCCTGGGCACTATGCCAATGAATGCACGTTCACTAAGAAGGTATGTTATGAGTGCAACGAGGAGGGGCACATTTCAAGGGATTGCCCGAAGAAGAAGGAGACGGGAAGACCCAACATACCACCGAAGCCGAAGGCAAGAGCCTTCCAGATGACGCTCGAGGCTGCAAAGGAGGCAGCAGACGTCGCTTCAGGTACCTTTCTTGTAAATGGTTTGCCTGCAAATATACTATTTGATTCCGGAGCCAACTACTCCTTTGTGTCGCATAAATTTGGTGGGAAATTAGCATTGCCTGTAGAAAAACTAGATAATGCCCTGATTGTAGAAGTTGCCAGTGGCAAATTCATACCTGTTAGTAATCGTATTAGGAACATCGTCATTGACCTAAACGGAAACGAATTCCACGAAGAGCTATTACCCATAGAGTTAAACGGTTTCGACATCGTTTTGGGTATGGATTGGCTTAGCGCCAACGATGCTGAGATTCAATGCCGAAAGAAGATAGTAAAGGTAAACCCACCCGGAAAGGAATCATTTATGGTGTACGGGGACAAACGCAGAGTGAATTCTGGAATCATCTCCCTGATGAAAGCCAGGAAATGTTTGTCAAAGGGATGTGCATCATACTTGGCATTCGTAATCGATGCCAAGAAGGAGAAGAAAGAGGTGCAGAATATACCGGTTGTGTGTGATTATCCGGAAGTCTTTCCCGAAGATCTTCCCGGATTACCACCTGATAGGCAAGTGGAGTTTCGTATAGACTTGTTACCAGGAACAACACCGATAGCAAAGGCACCTTACCGATTAGCACCGACGGAGATGAAGGAGCTCATGACGCAACTTCAGGAGCTGTTGGACAACGGTTTTATTCGACCTAGTTCATCACCCTGGGGAGCTCCGGTGTTATTCGTGAAGAAGAAAGACGGAAGTATGAGAATGTGTATAGACTACCGAGAGCTGAATAAGGCAACGGTGAAGAACAAGTATCCATTGCCGAGGATTGATGACCTATTCGATCAGCTGCAAGGTTCGAGCTACTTCTCAAAGATCGATCTTAGGTCAGGATATCATCAGCTAAAGGTGAGAAAGCAGGATATTGAGAAGACTGCATTCAGAACGAGATATGGACACTACGAGTTCTTGGTTATGTCATTCGGGCTAACCAACGCTCCCGCAGCATTCATGGATTTGATGAATAGGGTTTGTAAACCATTCCTCGATAAATCTGTGATAGTGTTCATCGACGACATTCTCATCTACTCGAAAAGCCAAGAGGAGCATGGCAAGCATCTACGGGAAGTATTAGAAGTGTTGAAGAAGGAGAAGCTTTTTGCAAAGTTCTCCAAATGCGACTTTTGGATACGGGAAGTCCAATTCTTGGGTCATGTTGTTAACCAGGAGGGAATAATGGTTGACCCCGCAAAGATTGAGGCTGTGATGAAGTGGGAACGTCCGAAAAGTCCCACGGAAATTCGAAGCTTTCTAGGATTAGCCGGATATTATCGACGATTTATCCAAGGCTTTTCTTCGATAGCTGCTCCATTAACAGCTTTGACTCATAAAGGAGCTACGTATACGTGGAGTGAGAAACACGATGAGGCATTCGAGAAGCTAAAGAAGAAGTTATGTGAAGCACCGATACTTTCTCTACCCGATGGAGTCGAAGATTTCGCGGTTTATAGTGACGCTTCTGGAGTCGGGTTGGGTTGTGTTCTGACCCAAAGAGAAAAGGTGATAGCATACGCATCTCGACAATTGAAAGAGCACGAAAAGAACTACCCCACTCATGATCTGGAGTTGGCAGCGGTAGTTTTTGCCTTAAAGATATGGAGGCATTACCTCTACGGCACGAAGTGCAAGCTCTTCACTGATCATAAGAGTCTCCAGTACCTCTTTAATCAGAAGGAGTTGAACATGAGGCAACGACGCTGGCTAGAACTTCTCAAGGACTACGACTGTGAGATACTTTACCACCCAGGTAAAGCAAATATTGTTGCTGATGCTCTCAGTCGGAAAGTCAATCTTGAAAGGAAAAGGCCAAGAGCGTTAAGAATTGAAGTCGTCTCGGCGATTGTGGAAAGCATCAGGAAAGCTCAAGAAGAAGCTTTAGAGAAAAATGACCGAAAGGAAGAACGTTTGGGAAGAACGTTAGTATTCGGTACAAACAGTCGTGGACTGAAGGTATTCCAAGATCGAATTTGGGTACCTAAGACGGGAGGAATAAGAGATCTTCTAATGGAAGAAGCACACAAGACCATGTACTCGATTCATCCCGGTAGCACTAAAATGTATAGGGACCTAAAACCCTACTACTGGTGGCCGACGATGAAGCTCGATGTTGCGAAGTATGTGGCCGAGTGCGTAACATGTGCGAGGGTTAAGGCACAACATCAGAAACCGTATGGGAGTTTAGAACCCTTACCTGTACTCATGGGTAAATGGGAAGACATCACCATGGATTTTGTGACTAAACTGCCCAGGACGAAGAACGGTCACGACATGATTTGGGTAATCGTGGATCGTTTCACCAAGAGTGCACACTTCATAGCAGCCAACGAGAAGTGGTCTATGGATAAGCTCGCAAATGCTTACGTGAAGGAAATTGTAAGACTTCACGGTGTTCCTCTTACGATTGTATCAGATCGTGATAGTCGTTTCACGTCAAGATTTTGGAGGAGTCTACAAGAGGAGTTAGGTACAAAGTTGTGTTTGAGTACTGCTTATCATCCGCAAACTGATGGTCAGAGCGAAAGAACGATTCAGACGCTGGAAGATATGCTGAGAGCATGTACCCTCGAATTCCAAGGGAATTGGGACGAGCACTTACCTCTGGTAGAATTTTCCTACAACAATAGTTTTCACTCGAGCATCAAGATGGCACCTTACCAAGCCTTGTATGGACAGAAGTGTCGTACGCCGTCTTGTTGGCTTGAAGCCGGAGAGAAGCAGTTTATGGGCCCCGAGATAGTCCATGACACTGCTGAGAAGTTGAAGGTGATTAGGGAAAGAATGTTAGCAGCTCAGGATCGTCAGAAGAGCTATGCTGACAAGAAAAGACAACCGATAACCTTCGAGGTTGGGGATTCCGTTCTGCTTAAAGTCTCACCATGGAAGGGACTTATACGATTTGGGAAACGAGGAAAGTTGAGTCCAAGGTTTATTGGACCGTTCAAAGTTCTTCAGAAGATTGGGAACCAAGCTTACAAGTTGGAATTGCCCGAAGAACTCAATGGTATTCATAACACTTTCCATGTGTGTTATTTGAGGAAATTCACGGGAGATGTTCCCGACATAATTCCAATCTCAGAGTTAAGGATGGATGACAATAAAAGGCTGATCGAAGAGCCTGAGGCAATTGTTGACCGTAAGACTAAGAAGTTACGACGCAAGATGGTCGACTTAGTGCTAGTCCGATGGAAACATTCGAATGGGCCGAACCTCACTTGGGAAACAGAGGATGACATGATGAGTCGCTATCCACATCTGTTTGCTGATGCATGATTCCGGGACGGAATCATCCTAAGGGGGAGAGAATTGTAACGCCCGGGTTTCAGGGCTAAGCATTTTTGTCAATGTAATAGTCTAGGTCAACTCTTGTAACTCTTTTGAAGTAATAAAGATGAAGTATTTGAGTATTATGTGAATTATGTGTATTTATGTGCTTATAATTTAATTATAAATGTATAATTAATAAATAATAAAAATAAGCGTCAAAATTAAAGTGCGAGATAAACCCGATATCTCTACATAAATTTGTAGAATATGTCTCAAGGTTTCCGTACATATAAAGAACGCCGAAATCCGAGTTATAACGAAGAAGTTATGGCCCGTCGAAGTTTTACGGCAAAACCGGCACGACACCGGGAAGCGTAAATAGTGAATTTATGATGGAGCGAGATTTATCCTTAGCGATCTAAACGAAAGTCGTAGAATATGTTAAACTAAGAACGTCGATAAAAAGAACGCCCAAATCTGACTTCGTATGAAGAAGTTATGATTTTTCGAAGTTTTCGAATAGCAGTGTACAGCCCGAAACTCGAATTTTAGTTCGAATGGTTTTTGGCTTACGCGACCTAAATGAGAGTTGAAGATCTCATTAATAGGAACTCAATGGCAAAAAGATGGACGAAAACGGAGTTCGCATGAAGGAGTTACGAATTCTTCGCGGTCATTTAACAGTCTAAAGGCCTCCTACTGTTAAATTTGAGATCGGTCGAGAATTAGCCGACGGAGTCTAAATGAAAGTTGTAGATCTTGATTTTACCTACGCGTGGATATAAATAACGTCGAAAACGGAGCTCGTATGCGAGAGTTATGATTTTTCTAAGTTCGAAGGCTGACACGCGATAGGGGGTGACGTGGCACCACCAGAATTGGACACGTGGCACCACCAGAAGGCCACCACATGCACCAACTCGGCGAGTCATGACTCAGACTCGGCGAGTCCATCAGATTTCTCCCCTATAAATAGAGGTGCCGGGTTCCCTCATTTTCTCACCCCTCAACCTTCTTCTTTCTCTCTCTATACTCTCTCTAAGCTCCTTAAGCCCCCTTAAAGCCTAGGTAAACCCCCTAGCACCCGAAGGAAGCCCCGAGGCTCCCGGAGTTCCGAGAAAAGAGCCTTTCGGCTCGGGAACGCTGCTCCAGCGAAGCCCGGTTTTCGAGAAAACCCGCTGTAAGTGAGCTATACCTACCCTAACTTTAGTTTAGCTTATGTTTTAATATAGTAACGTTATTAGGAACTTATAATAAGTACTTAGGCTATTATTATGGGTTATATAAGTATCGTTTAACGCTTATATAATAATAATAATAGCTAGACTATTAATTAATCGCGGTTATCGTTAGACTAAACCCTAGTGGTATTGGTACTAGGTTTTATCGAAGGAATATCGTTTTGAGAGTATCGAAGCGCCGTCCGAGTGCTGAGTCACCACCTTTCAGGTGAGTGCGTAGTTACTTTCAACTTACACATAGATATGAAGTATTTTATATAAATTACGTGCTATGTGTGCATATTATTTGAATACTTGCTATCTATGCTAGATGAACGTTGTTATACATGTTTTCAATGATTTAAACTGTATATGTATTTTATATCTACGAAAATGTTGGGGTAAAACATGGGTAGATACAATAGGTGATGTGTGATAAAATGATGAGAGGCCTCGATGATGATGTTGTTGTTTCTGTCATCTAGCGGAGTATGGATGACGACCACGGACTCTTCTAGACAGTCCAGTGGAACACTAGCAGGCTCGCAACCTGTAGGTGTTTGTGAACGATGTGTTCACCGGTGTACTCCATCCCCCACATGGTTGCCTTTAGGACATTTATTGCTGAGGAATCCCCTTAGCAGTAGTGTCCGTCCCGATGATGATCCTTAGGCTAGGTCCCTTATGATAGGTGTTTAGGGACGTAAAGTGAGGATAACGGGAACGGGTAATCGGGTTATTGTTGATTGATGAAATTAATTTATTGTGGGTTGAAAACCCTATGTGCTCACCAGGCTCCCAAGCCTGACCCACTCAGTTTTATGTATTACAGGTAGTGGCGCATGAGCATAGGTGTGATGTTTTGAACGAGGGATTACGGATATAGGCCTGTAGATATGAAATAATGTAGTAAGGCTTATATTGTACTGTTTATGCTTTTGATCTGTACGAACATGACATCCCGAGTCTTATAATGAAATACATTTCTATGGAAATGCTTTTGATAAATCTTTATCATATTTTTGTTTTGGGACAAATTCCGCAACACTTTCATTTAAAATGTAACTCTGATTTTGAAACAAAGCATAAACAAACCGGTCTTTTCTGGCCGTGATTTTGGGGATGTCACAATTATAGCTCGGAGGATCGAGCACGAGCGATTTCCAGGATTCGCAGGTTATCGAGATATACGAGGTGAGTCTTCTCACTATACTTTACCTTGAGTAGGTAATCAAAGTTATGTGTCAGAGTATGTGTATGTTATGTGTATGCTATATGTTGTACTTCATGATGTCTATGTGATTTATGCTGTGCATGTTTATAGAGTTGGAACCGGAAGGTTCCCAGAGTTAGAACCTGAGGGTTCAGAGAGTTTGGGTGTACGGACCCATAGAGTTATAGCCTCGAGTGGCTAATATGTGTTTATGTGCTATTTTGGGGAACTCACTAAGCTTTGTGCTTACAGTGTTAGTGTTGTTTGTTTCAGGTACTAGTGATGACCGTGGGAAGGCGCCGACTTGATCTGTACACACGCAAGGGATTTTTATGTGATATGATCTTGGGATTTTGTATGATGTGAATTGAGGATTTAAACTTGATGTTTTATGAAAATTAAATGGAAAATGTCTTTATATTTTGCGAAAAATTATTTTGAAATTCACGGTGTTACATCAAGCCAGGTGATCATTATCACCTCCCAAGGTTTTGTGTCGGAGATCGTAGCAAGGATCAAGGGCTTTCCTTGTAAACAATCGTGTCATCCTCTTTACCTTTTTTTATTGCACAATTCGAACATCACAACCTCTCATTCAACTTAGTTGATTTATACTTGTGTAATTTTTTACCAAAACACAAAGGATTTACAATATCATACATGACATAATGAGAAAACTCACCTGAATTGCAGAACTGGAGAAACACAAAAACACTCTCACTTGCTTTCACATATTAGCGTCACGAACCGACTATCACCAAATAAATACTAATCCTTAATCGACAACCCAAATCCTTCAATTTGACCCGAGGTCATACTAGACAAAAGTCAACGGTCAAGGTCAAAGCCAACTCATTAGGTCATAATGCCTTGGCTAACTACTGGTTATGTCATGGCTATCTTAAGACAAAACAGTCGCGATGAGCTCTGCCACCACGTCGTGGCAAGTATGCCACCATGTCGTGGTTTCTGTCCATAATCAGCTTAATGACTTAAACCCTTTATCTATTGATCCCAATATTCATACCTTTCCAAAAAGATTCCTTACACTCATATGCATCATAAAAATCCTTGCTTTGAGGATATGCATGTCCAATAAATTTATTTTTCTCAAATTAGGTTAAAATAAGAGAAATGGGGTCAAAACCCCATGAATGAGCTCAAAATATCATAACACTCTAGAAATGTGCATAAAAACCTAGATCTAGAAGATTACATAAAAAAGATAAGAGCTTATGGACTTGCAAAACTCCAGAAGATGCACCAAGGGATGTTGATGAGCTTTCTTGATGAATATTTGTTGTAGAATACCTTCTTCTTTCTTTAAAAACCACAAGAATATCAAAAAAAGAATTTAAAATTGAGGAGAGGGGACCGGGGTTTGCTTCAAGGCACTTGGATGTGATGAAGGTCGGTGGTGAATGAAACCATAGCCATCACTTCCTTTAAACAGGGACCAAGGGACCGAAATCTAGGGTTTTGAGCCTCAGACGTCGTAACCAATACATGACCACATCATGGTTACTTAAAAATGATAGCAATTCAAAAGGCGTTGTCATGTTGTGGTGATCGTCTCCACCACGTCATGGCGACCAAAATTTCACATTATTAAAGCTTGAAGTTCATACTTGAAAACCGGGGGTTACATTGTTGCTATGTTCTAATTGAAGTCTATGATAATATGAATGTGTTGTTAAGTGAATGTTATAAGGCTATACACAATTAGTATCAAATAGCCTTTGAATTCTTGATTTCGCCTTATTTCATGTTCCTTTTTTGGTTGTTGCCTTAGGCGGTGGTCATTTATTCGAATGTTTATCTCATTGTTAATTAGGTATGATTGTGGATTCATAAAACAACTCGTTGATATTAGCAAAAACTTCATTCAACATGAGACGAGGGGGGAATCATTGTAAATCTAGGAAGAATACTTATATGTATGTGTGTATATATACACATGTATGATAGAAGGCATGGTAGGATTGTATATGGAAACTTGGTAACTTTGAGACAATTCTTTGAATAAATACAAATAAATGTGAAAGGTAGTATGGGCTCGTACTATTGGAAGCATATGAAACATACTTGGCTCAGGAAGGGTCAAAAGGGTTCTAAGGAGCTAGTAGATGGGACCTTGGAGGTAAATAAACATACATAAGAGTATTAAAATTATCGAAGGATATATACATACTTTTTGGTGTTGAATGACAGTAATTAAAATATTAATGTGAAAGGTGGATTTTTAGTGCACTCACCTTTTATTCAGATTCAATGCTTGAGAGGAGGATGAACAAGTCTGTAATATGGGAGGCAAAACATGTCAGCAACACCATCTTTAATGTACAAGATTTATAAGGAGTTATTTTATAGATATTAAAGGCATGAATTATACATGTGGTAAATGGAAAAGTTATGGTATACCTTGTGGGCACAAGATAACGAAATTATGATTCTTAAAACATTCATCCATTGGTCATAATTTTGCTCATATTTATCTAACTTTTGTATTGTATTGAGCAACATATCGAACGAAGGTGATACATTATCTACCACCTCCACATGAATGGGAAATACCAACTAAGTTGATGATGGGTTTTACATGCAATAATATGGATAAATCCTTATACACATAAGGGTAAACGCAACCTATTAGATCTAGTCATAACACTATTGAAGTAACATTCTATTGAACAACAAGAACCCTATAACCCTAGATTTTTTTGTAATTAATAAACAAGTTAGGGTATACATAGATTATAGTTATTGTAGTAAATAACTAATCAAATCCTTCTTCAAAACTCTTGGAAGCTAGCACCAGAAATGTCGTGCCTATGATGGTTCATACCCAAACCCTAGCAACCAATGTGACTTGAAGAGAGAGGAGGAGAGAAGAAGTAGAGTAGTAGAAGAATAATTTCAGATTTATCTTCTTGGAATAAGGTGAAGAATGAAAATAAAACCCAAGAAGGGTTTATATAGGTGATAAGACGGTAGTGGATAAGACGGGTTCCTCCCTTAGGCATCTAGGCTTCCTTAGATCCCAAGAATACCTCCAATAACCATCTAGAATTCGTCCCCCTCTATGGGTGGTTCTAGAATTGGTCAGTGTTCAACTTTTGAACATTGTCACCTTTAGTCCTCCAATTTTTAATTAATCCCAAAATTAATTCTAATTAATTTCTGTTATTTCTTAATTAAATAATATTATTTCTAGTTAACATATTATTTTAATAATATATTAACAAATATTTTATTTCTATTAATTAATTACATAATAAATCAATAAATCAGTCTCTCTCTCTCTCTCTAAAAGTAATCCTATTCAATTACTAGGTTTGAGGGCAACCCAAAAGGACTTTGTCAATAGTTCAAGTACATACTAATTTAGTTATTTACTTAGACATCTAATCCAACAATCTCCCACTTGGATAAGTATATAACTACAATTTACAGTATAACTTCTAAATTATCAGCAAAGGTTGCTTCCCCGAGCAACTTGAGACTCTGATCAAATCGGTCATTAGTCCTAAGATAAGTGATCAAATATTCCTTTGTTCTACAAGATATCATATGGGGATGACACATGGATTGAAATCAATATCATTGTCCAAAATTCTATTTCCCGATTTCCTGATTTATGACGACTAATATCATACTAGTAATTCAACATATCAATTCAGTCCAAGCTTCACCAAGCAGTTCATATGTCGACATCAAATCATAGTGGGCCCAAAGATATAGCTTTTGTCGTTAGGGCAAAAGAAATGAATAAATTTCGACTTATATGCTTCTATTTTTTACTCATCAAATCATGCATGACACTACGTTTTATAACATTATGTTACTGATGCATTTACATAACACCAATGCATAACAAACTTGTAAATTACAACTTAAATATCTCCATTTGAAGAATATAAGATATTATTGTCTCAAAATTACTCGTGATAAAATCCATGAAGTGATTCTCTGAGCGTGGGTTTATCCAATACTTAAAATCCCCATTCTTCTAAGTACTCATGAACATTGTAGCAACCATTGCAATGTCTGATCTCCATAGACAATCTACAAATTCAATTCATGACAACCTTATTTCACTACTTACTTCCAAAAGTATGAGCGACTGTGGAATTTGAATAATTAAACTATTCAGGAAGCAAAACATGCAAAATGAAACACAATAATAAACTAATTAACTATGGTCTCAAACCTATTGAAAATAAATAAATTTTTACTATTATTTAATCACCATAATAATTACGACTTTATTCATTGTATAATGTTTCAAGTAATCAACTATCCACTTGAATTAAATAATATAAGTTATGCCATGTTATGAACATGCATACCATGCCTCTCTACGGTCTTTCCTTTGTGAACAAATCAACTGCACATTATTCCAATGATGCTTATTTCACAATCCCAAATTCTTGTCACTGTAAAAAATGTATTGGAATTCCAACCTCCCATGCATTGACCTTATGTGATGTCAAGGATTCAAAGTCACAAAGACTAGGCCAACGATATTACAAAATATTTCATTGGAACTTTGTTACTAGAAACATTTCCATGGTAATGAAGGTTCTAATTCAAGGTACACTCCTTGAACACTTCTCTTGCATTAAATTTTCCAAATCACATACAAATTTAATACTCATCTCTCATAATGGAAACATTTTTATATTCCCATACGACCATAAATATTGACCAAAAATCATCTCAATCTAAAACATGTCACTATGGTCCGTCCAAATTAATACCATACTTCCAACTATCCACAAGCAACCAATCCTTTGGTATAACCTTAGAATGTTCTTGACAGTTGTTTAATAACTATAGTCACACAAAGAGTTCTAAATATTTTACTCTCAATGCTCAATCCATTTGGAAAAATCAGAATAAATGAATATTACATCATATGTAATCGATCATATATCTGAAGCATATGGGGATCGATTCATTATATCCAATATATGTTCAATCTCTTGCTATAATATTTTCATATATGGAATCTCCTATGTTAAACCATTTTAACATGATATTCACATATGTTTATGACTAAGTTCTATTAAACTATACGATCTAATGCTTTAGATTCGAAACGAAGTATGAGTGCCCTCTCCCTTAAGCTTACTATAGCAAAAGAATTCCTAAACTTTGTAATTTGCAAATTGAAAACTTTGTTCCCTATGAATAGTATTGTCAACATGTAACACAAGGATAATAGTTATGCTCCCACTAGCTTTGATATGTACACGAAAATTAACTGTACTTTTAGAAATCAATACTCTTGACTTTCTTACTGAAGCACAAATTCCTATTAGACGATGCTTCGATAAGTATCCAATTGGACTTCTTAATCATATGCACCTTAATTGGATAGAATATATGTGTCTTTAAACCCTTTCACAACTTATAAGTATAAGTCTTTGAAACAATTTCTTGCCATTTCTCACAATTTGAAAATATGAAGAGGGATGCCATAATCATATTGTGAATTTGAGAATGCAATTAATACAACCAATATCCATATTGATCTTTATTAGATCTTTAAAATCTACTATTGAAAGTGTTTCCTCATAATGATTCTCATGAATTAGAGAGAATACTTTGCCACCTAGATATTATGGTGCATCTATTCCCATCTATGTGAATCTATCACTTGAAACCTAAAATCATAAGATAAGTTTTTGGACCAAACCAACTACAAATTTAGTTCTCCTTCATGGACTGAACTTTTCTTATTCTAAATTCCTTACCCTCTGGTAGCACAAGGGCCTACTAGTGCTTATGTGTTGTTAATCAACTCACCCATATTGATCAATGTACTTTCACCGAAAAACGTGCTTTGCTTTTATAGTAAAATGATAAACATATAACTAATAAGCATTGCCAACTCAACTGGAAAGTGCATAGAAATATGAATGTCTCAATCAAACATGACTACTTATCAACCTCAGGTCGCATGCTAGTGATAACAAAAAGGTTTATAATCAATTGAATCTTGAAATCATCAAGATCAATACGACTCCCACTGACTTCTTTACATATGAGTTTTATCTCAAGGAACATCCCTTGACGCGCTAAAACAAATATTCAAAATTTTTGTGTGGATTCTCGACAAGAAAACACTTCATAGAATAGGTCTCAGTTTATCCTTTGTTTCTCGATTAACGGAAACATCACAAATCCAATTCTATATATGCTAGAGTAAGAAAAACATTTTTACTCCACATATTTCGAGGTGTTTTCAACGTTCTTAGTTTGAAATGAGTTTCAAGATACGATTTGTATTTACTAGAGCATGGCTCCACAAATTGGTTTGGAATGAAGTATGAATTATCTCTTGATTGAAATATTTTTCAACAAAATCTAATTCCTCTTCTTAGTCATACAATTGTACTAAGATGTTCTTTGAGGATCAATTGTGATATAAATCTACAATCACTAAGATAATCCTAAAGCATGATACTAAAGTACTCTCCTTTCCTTTCAGATTAGAGAAATTTTTATCTTTCTACCTAATAGATTATTCTTATTCGTTCTACTACTCTTTGAATCTTTTCAAAGTATAAGAATTATGTTTAATCTTATAAACACAACCATATTTATTGAAACATCAGTAAATCATGACGAATAGAGTTATAATCCTTTGTGGTGGATTTGAAGAGTTCATATCAAAATGTACTAGATCTATTAGTCTTTCACTTGACTCACATTTACATGTGATCAATGAATTAGTCATATTTTCCAATGAATAAGATTCTCATATACTATATAATACAACGTGTACAACACCGGGTATCTGTCCAGTTGGTGATGAGATTTATTTTCACTTGGTCAATTATGACAATACCACAAGCGATATTATAAGAATAAACTACACAATTTATTTTGATAATATTAGAAATGTAACCAAAACTTTCATAAATGCCATTGCAAGGAAATATAGATAAGATAGCCAGGTAAACTATAATTTCACTTTTGTTGAAAATAAACGAAAAAAGTGGAACTTGTCCTCACAACACATAAAATGAAAAACTATGTTTCTAGACATCTCCAAATAGTAATAGCAATCTATTAAGTTATCCCAACTCCTTAGTTGTTGCTCCAAGATCTGATCTTTGAACCATGTAACTAAAGTCCATTTCTCATGATCAGATTTAGCTCACCTTGCTGAAGCTTCCTTCTTTCACTTAGCTCATATCAAAATGTGATCATCACATCATGTATTAAGAGTCTATGAATAGGAACCTTTAAAACATTGGATTCAAATAATGGATGTACCTGAAGTAGAGTCGCACGACTTGACTTTTACTATCTCTAATATCTTTCAGGTGTTTTGGGTAGCTTTGTTTCCAACGTCCCTTCAATTGGTAGTAGAAACAAATGGACTCTTTGAGGTAAGCACATGGAAAAATCACATAACTACCCTTTGTCTTTACCATATAATCAAATAGTTTGATCTTGGATGACCCCTTTCCGTTGTGAAGAGAAATCTGTTCTCGAACACCATTGTCAATATCCATGGAAACCTTGGAAATAGAACCAATAAACATTTCTTCTTTAGATGTGCTCTTAAGCATTTCTGCTTAAGCAACAATCAACATTTGAGTCAAATCAATTAGGGTCACATCGAGATTCCTCATATGAAAGTTTTTACCAAACTAACCACATGACTTAAGAAGCAAGAGGAAAAACAAATCAATGGCTTTCTCCCTTGGGAAAATGACACCCAATCCATCCAACTCGTCAATGTATGATTTCTTTTTAGAACATGCGTACATACAAAGTTTCCATCTTGATGTCTACATGCCAATAGGGATTGAGTAGTCTTGTATATTTCAACTTGAGGAAAACGTGATGTTGGGAGAGTCATGGGAGGAGGAGGTGTAAGACAGATGATGTCTAGTTCCATTATTTCCTAAGGAAGGGAAAACAATTTCACCTTGACTTGAAATTGGAAGACCATCTCTGGAGGATTGAGGAAAACTATTTCCATAAGAATGAGGAAGCCCATTTCTGTCTTCATAAGATATCAAAAAATAGGAGAACCAAGAGAATTCAAGTTAGTTAATTTGATTCCTTAAATATTAACCCATAAATTTAAATTAAGGGTAGGATCCATATTTTTGATTCGAACTTAGAAGAGGGACGTTGTAATCAAATTTAAATCTATCTGTAACATCTCAAAAATCACAACCAATTTAAACTTTTTAAATCAACACATTTACTAATAAAATTGTCTACAAAACTATTGTTTTCAAATCATTGTTTAAAACAATTTTTCCCAAGATCAACAATATAAAATCAGGATGTGTACGGTCATGCCTTCAATTTCCCACGATCCTCGGAAGTACCTGAAACCATAACCAAAAACTGTAAGTTAACACTTAGTGAGTTCCCCCAAAGTACCACCACACAAAACACATATCATAAACGAACAAGCATGTTGGATCCAATCAGTCATCAGATTGGAATACCCACGGGTCCATGGCCATCGGGTTGGATTACCTCCTCGTGGCCCAGTCATTTATCGGACTGGAATGGCAATATACAACCGGTCCACTCAGTCATTAGACTAGAATACCCTCGAGTCCACTCAGTCATCGGACTAGAATACCCCTGGTCTGTTGACCCACATACAAAGCAGTCAAGTCTCAACCCCACACAATATGTCGACATATAACAGATAACAAACATAATCAACAGACAGACAATCATGCAGTCATAAATCACAGGTAGTCCTATAGACCTATCAGTCTATGCATATCAGCAACTAGCATATAATCATACAGATCTGTCCTACACTCAGCATAGCAATGTATAGCAGGATATCAATCCATTAGGTTGACCTTCGTGCCTTCGACCCGTAAGTATAGTGAGGAAAACTTACCTCAAAGACTGAAGAAAAGCTGAATGATAAACTGCTATAAATATTGACTCTATAGGTCACCTATTTAACAGATAGAAAAGTAAACCAAGATTGAGTACACCTCGCATACTTGCGATCCAGGTCGGGCTCCCCTTAGGCGTACGCCTAGCGTACACAATGACTTAATAACTTCATTTTGAGGGCTTAACTCCTTAAGTCACTATGTCCTACTTTTAGTCTTAGCCCCAAATGGCATCCTAAACCATAAAGTTTCCAACTTTATGGCTCTACATGTCTAGATCAATCCCAACAACAAAACCCTAACTTATCTTAACCTTTAAAGCTCTTAATTGATTGCATGAAGGAATCTCATGGGCCAAGATCATATTTTTATGACTTAATACATGGAAACACATCCAAAAGGACAGCCCAAACGTTCTATAACATGCCATACACATGAAAGGCCATATTTGGGGACAAAAGCTCATATTTTCATCATGTAAGTTAGATCTAGAAACTTATTCATCAAGGTGGGAATTTTTTACCTTCTATAGATGGAGAATGATGCAAGACTTTTAGATCTAAGCTTGCCTCTAGCTTCTAAGGTGCACCACTACCTTCTTCCTCATTTGGAACACACAAAAACACACTCAAAGGTCTCAAAATGCAATGAAGGGGATAGGGTTTACAAGGAAACGTCTTAAGTGATGGAGGATGGAAATAGGGTGTGGGGATGGGACTTAAGGATCGATAAATAGGGTCCAAACCCTCAAGATTAGGGTTTTCATCCGGACAGAGTACAGCTAGCGTACTTTGGGAGTACGTGCAACGTACTCAAAACGTCATCGTTTTCCATTAAGGGCCTTACGCCTGGCGTACCATCCATGTACACCTAGCGTAAGTGCTTCTTCCAAAAATTACAACAATGCCACTATGGGCTATTTTGCAAACAAAGCTCATTGCAAGGGTAAAAATAAAATATTTCTTCATACTAGGGTTGAAATTGAAATTACCTTGACATCAGGATGTTAGAATTCTCCCCCACTTGAACTAGAATTCGTCCTCGAAATCGGTTACGGCGAATAACTCAGGATAATGCTCCTGCATCGTAGCCTCCAGCTCCCAAGTCCATTTAAAGCCTCTCTGATGCTGCCACTGAACCTTTACCTTTTTACCAAAGGTATCTCCTTGTTGTGAAGGACCTTCATCTTTCTCTCCAATATAGCCACCAGCCTTTCAATATAATTCAGTCGCCCATCGACCTAAATATCATCGAAAGGGACCACTATCTCACTGTCCAACACACTTTTTCGCAACTGAGAGATACAGAAAGTGTTATGGATTTGACTGAGCTCACCCAGAAAATCCAACCGGTAGGCCACCCTTCCCACCTTGACGATCACCCAGAAAGGTTCAATATACCGGGGACCCAATTCCCCCCTCTTTCTGAAGCGTATCACACCCTTCTAGGGTGAGACCTTCAGTAATACCATATCACCGACCTGAAAATCCAACTTTGATTGACGCCGGTCGACATAACTCTCTGACGACTCTGAGCTGTCTGCAGTCTCTGCCTGATCTGCTGAATAAGCTCCATGGTCTGAAGGACTACTTTGGTCATTCCCATGACCCTATGACCAACCTCTCCCCAACATACCGGGGTACGACATCTCCAACCATACAAGAGCTAAAAAGGTGGGGCACTAATGCTAGAATGATAGTTGTTGTTGTAGGAAAACTCCGCAAGAGGTAGGTAGGAATCCTAACTCCCACCAAAATCTATGAAACAAGCCCACAACATATCCTCAAGTGTCTAGATGGTCTGCTCGCTCCGGCCGTCGGTCTACGGATGATAAGCATTATTGAAATATAGACTCGTGCCTAATTCATCGTGGAACTTCTGCCAAAATCGGGAGGTGAACCGAACATCTCGGTCCGAAACGATGGAGACTGAAACCCCATGATGAGCAACAATCTCCCAGACATATACATCAGACAACTTTTTAGCCAAAGAGCTCTCCCGGATGGCCAAAGAGTTGGCACTCTTGGTCACTCGATCCACGATGACCCGTATAGCATCAAAACCCTTGGCAATCTTAAGCAACTTGGTGATAAAATCCATGGTGATTTGTTCCCACTTCCACATGGGAACCTCCAAATGCTACAGCTTTCCATGCGGCCTCTGATGCTTGACCTTGGCCATCCTACAGGTCAAGCACCTCTCAACGTACCAAGGTATCTCCCTCTTCATACATGACCACAAGTAACTCAATTTCAAATCTCGATACATCTTGGTGGCTCTCAGGAGCATAGAAGAAAGAGACTTATGAGCCTCATCCAATACTATCTGCCTGATTCCACAAAAAAACTGGAACCCAAATCCAACTGCACCGGATCAACAACCCCTAAATTTCGGTGACAAACCTATCGATCTCGCCCCTGATCCTTTCCTGTTTCCAATTCTTCTTCCTAACTCCTTCTGCCTGTGCCCCTCTTCTCAAATCCAAAAGTAGAGAGTCAACGAATATCCTCATACACATCTCTCCAACTGAAGATCCATCCGAATTACAACTCAAGGCATCCACTACCACAATCGCTTTACTCGGATTGTAAAGGATCTGATAGTCATAATCCTTGACCACGTCTAGCCACCTGCGCTGCCTCATGTTCAAGTTCGGCTGATCCATAAGATACTGCAAACTCTTGTGTTCCGTGTAGACAATACAATAGACCCCATAAAGATAATGTCTCCAAATCCTGAGGGCAAACACTACTGCCCCCAACTCCAGGTCATGAATAGGATATCATGCCTCATGCAGCTTCAGTTGTCGTGAAGCATAAGCAATCACTCGTCCCCTCTACATAAGGAAAGGTCAAGAATATAACACAAAGCTTATGTAAAGGTGTAAATTCGCAAAGGCGTCGCCTCCCTGTATCAGTCTTGAACCAGGAACAACCGGTGAAGAGATGGGTTTGGCTCCCATCATCTTGTTGTGATCAAGAAGGTCTAAAATGTATTTTCTTTGAGTGAGAAGTAGTCCAGAAGAGTTCTGATGAACTTCAATGCCTAAGAAAAAGTTGAGGGAACCCAGTCTTTCAAAGAGAAGACTGAGTTTAGATAGTTAACAAAATCATCAATAAATGAAGAATTCGAGTCGATGATGATGAGATCTTCCACATACACAAGCACATAAACCACATCATTACCATGGCGCTTGATGAACATAGAAGTATCAGAAACACATTGCTTGAAACCATCGAGCAGGGCCTGATTTAATTTCTGAAACCATGCTCGCGGGTTTCAGGCCATAGAAAGCTTTCTTAAGTTTGCAAACATGAGATGGACGATCAGGTGCAATAAATCCTTGTGGCTTTTCCATGTAAACCGTTTCCTCCAAATCGCCATTGAGGAATGCGTTATTAATATCCACTTGTCGAAGAGACCAATTTTGAGTAATGGCAATGCTTAGTACCAAACGAATTGCAGTCGGTTTTATCACCGGATTAAAAGTGTCAAAATAGTCAACACCCTCCTTTTGATTGAAGCCTTTTGCCACTAGTCGCACCTTATAGTGCTCAATAGATCCATTTGGTTTTCTCTTGATCTGGAAGACCCACTTACAACCCACAATACTAGAAGCAGAATGCCTAGGAACTAAGTCCCATGTTGCATTAGTCATTAAGGCGTCAAACTCTAACTACATAGCATGTTGCCAATTTGGGTTCTTTTTGGCTTGTAAAAATGTTTTGGGTTCAAGATCAAAAGAGTCACATGTTAGAGGATATTTAGTGGTAAGGTATGATTTTGGTTTAAGCAAAGCGAGTAGAAGCACGGGTGATCATACCATGTTTAGAGTTGTTGGATGGGTAGAAATATGATGGAGCTTGTGGATATGTTGTGACAGGTGACAGGTGACAGGGATGATTCTACCACTGTATGGTTTGTATACGAGACACCAGAAGGAGGAGGTTGTGGTGAAGTGGGGGCGGATGTTGGCTGAACAGAAGAAGATGGGGTTGAGGTAACAAGGAACTTCATCAACGATGCAGTTTGGAGTGTGTGAAGAGGTAAATCTGAAAGAGAAGATGATGTTGCGGTTGGCTGAGAGATGTGTTTAGGGAATAGAAAAGAAGTTTCATCGAAAATGACATGGCGAGCAATGTACGTGCGAGATGAAGGAACATGAAAGCATATATAACCTTTGTGTTTCAACCATGGTTTTAAACAATGAGAATGATGAGAAAACTTGAGATTTATTTGATAAGAAATAAGCTCAAATGAATTTAGTGCAATCATCAATGAAGAGAACTAAGTAGCGATTACCATTCATAGATAACACAAGAGCAGGGCCCAAACATTAGAGTAAATTAAATCAAAAGGACATTTGGAAATTTTTGATACCATATAAACACCTAAAGTTATGAGTGAAAAAGGTTAATTTTCTTATTATGATATGTGATCTTTATATAGAGGATTTACAACAACTTTGCTAACTATATGGATGAGATAAGTACAACAATATCTCCTGTGACAAAGGAAGAGAATTCGTACAAAGAAAAGGTCAAGAATATAATAATCCAATAGCCCTTTATCTTTCTCCAGATTTTTTTTTTGGCATCAAACGTCATGTTTATTTAAACTATAAGTTTTGTTTTTGCTTGGATCAACTTTAAGAATTGTTTTGCACCACGTACATTTAGCGAAGTTTAGTTTTCACTCCATCATCATTCTCTAGCCAAAGCTCGTCAAATGTGTTTCAACATTTTGCTTTTAGTGGTGCTCATTTTTTTTCGTTAGATTTGGCAATGACATATTATCTTCTTTTTCCTTGTCAGATTCATTGTCATCAACAATAACATGGTTAGGATGGATTCAACACATATATCATCCTCCTACAACACAAAAAAATTACTTATATTATTACACTACATAAATTGCATCAATATTGGAACATCATTCAACAACAATGCTTCAAGAATTGATGATTACAAACAAAAATATCATCATTCAACATCAATGACATCGTTACAAATATATTATCAATCGATTAGATTCTAGAATCAAAATTACAACTTGAATGTCGTTCAAAAATATTGATTACAATTTTATAACATAGTGAAGAAAAAAGATTACAAGATCAATCACATTAAAGAATCAACATTACAACATCATAAACATTAATAAAAATTGGACTTACTTGAGTTTGAGTTTCTTCCATAGATTAGAGAACCTATGTTTCTCTGACCATTAAGGGTTTGGAGAATAATGGATCAAAGAAGGTTACCGATTACAACTTTTTTTCTTGTGCGTTCTTTAGGAAGAATGACAACAGTAGGTTTCGGTGTGAGGGATTCTGATCAAGCGAATAAGATTAATAACTAATAAGGCCTTTGGCCTACTGGCCGAACCGGTGGAACCAGTAACGGCCAAGTGCTCATGCTTAGAGCCACCGATAGTGTATTTGAGTTTTGATATAATTCTTATAATTAATTAAAATTTTATTCTAATGTATTATTAAATGATTTTGATTTGTATAATTTATGAAAGGTGGTTTTTGTAGTTTTTTGAATAGTTACATATGGGCAACGCAAATGCTGCCATCTCCAATGGCCATACTAGTCGGCATACTTTTCAGCGAACAAAGAGTCCCAATCCACATGCATAAAGTACAGTTTGATTTGCATATACGACCATCATGGCTCCACCTTCTACATGCTCAATTCACAATAAAAGTACTCCTAGAGCATTTCGTAGGATGCTTCACCAGTTCACCTTTACTTTTCGGCAAGGAAAAAATTTGTCCGAAAAATGTGAAATTACGATATATTTGCTAAAATTAGTTGGAGGTTAAGTCTTTTATTTTAAGCATAATACTACGAGGGGTTGCACAATCTTTTCTATAGGTTGCACTGCTAAAAAGAAAAACCCATTTTTCGATGTTAGATATTGTCACAAAATTGGTTAACAAAATGTTATACGATATATTTACATTAAATTTATACTTATTAGGAATTTGTTACGGATTTCAAACATATTCGTGAAGAATTTTGATGAATTTATGCTAATTTTTGCATTTGACGAAAAATTTAAAAGATTGTAGTGTCACTTGTGTATACCAAGTAGGCCACCCCAAACCTTGATATTTTAATTTTTATTTATATAGCTAAATATTAGTTGAATTTTGTTGTTATTTATTTTATGATGGGTACTATCATATTTATTTATATTGAATTTTTTTTGATAAAAATACATGTAATATTTTGAAATAGTGGAAAATTATATTATATATATATATATATATATATATATATATATATATATATATATATATATATATATAGAGAGAGAGAGAGAGAGAGAGAGAGAAGGTTCATGCAAAAATGCAAATAATTTGCGAAAACAAGAGAAAACTATGAGATTGTACCACCTCAACATTATATTTTGAAAAATAATGCATCCAAACGTTGAAATACGTGATGATGATCGATTATACATGAGAAATTGTTCCATATTAACAAAACATGATTTTTGATATTTTTATTATGAAAACATGTATTTAAAAGTGGTTAAGGACATCAAAAAAAATATAGTTGTTAAAACCGTCTTTAAAATTCATATTATCATAACACAATCCAATGTAAACTTATTATCTTTAATCTATTACTAATAAATTTAATTTTTATAGTATTTGAGTTTTATTTTTATAAGATCAAATATGTTTTCGCGTTTTCGCAAGATATTTATGTTGCCGCATGAACCTACTTGTGTGTGTGTGTGTGTGTGTATATATATATATATATATATATATATATATATATATATATATATATAGGGAAGGGTTTTTTTTTATAAAAAAAATTTTGAAATTTTTTATGATTTTTTAGGGTTTTTTTGTTTTCAAAATTTTTTATAAAAAAATTCAAATTTTTTTTTTTGTAATCTCTAAGTATTTTTTTTATACATTTTTATGATTTTTAAGGTTTTTTTTTCATAGAACCTAAACCTATATATATATATATATATATATATATATATATATATATATATATATATATATATATATATATATATATATAGGTTCATTTGAGAGCATATTAGTTTTATGAGACTGTGAGACACAACCTAAAATAATTTTAAAATACAAAATAAAAGGAAAATCCGAAAATTATTTTTGTAATTATTATTTTCGTCATTTTATTTACCTAAAAAAATATAAAAATAAAAAAATAAATAATAATTACCGTTTTGTTTGTAAAATATGTGAAATATTCTAATAGAATATTACACTGTAAATATTCTGATGTGATTTTTATAATGTTAGAATATTTTAGTATTCTACTAGATTTGTCAGATATTTAACATATTTTAATATTCTACTAGAATATTCTAATATTCTACTAGAATATTTCACAGATATTTCAAAAAAATGGTAATTTTTATTTATTATTTATTTATTTATTGGATAAAAAAATAACGAAAATAATATTTTAAATTTTTTTTTCAAAAGTTTTCAATTATTGTGCATTTTAAAAATGATTTTTTTTCTATAAAATGAGTGGCTAGGATTCTGTCTCCCCGTTTCACAAAATATAGTCGTCTTATATGAACCTAACTCTCTCTCTCTCTCTCTCTCTCTCTCTCTCTCTATATATATATATATATATATATATATATATATATATATATATATATATATATATATATATATATATATATATATATATATATATATTAAAGACAACTTACCAATTTTGTTATGAAATACATAAGCTCTTTTCTTTCTATTCTTTTCTTTTATTTTTAATTCAACTCGATATCAATATTTTAAAAATAAAAAATTGAAGTATCATTTTGGTATTTTTTTTAAGTTTATTTGTTTTTATCTTCTACTTTTTTCATGATATCCTATTAAAATTAATGCGTTATGTTTGCAAATTGATAGATCATTTAAATTAGATATAATAATTAACAAGTTTTAGTATTATAAAGATGATGACGTACATCCCACCGACTTATTATATACATATTAATATGAGTAGCGTTTATGAACAGTGTCAGTATTGTCATGGACGATTTTTGATTTTCCTTCTGTTCGTTGAGGTTTTCCGTTTTTCGGCTGGTTTGGAGTCGAGTGCTTTCGCTTTTCATGCATTCTGGCCATCTATTTCGATCTCCTTCATCCATAATTCATATCCACAATTCATATGAATCCCATATTCTCTATCCCTAAAGCCAGACTTTAACCACCACTTTTCCCACCTCTACCGTCACAATAGGGAAGGATCGATTATGACATTCAAGGTCTGGAATCGATTTGTTTCCTGATGTTGTCTTTGGGGTGTGCGATAGATGTGGTTTAGCCAGTGGTTTCTCCATCTCCATTCTCCCTCTTTAGAACTTTCAGTTCACTACGACTTTTGGTGGAATCTCGCCGCCTCATTATTGCCTACAGTCTTAGGTAAGTATCTATTCTTTTTGAACGCTTTATCTTGGCATTTATGCTATATTTGTGGTCAGTTGTCGATTCTTATGTATACTTTTTGTTTTTGTTTCTATCTCATATTGTAAATGACTTCTTGTGTGCCGTACGAGGATGATACATTTCTAAACTTTTGGTGTTTCTCATTAGATGCTCATAAAGTTTAGGATTGAAGTTTGTTCATGGGGTGATACCATGTATTGGAACGATTTCAAATGGCATGCTAACTTTGATTAAATCTTGAAACATTTTCCGGACATGTGTTTGTTTCAAGTTCTCACATAATTTTTATAGTTTTTATGTTATACCATCTATTAGTTTTTGACTAAAACTGATCACCTATTGGTTTCTGATTGATACTAGATTTTGGTCTTGGGTTCTCTCCCCGATGATGACATGTGAGTTATGTGTAGAAGGTTTAATCCCTAGGTTACCTTACTCCTCACTTACCAAGAGGTCCCCGGGGTGAAAGTTCTTATTGATACTTTATTTACTCTAAAAAATAATGAATAAATTGAAGGTTGATGATTGTGATGAACATAAATATATAAAGAGAAAAAACTTTAGATAATAGTATGCATAAAATGCTTCATTAATAATCTCAGGGATAACTATACAGGTTTAAAAGTAGACATTAAACATTCTCACAAAACATCTTTGTCCATTTGAAAATTAGGTAAGTTTTAAAATATATTATGTATTTTAATCATGCCCTTTTCTTAATAAGAATTATAACCGAACACGCATATAAGTTTGTGGAGGCGTTTATTCTACACTAGGCGAATGCCCGCGCGTTGCGCAAAAACACCTATATAGTTGAAGTCTTTACAAATATATAATTTTTTAAATATAACAATAATGTTGTTGTTAAATTTGATATAATAATTTATATATACTAAATTGATATAATATATTGATTATTTTGAATTATATAATAATATATACATTTATTATAACTTCTTAATCTCAATCGTTTGAATGACTTCTACCTGCGAGTTACACATGAATAAAATTAAATATAATATATTATTTGATGTTATTTATAGTTATTTTTATTGTTAATTAATTTTTTAAAATTTATTTGTTTAATGTTTTAATTTCTATCATAATAATTATTTAAAACATCAAACATTGTTTTTTTATTTTAAAGCTAACAATATAATCATTTATATAGAGTTGTTTTTAACTATTGTTTTGTAAGTTATTTTAAGCTACTTATTTGGAAACTTTTAACAGTTATAAGAATATATTTAAG
Source organism: Lactuca serriola (assembly GCF_051521515.1). Taxonomy (NCBI): domain Eukaryota; kingdom Viridiplantae; phylum Streptophyta; class Magnoliopsida; order Asterales; family Asteraceae; genus Lactuca; species Lactuca serriola. The sequence continues at coordinate 51,226,316 of NC_136416.1, forward strand.
AAATATTTTAGTTAAATCGAAATTACAATTTAGTTTTTGTTTTTATCACTACAATTTATCACTTTTAACTATTTATAAAATATTTTTTAGTTTTTTAAATGGAACTGAAATTTATATTTGAGTTGACATTGTAATACGCAGAAATACCTATATAGTTGAAGTCATTACAAATATATATTTTTTAAAATATAACACTAACGTTGTTGTTAAATTTGATATAATAATTTGTATATTAATTTGATATAATATATTGACTATTTTGAATTATATGATAATATATAAATCTATTATAACGTCATAATCTCAATCGTTTGAATGACTTCTACTCGCGAGTTACACATCAATAAAATTAAATATTATATATTGTTTAATATTATTTATAGTTGTTATTTTTAATTAATTTTTTAAAATATATTTGCTTAATGTTTTAATTTCTATCATTATAATTATTTAAAACATCAAACATTATTTTTTGATTTTAAAGGTAACAATATAATCATTTATATAAAATTATTTTTAACTATTGTTATTATAAGTTATTTTAAGCTACTTATTTGAAAACTTTTAACGATTATATAAATATATTTAGGAAATATTTTTGTTAAACTGATATTACAATTTAGTTTTTGCATTTATCACTATAATTTAGCACTTTTAACTATTTACAAAATATTATTTGGTTTTTTTAGTGGAACTGAAATTTATATTTAAGTTGATACTGTAATGTTATATTTAAATTAACAATTTAAGTATTTTGTCCAAACTGTTCAAAAATTGTCGTTTTAAACTGATAATGGTTTACATGCAACAACATTTTAAATCTAATAAATTAAGTTAAATATGTTAAAATTTAAAGACATAACTTTATAGATAGAAGTAAATATATTATTTTAAAATTGAAATTTAGTCTATTTATGATTACACTTTATGTTTGATATTTATTTAACCTTATTAACCAACTTACAATCATTGTTAGAAAGACACTACAATTTATCACTTTTAATTATTTATAAAATAATCTTTGGGTTGTTTAAGTTAAATAAAATTTATATTTAAGTTGAGCCTATAATGTTATATTTTAATTAATAATTTAAGTATTTTATACAAATTGTTCAAAAATTATACCTTGAAAATGATAATGGTTTACATTCAACAATATATTAAAACTAATAAATTAAGTATAATATGTTAAAAGTTAAAAAAACATAATTTTATAAGTAGAATTAAAGATATTATTTTAATATTGAAATTTAGTTTATATATGAATACACTTTAGATTTGATATTTATTTAACCTAATTACCAAATTATAATTATTATTATAAAGAAATTGAAAAGTCATGGGAGTTTCAAATGAATGTGGTGAAAGGAAAAAAGAATGGGGGTTTCAAATGCATGAGATTCAAGAAAAAATGCTAGCTTTATAAGTATGTATGATAGTCTTTCACCATTAACCATAAGAGTCGGTCCAGATAGCTTAAAGTTGTTGAAATAGCATAGCATTAAGATTGTCTTGATAATTTTTAAGATCGCGTAACATTCTAAATCAAAACAATTTATAAAGTTATTGAGAGTAGTTTGGGATGGAAATGAAATACATTTTCCAAAAATTTTCTACCGTTAATTGTTCCTATTTAACTTGAGTATCCAATTAGTTTGAAACTAATCTTTAGGAAAATATTGATCCACATTTTGACGTTTTTATGTGTTGATTGGTATGAATCAGGTTATTAGACGTTATTATCTTAGAAAAAGTTGAGAACGAGGATAAAGGACTCTAAATCACTCATTTTTTTGAAAAATATAGAGATTGAATAACTATTGAGAAGGCATTTGGGCAACATCCTAACCAGAATACCGACCTAATCGGTCACTAAGATAACATTACCCTACATACCAGGATACCGACCTGAAACATGTCAATAACATAACACCATCCTAAAACCAGGATGCAGATCTAGCTACTCAAAAACATATCAAACAAATACCCAGATTCCCATCCGATAAAGGGCAGGCCTTGGTACCTTAGACCCTGTTGATATAGTGAGGATAACTCATCTTGCAACTGCCGAACCAAATCACGAAAGCACAAACCCGAAGCACTGCCTCCAACTCCAACACCTATAATCATCAATGATCCAATGACATAAATATCCAAAAATTACCATAATACCCCTAAAGGTCAAACTGGTCAAAGTCCACCTTCCTGATTGACCCTACTCGCCAAGTCAACCCATTGACTCGCCGAGTTCCTAAACTCAGGAAACTCTCATAACATGACTCAAATTGCCGAGTCACCCCCATGACTTGTCGAGTTCCACAATCTCCGAGTCCTATCCTGTCCAACACACTGGGTCACCACTCGACTCACTTATCTGAGTCTAACTAGAAGAGGTTGGGGAGTTTTGCACTCTGACTCGCCGAGTCCAAGAACAGACTCACCGGGTCCATGACAATCTTCATCAGACTCTTCGAGTTGTTCTTCCACTCATCGAGTCCAAACTCATCATCATATGATTCGCCGAGTTCACCCATGCGACTCGCCGAGTCACTATGCAACTCAATTCCTGAAGCCCTAGCCCAACTCGCTGAGTCATCTCCCAGACTCGCCGAGTTGATACGGGTATTCGCATAATCGAAAGATACAAATCTACTCCTTTGCTCCAAACAATAGATCTGGGTCCCTAGAGTGCATTAGCAACATAAAGTTGCTACCTTTACGTGCTTCATATCCCATAATTCCAAAAACCAAGCTAGAAAGGAACTTAACTCATGGGGAATGGCTTTTGCATAGCAATTAGAAGGGCTTTCTGCATATTTGATCCAAATAGAACTCAGATTTGGAGTTTCAGCTCCAGATCTAACTCATGCACCAATATCTCATCATATTATCTCCAAACAAACCCTAAAACTCCATGAAAGATAGATCTAGAAAGGAGAAGGCCAAGGATAACGATTCATTACCTCCAAAACAACCTCCCACTGAAGAAAAAACCGAATCTCCATGAATCTCCTTGATCCAAGGTCCTTGATCTTCAAGATCTCTTCACAAAATCACTTATCTAAGCTCCAAATTGCTTCCAAGAACTCTTACTCACGATTTTAGGGTTTCTGGATCTCAAAGGGTAGTAAGGGGGCTGAGGGGAGGACATTAAGTCCTTTAAATAGGGTACAAACCCTAAGATTAGGGTTTTCCTCTTCCAGCACTGACTCGTCGAGTCCAGCCGCCGACTCGACGAGTCAGGCCACTTACCACGTGCTCTTGACACGCTCCGACTCGACGAGTCATAGCTCCAACTTGCTGAGTCCATCCTTTTAATAACACTTTACACCCCTGAACTCTTGCTTCTGAACTTGGGGTGTTACATCGGGTATCTGTATCGCTTGGGAATTGTGATAAGTTAGATCTCGGGTCGGTTTTCTGCTATTGTCTGGGTTAGCAAGGGCTGTCAGATGCCATTCACCATGTCGAGGAATCTTTGAGAGGTCTTCAGACGGATGTATCTCGCGGAGCGGATTCTGCGTGGACCGTGATTGCTCCGAGTCGTTGTCGGAATCTGTTCAGTGATCTGGGTTGCTACAAGTGTAGCAGGTTTGACCACATATTCAGGGATTGCCCATAGGGAGCAAGCCCGTTACCTCTTCGTTGTGTTCAGGTGGATGACAAGGAGGTCGACTGTTTCACGATTAGGGAGGAGCAGTGAGTGTACCTGCTCCTGTTATTTTCAGGATTGGTTCAAGGGATTGAACGAGCGAGTTATGACTAGTTTTCAGTAGCCTTAGTATTTATGTTTGGAAGAGCCATCTGGATTGCTGAGGGAAGAGCGAGTTGTCGCTGAGGTTTTGGTTAGACTATCTGTTCGTTGGACACAGAGATCTGAGCGTGATATCTCTTTTAAGCGGTTGAAGTCATTGATGTAGTTGGAATACAAGAAGTGTTAGCTGGTTTTCGGGAAGTGTGTTGTTTGGACAGGGATATTTTTGGTGTGCCAGCTTTGCTAAGCAACAGTCGTCAGCAAAGTGGACATTGGAATGTAATGAGGATTGGGAATCCTTCAATTTTCATGTGCCGAGAGGACTTAGTTGAATCTAAGTGGGGGAGAACTGTCCAGGTATCTAGGATAGAAGCAAGGGAGAAAGTGTTGTAAGACTATGGGGGAGTCGTAGAATTCACTAATGATTAGTTGGGGTGAAAGTGATGTAAGACTACGAGGGAGCTGTGGCATTCAATAATGGTCAGTTAGGGTATAGTGTTGTAAGACTACGGGGGAGCCGTAGCATTCACTAGTAGTATAGAGTGTTGTAAGACTGTGGGGGTACCATAGCGTTCAGGGATCCTTTCAGGTGATTTGGACTAGGGAAGGCTAGCTCGCATGGATATCGGGGAGCCACAGCCATAGCCTAGGTGGCTCAATTGCAAAACAATTCTGCATTCCTTAAGGTAGTCGTGGAATTCAAGACTTAGGTACTCTCCACCTTGATCGGATCGAAGCATCTTGATTTTCCTACCCAACTGATTCTCCACTTCTTATTTAAACCCTTTGAACTTTTCAAAGATTTCTGACTTGTGTTTGATTAAGTAGATATACCCATATCTGCTATAATCATCGGTAAAAGTCACATAGAAGCGGCTCACATCCTTTGTGGTGGATCTAAAGGGCCCACACATATCGGCGTGTATGAGATCCAATAAACCGTCACCCCTTTCACAAGTTCCAGTAAAGGGTGACTTGGTTATCTTTCAAAGTAAACAAGACTCGCATACGTCATCATTCCTAAGGTCGAATGAATCCAACACTCCATCCTTTTGGAGTTGGGCGCGCTATGCGTTTCTTGTTGACATGTCCAAGACGACAATGCCACAAGCATGCTTTATCCATACTATTGGAAGAATCAACACATAATACATCATTTCCTAAGTTATCTACAACCATCACAGTTTCATATATTCCATTACAAGGCAATGCTTCAAAATATAAAACACTATTAAGATAAGCATAAATAGAACCCTTTTCATTATCAAATGAATATTTAAATCCTTGTCTATATAAACCATGAAATGAAATGATGTTTCTTGCCATATCTGGTGAATAGAAACAATTGCTTAAATCTAAACCTAATATATTACTAATCACTAAGGAATATACTCCAATCTTGGTGACAGGCGACGATCTTCTGTTTCCCATGATTAGATTTATCTTCCCACGTTCCACATCCTTATTTCTTCTTAGTCCCTGCAAATCAGAACATATGTGAAAACCACATCTTGTATCAAGAACCCAAGAAATAGCATGCGATGAATCATCAGATTTAATAGTGTAAATACCTGCGAAGGACGGCTTGATCTTTCCATCCTTGATAGCTTGCAGATATTCTTGGCAACTTGTCTTCCAATGCCCTATCCTGTGGCAGTGATGGCGCTCTGCCTCTTTTGGGTTAGAGTTGGGTTTAGCAGAAACAGCCTTGGTTCCACTAGAAGAGGAACCATCTTGGGACTTTCCCTTGTGGTGGCTCTTTGAGGCAGCCTTCCTCTTCTTACCCTTCCCTTGCCCAATAGCCAAAATAGGGGCAGCAGCGGGAGTTGGAGTTGATGCAACAAACTTATCTTTGAGATTGCTCTCAGCTGTCCTTAGCAAGCCTTGAAGCTTGCTCAAAGTGACCTCTTCCTTATTCATGTGGTAGGTCATGCGGAACTGGTTGTAGCATGGAGGCAAGGAGTGAAGGACGATGTCGATTTCCATCACTTTATCAAAGTTAACATTTAACTTTAGCAGGCGATCAACATATCTATGCATCTTTTGCAGATAAGAGGTAAGGGAATCTCCATTACCCATTCGTGTAGTGATCATCGAAGTGATGATCTCGTACCTTTTTTGCCTCGCACTTTGGTGGTATCGGTCCAGCAAGTCTTGATGCATTTCATAGGGATACAGGTCCTCATAGGACTTCTAGAGTTCTGCAGTCATGGTCGCCAGCATGATGCAATGGACTTTCGTAGCATCACACTCATGGGCCTCATAGGCTACGATCTCTTCAACAGTAGCGGTGTTGATGTTCGACATCTGAAAAGGAAAAAGAACAAAGTTTGATTAGAAATGAATCATCAATAAAACACCCAAATGAGAAATTAAGGCTTTGATCCAACAACATTATTTACATATTAGAAGAGGGATGTCGTAATCTAACATGCAAATAATTTAATGGTAAGTGAATGACGATTCACTAATTCTCCACCATAAAAAAATAAAAAGGAGATTAAGTTTTAAATGTATTGAAAACTCCTAGATCTTTTTAGATTCATTGAACTTTTCGATGTCATGTTTAAATCTCGATATGCCCCTCTAGTTTGTGACTGGGATGCCGAGGATCACAAAGCGGGTGTGAATAACCATGCAAATATACATGGTGCCTTCATTGTTACAGTCACCTATTCAATGTGTCGGTTAACCACACACGCTCCATCGAACTATGACAAACAATGAGTCACCCTTTGCCACCTTTGCTTAAAACCTAATTAGTGTGCCGGTTAACCACACACGCTCCACTAACGTCTTAGCAAGGGTACAAAGTGTAATTTCATGGAATTGCATCAATTTCACTTTTGCCTAAAGTAACTTAGATTGGGAATTTTGTAAAAACATTTAGTTACTTTATATAGTTCATTATACTTATTAATGAGGAAAGGGTTGCCCTATCATACCCGTTCGGCTAACGACCCTCCACCAATCAAGGAAGCATATGGTGAGAGTGGACACCCATTAAACAACCATTTTATAGGCCACAACCTTATACCCCCCTTATAGATCGACTTCGTGAATGAGACCTACTAACGGTAAGACTAGCATTTAAGTTATACACACACACACACACACACACACACACACACACACACATATATATATATATATATATATATATATATATATATTAATCTTATAATATTATAGAGTATAAGGTTGAATTTTAAACTTGTAAAATTCTAGGGTTTGAAATTTAAATAGTTTAAATTAAACTTTTAATCAATAATTTAAATTTCAAAACTTGAGGGAAAGTTTTGAACTTTTCAAAACACAAAGGATCAAATAGCAAAAAAATTAAATTAAACATTTAATTTAATGATTATCTAAATTTGACCTAATCAACTTTATTTACAAGATGATTCAACAATTAATGCAAATAATCAAATATTATCAAATAAGGAATTTATTATTCAAACAATTGGTAATTATCTTTTGATTTGGTAAGGATAAACATAAACAGTAATAAAATTCGGATTTTATTAATTAAAAACAATTTAGGCAATTATTCTTAAGCAAAACAGCAAGAAATCCCGAAAATCCTTGTGTCTGGCGTCCCGACTCGCCGAGTCCCCTTATGGACTCGTCGAGTTCATCCTACTCGTCGAGTCCACATTGGGACTCACCAAGTTTGTCAGGAAGAGGACACAAAACTCGATTTTCAAGAGAGGATTAACAAGCAAGACATCAATATAAAAGAAACCAAACAAAGCTCTGATACCACTGATGGGTTTGAGCCAAAAGAACATCCTATGTGCTCATGCGAACCCTAATGCTTGGATCTAGGTTTCTATAATTGTACATGCATTCATCCAAGACTTCCAAACCCCAGATCTAGTGTATATAATCGAAATTAACACAACAAAACAGATCTAGATGTTTGTTGATTGAAGATCTTGAAGCCTTGAGAACTTTAGCACCTCAAGTGTTGTGTCTCTAATGAATTACAAACACCAATAGCAATTGGAGGAAACAAGAGAGAGGGGGGAGAGGAGAATTTCAGCTTCTAGGACTTCTAGGGTTCAAGGTAGCCGAAATCCCTAGCCTTAGGGGTCGTTATATAGGTGTGGAAATTAGGGTTTCAGTGATTATCCTTATCTGGTTACCTAGCCACCAAGCAGCCCAAGGATAATTCTAAAAACCCTACCTTGGACGAATTCCTAAGGCTTTATCCTTAGAATTCATCCACCCTATCTTATTAGGGTTTCCTTGCCTAACTTTGCAACTATCACATAATTACAGTTTAGTCCCCTTAGTTTAATTAACTTCCTTTTGATCATAAAATTAATTCTTGACCAATGTTAATTAAAAAAATATGATTTTTCTTTTAATATATTATTCTTATAACATATTAATAAACCAAAATCACCTTTTTCTATATTATTCCTCCAGTCAAGTTGCTTTGGTGAAGGCAAACCAAAAGGACCATGCACAACCGGGTTAAGTACATACCAAATATAGTTATGGACTTAGACATTAATCCAACACCAGCAAAATATGAATTTTTGCCATTCTATCAGCATCTAATTCCCCAGAAGATGTAAGCTATAATTAGTATATAAGGTAAGTTATCAGTTATCCGTTTGTCACAGACATCATGTTGAACATGAGATACGGATCACAATGAATCTCATCTGGTGTTCAACTTTTGGTAAAGCGCCTTAGAATTCTAACTCTCAACACATAAGAGGAACAAATCTCATCTTGACTACATAAGCCTCTTGCATAGTTCACACTATACCTAAAAATGGCTTTTATGAATCCCCGGTTAAGGACTAGAATTTCACCATATCAAAGCATAAAACTCCTTACACTTGAATCCCATTATGTATCTCATGTGTTAAGGGTACAAATATAGTACATTTTAATCGAGTATCATTCATGATAACGATCATGAGGTGATCTTGTTGTGGGTCAGTTTAATACTTTTTCGTTGACAAGTACCTACGAGACTTAGTTACAAACATTTTCCTGATTTCATCTAGTGAAATTCAACCAATCCAATACATATTAGTCTTACTTCATAATTGCTCCCATAATTATAACCAACTATGAACTTTTAGAATAATAAGATTATTCATGGATTAAACATGTTAATATAGAACACAACAAGTATTGATATTATGATCATATCCCAGTATATCAAAACATTATATAATAATTGTTGTCACAATGTTCCAATATCCAAATACTAAATCCAAATTAAAATCATGTTTCTAGAATAATAAAGTCTCATAGTTGAAGTGTGACTATTCATACTTAGCTCAAAAGAAGGACTTTATTAATGGGTTAGACTGACCTTAATTTGTGTGAATTCTGTGAACAGTTAAATATCTTGGAGTATATGATTGGTGTTCTTTCATGACATAGAGTCTCTTAGCTCGATTAAGTATACCCTCATAGCCACAAAGATTTCTATATGATCCTTGTGTGGCAGAAATCATCATAGTTTTTCATGTACTCATTCATCCAATCATATAAGAGTTCAACTTTTAAAGTGGTGTATTCTTATTTTGAAGTAGATTTTGTCATTTTGGTTTGCTTGGACCTCATTCCATCTAAACTTACTCTTCATCCCACAATGAAGTCACAAACCAATCATAATTCATAATTATCTATATTTTCTTAGAAATCAGAATATTATGTGGCTCTTTACATGAAGATTTTATTCTAAACTTATTGTCTCATATACATTCTCTTAGTTCTTCAAAAGTACTCTTAAAATATTCTTATAGTCTTCTGATGACTTAACCATGTATCTAATTGGTATCTTGTGATATGCTTATAACATGATCATATACAAGATTATATGCATGATATGACATAAATGATGGATTCATTTGCCAAGAAAATCAAATATAAATCATTTCATCTAGTTCAAACCTATGAGCTACGTTCGTCTGAGGTTAGCTCAAAACTTAGTGCCATGTGACAATGCTAAGATTCCTCCAAAGGAATCTTCTATTGTAACATCCCAATCTTCAGGAATGAATTTAAAGCTTATTATTTGTATTTTCAGGGCAACTCGACAAGTTGGAAGGCTCCAACGCGTCGTTTAGACTATTTAATGCCCGCGTATCTTTCAATGTCTACTCCACGAGTTGAAAGGCCCCAACTCGACGAGTTGAAGGTTGAACATGAAAAACCTAATTTTTAGGGTATGCACCCTATTTAAAGGCCTTAACTCTCATTGTTGTCCTCCTTCATCGCCTCCTTGTCCAGAGAAAACCCTAGTTCATGCTTTTCCGTCATTGTGTGTATGTGTGTGAGATCTTAGAGAGTGATTTTTGGTGCTCTTTTGGAAGGAACAAGAAGCTTGAATAAGTTGGCTGAAGGGAGTGGCTGTAGATTCAGTGTTTACTCTGTTGTGGAAACCATTGTGAGGTATAAAGTCGATACCTTGGCCTCTTATTGCTTAGATCTACTTATATGGAAAGATATTGTTATCCTTGGTCTATATTGGAGTCATTCTTAGAATGATGCATTGTTTGAAGTTGCCATTTTAGATCTAGATGTTTTGTGGCTCTTTGAGCCTAAAGTTCTAAGCTTTATCAAGTATTGGCACTCCTTCATGCCCTAAACCCATTATTAAGCTATGTTTAAGTGTTTTAGCCCCTTTGATGCCATGTAGGGACGTAAATTTAGCAACTTTATGTGGTATCTCAGTCCTAGGGGACCAGATCTATGGTTTGTAGCATTAGAATCGCTTGGGAGATGGTTAAATGAGTTAAGACAAGGAAAACTCGACGAGTTTCTCTGCCAACTCGGTGAGTTGACCCGGGGTTTCCTCGATCTTCTGGACGCTATACGAACTCGACGAGTTGTCTTAACGACTCGCCGAGTTGACTCGAGATTTCACGGTTTTCTGAGTTTCAAAGGAACTCGATCAGTCAGTAGATGCACTCAACGAGTTGGGTCAACATGGACCGTTGGCCTTGACTGTTGACTCTGACTTTGACCAAGGTTGACCAAGTTTGACTTTAAGGGTATTTTTGGTAATTTGTGAATTTAATGAATTTAGTCACATGGTGGTTGTAGGCAGTTGAGTTCAGAGCTGTGATTCAAGAGTTAGATCTTGTCAGTCAGTGCTACTTGCGAGGTGAGTTTTCCTCACTATACTTGTGGGTCGAAGGCACCAATGTCGGCTCAGTGGATTGATATTAGGTTATGCATTTGTTGTTATGATCTGTTAGATCGGTATCCTGGTTGACAGGATGTTGCTATGTTGTAGTGGTCTGTTAGATCGGTATCATGGTAGATAGGATAATGCTATGCTTAGTGATCTGCTATATCTGCTTGACTGTCTGTAGACAGTTATGTGATTATCTGATATATGTGCACATGTTTGACCGATGGTTGCATATTCCATCCCGATGGATGATTGGACCCATAGTATGTTGGCATTCCAACCCGACGGTTGAGGGCCGAGGGTATTCCGTCCTGGGGATGATTGGACCCATAGTATGTTGGCATTCCAACCCGATGGTTGAGGGTTTGTGGCATTCCAACCCGATGATTGATGGCATGGGGCATTCTAACCCGATGGTTGATTGGGCCCCTAGTATGTTGTTATTATATGTGTGTTTTGTCATACTGGTATTTTGGGGGAACTCACTAAGCTACGGGCTTACAATTGTGTATTTTGTTTCAGGTACTTCGGATGATCACAGGACGGCGAAGGCTTTATCGTGTACCTCCTCATATTTATGTTATGATTTCTGGGATTACTCTGATGACAAACTATTTTGAAAACAATTTGTAATAAAGGGTGGTTTTTGGATGTTTGAAAAGTTTAAAATTTTTATGAATTTTCTAGATGTTACAAGTTGGTATCAAAGCCTTGGTTTAAGTGAATTGGAGGAACACTCGTGTGCATCAGTCTCAAAATAAGGAAAAGATTTTCAAAATGATTCTTTCAAATTGTTTTCAAAATACTAAAGGAGGATGTGATGTGTACGATCAGTCGGAGCCTGTAAGTAGACCTCAAAATACCATGTTATTTTTTGATACTATGATGTGTTAGAACAACATGCTAGTAATAGGTTAGGGATCTTCAAGAATTATATGATCGAATTGCCTGATTATATGATGCCTGATAGCCTAGGACCTTTTCTTTATGAAATTGACATCATTATTGTAGTTGCTTAGTGTATGCATCATGGTTATATATAACTAAGATCTTATAGCCTAAGAATGTTTGGTTTGGCCTTATTTCCTATTCTTGTTTGATGAAGGGCTTAGGGTAGGATTAGGTATTCGAAATTCTATAGGTTCGAATGTTATGTATGGCTAGAATACGTGAGTGCTGCAAGGTTGATGGAAGTTTCATGGTTAAGTTGTGTGAGGTCAGCCGACCAGTCGTGAGATGTTTAGCTTCCTCTAGGAGTGAGGCCTGCATGTTTTTTTATGCTTATGAGTATGGTTAGGGTGTTGTGATGATCCTCGAGACAAGCACGGGTAGGTGTGGAAGGTAGTATAGGCCCGTACTACTGAAAGCACAGCACCCGTATGTGTAGCCAGGAAGTCAGAACCCATATGGCTTCATTGGGAGTTGGTTCCTCATCATTTATGTGAATTGTCTGATATCTTTCGGGTGTATTTTTAGTATGGTGTTTACGAGACGTTTCGAGACCGAATTCGGTTCGGGATCGGGAGCTGGCAGTCAGGATAGGCCAACATTGACAGAGGACCGCGTCAGGGAGATCATCCGTGAGGAGGTGGTTGCAATTTTACGGGGTCAGATTCCGGAGATGTTCAGGTCTATCAAGATCGTGATGATGGAGTATTTTGATGACAAATATGCATCCATTGCTGAGACAGCTGCTGCTGCGGCATTTGCAGTTGTGACAGTTGCGGGTGTTGGGGCAGGACGGGTATTTTAGTATCGGTACTTTGATAATACAAAGCCCCTGACTTTTGATGGAGTTCAGGACCCGATCATATCCATAAGGTAGCTGTCTGATGTGGATGGATGTTTCTTTACTTGTTCCTGCCCTGCTGATCAGAAAGTCACGTGTGCTCTGAATCCTCTGAGGTACGGAGCCAAGGACTAGTGGAGGCTTGCTACTAGTTCCTACTCTCCTGAGCAGAGGGCTGCAATGTCTTGGGAGCAGTTCTCTGAGATGTTTTGTTCTCGTTATGTGACACTGGTGGAGAGGGAGAGATTGGCCCATGAGTACTTGGATTTGAGGCAGGGTACTGAGTCGGTGATGAAGATCACCAAGATGTTCACGGGAGGGCTATGTTCTACCCTAAGTTTGTTGTGTCTGAGAAGGATCAAATGAAATATTACTTGAGCATGCTCAAGATGGAGATCAGGAATACCGTCCTTACCCAACAATACGGATCATTGTTGGAGAGGCAGGAGGCCGCCAGGTGGCGTGAGATTGAGATCAAGTTCAGACTCGGGAGACGAGACCGGCCCCGATACAGTTGCAGCCTGCGTTGAAATAGTTTAGGGCCGTTGACTCCAGGAAAGGGATTCGGAGGGGTCGAACTTGTGGGAAGTGTGGCAAGGTGCATGATGGGGTCTGTCGATATTCTTCAGGGTGAGTGTGGCAAGCAGGGCCACATTCCGAGGGATTGTAGGCAGCAGACTCCAGCTTCTGGTGTCAGACTTTGTTACATTTATGAGCAGGTGGGCCATATGAAGGCCTAGTGGCCCCTACTAGTTGTCAAGCAGGCACAGGCTCCAACGTCGGCTACATTGAGGATCACTAACGGGGGATAAGGCAGGGTAGAGCCCCTGAGGGCTCGGGACACTCCTTCCAGCTCACTGCCGAGGAGGCCAGGCAGCACCAGATGTTGTGGTTGGTATGTTTCTATTCATTATCTCATTAATTATGTTTATATGTATGCTCAAGTGGTTGTACCTATGTTAGGTACGTTCTTAGTGAACTCCTTACCTGCTCTTGTATTTTTTGACTTGGGGGCGAGTCGGTCATTTGTCTCTTGATCGTTTAGTAGATAGTTTGATTTTAGCTTAGGAGAGCTAAAGTGTCCATTTCAAGTTTCTTTCGCCAATGAACAAGGGGTTTCTACTTCTTCAGTCTATCGGTGTTGTGTTCTAGAGATCTTCGAATTGTCCTTCCCAATCGATTTGATTCTGATTCCCATGGGGCATGTTTGTGTGATAGTAGGTATGGATTGGGTGAGCCGTTTCGGTGTCATGATCAACTGTGAGGGTCAGCACGTGCTAGTTCGAACCCCGAGTGGGGGAGAACTAGTTATTTATGGAGAGGGCACCAGGTTGTGTCCATGATTTTGCTCAGCAGCCAGAGCTTGACAGTATATTCAGCACGGGTGTGCGATTTATTTGATGTATGTGGTGCATACGCGAGTTAGGGACCGGGTCCTAGTTTCAAATGTTCCAGTTGTTAGTGACTTCGCTAATGTGTTTCTGGAGGAGTTATCCAGCATGCCTCCGGAGAGGCAAGTCGACTTTAGAATCGACCTTGTGCCAAGTGCGACCCCTATTGCCAAGGCGCTATACTGATTAGCACCGCCTGAGATGCAGGAGCTGTCATCTCAGCTACAAGAGCTGCTAGGCAAGCAGTTCATCCGTCCGATCTGTTGTCTGTGGGGAGCATCGATCCTTTTCGTCAAAAATAAGGATGGTTCACACCAGATGTACATTGATTACTGGGAGTTGAACAAGTTGACAGTGAAGAACCGTTATCCCCTCCAATGGATAGATGACCTCTTCGATCAGTTACAGGGAGCATCTTGGTCTTCCAAGATAGATCTGAGGTATGGGTACTATGAGGTCAAGGTGAGGGGGGAAGACGTGGAGAAGACCGCGTTCCTGACTCATTACGGGCATTACAAGTTCGTGGCGATGCCGTTTGGGCTCACCAATACGCCGACAATATTCATGGACCTGATGAATCGAGTATGCAGGCCGATGCTTGATCGCTCAGTTATTGTGTTATCGATGATATATTGGTGTATTCCAAGACTAGAGAGCAGCATGAGGAGCATCTTCGAGAGCTTATGGGAGTTCTGAGGCGAGAATGGCTTTACGCCAAGTTCTCGAAATGTGAGTTTTGGTTGTGAGAGGTTCAGTTCCTTGGACATCTCGTTAACCAGGAAAGGATTTTGGTTGACCCGACCAAAATCGAGGCGGTGATGTGGTGGGAGGTTTTGAAATCTCCCTTAGATATTAGAAGTTTTTTGGGTTTGGCAGGGTACTACCGGAGATTTATTCAGGATTTCTCCAAAATTGCAATACCCCTCACTCGTCTGACGAGGAAGGGGGTAGATTTTCAGTGGGGCCCTGAGCAGTAGACAACATTCGAGAATCTTCGGCAGCGACGTTACAAGGCTCCAGTCTTGACTCTCCTATAGGGAGTTGAGGATTTTGTGGTTTTCTATGATGCATCCATCACCGGACTGGGAGCAGTACTCATGTAGAGAGGACGGGTGAGAGTCTATGCTTCGCGACAGCTGAAGTCACATGAGATGAGATATCCCACACATGATCTCAAGTTAGGAGCGATGGTGTTCGCTCTCAAGATCTGGAGACATTATCCATATGGGGTCCACTATACCATCTACATGGATCACAAGAGCTTGAGGCATATCATGAATCAACCGAACCTAAACATGAGGCAGCGTAGGTGGTTGGACGTAGTCAAGGATTATGACTGCGATATCCTTTACCATCTTGGTAAAGAAAACATTGTGGCGGACGTCCTGAGCCTCAATTCGGCCGGATCTTCTGTTCCGGCATCCTGTATGAGGATATCTGTGGATTCTCCACTCGTGAGCTTGATAAAGGAAGCTCAGGCTGAGGATGTATGGCAGGAGAAATGGAAAATTGAGAGGATCAAGGGCGAGATCACCAGATTTGTGCAATATAGTTGGGGATTGTTGACCCATTGCGGTCAGGTGTAGGTTTTGATGTCTGGTGGGGTCAGAAAGATTGTGCTGGAGGAGGCTCATAAGTCTCGTTTCTCTATTTACCCTGGGGCCACCAAGATGTACCGGGATCTAAGGTTGAGTTATTGGTGGCTATGAATGAAAAGAGAGATCGCATAGTATGTTGAAAGGTGCTTGATCTGCAGGATGGTCAAGGTCGAGCATCAGAGGCCGCACGACAAGCTGCAGCCTCTGGAGGTCCCCATGTGGAAATGGGAGCAAATCACAAGGGATTTTATCACCAAACTACCGAGAACAACAAAGGGTTTTGATGCTATATGATGGGTTTTGAGCATTCTAACACTCCTAAGGTGTACATGCAACCCTAAATACCTTGGATATATGTTTTCTCTATTATACATGCAAACTTTCATTTTCCAATGTATTACCCTAACTAGCATACAAAACTTTGATACTTAGGTAACTAAACAAGTTAGATGACATACCTTTTCTTGTAGCTTGTTGCTTAGAGCTTTAAGAGCCTAGCACCAATAATGTGAATGCCTCAAGTGGAATCACAAATCACCACTAACACTTGGAATACTTGGAAGAGGACTCCTTTACTCACAAAAATCAGCCACACTCTTGCAAAGACTCTAGGTACCAATTTCTTGAACCAAAGGGATTCTTATGTAATGAGGTTACATTAGGGTTACACCATGTAAACCCTAATGTGCATGATTTTCCACATTCCTCATGATCCATGGGTTTTAACCTCAATGGAGTATCCATGGGTCACCATATGGGTTAAGCCCAACATAAGGAATCATGGATCATTAGCCCATATTATAAGAATGAATGATTTACACAATCAATCCTTATATATTTAATTAGTCTCTTTTGATCACAAAATTAATTCCAAATTAATTCTTGATCAATACTAATTAAATAATATGATTTCATATTAATATATTATAACTTATAATATATTAATAAATCATAATTATCCTCTTCTCAGAAGTCCAAATTGTTCCGGTGAAGTGCACCCCAAATGGACCATGCTAAACTGGGTCAAGTACTTACCAAATATAGTTATGGACTTAGACACCTTATCATATAGTCTCCCACTTGGATAAATCTAATAACTATAGTTGCAAGTACGACTTCAGGAACCGACCAGCAATGGTAGCTCTTAAAACTTGATGAACTAAGACGCGCCATTTTAGACAAGTGATCATATAATCCTCTGTTCTCAAGATATCAGCCGGACAAATACATGGAACAACGCCATACTTATTGTCCAACAGTTTGTTCCCGATTTCCGATTTGTTTGACATAAAACTTAATCGAACACATCAATTGAGTTCTGACCGGGGCCGACACATAGGTCAAAACAAAATCATTTAGGGGCCCAAGATATCACTTTTAATCCTCTGAGGACAAAAAGGAGCAGATAAACTTCGACTCATATGTTTGTACTAACTATTCGCCAAATCATACACAACATTACGTTTTATAACATCAAGTTACTGATGCGTTTTCGTACTATCAACGTGCAACCAACCCATATTCAATAACTCATATCTCTTTGTTTGAAGACTTACATGATATTATCGTCTCATGATCACTCGAGATGAATTCCATGAAGTGATACAAGTGAGCCTGGGTTTAATCCAATACTCAGAACTTATGAGCACTCATGAATGTCATAGCAATGTCTAACCATTTTAGACAATCTACAAGCCAAATTCATGACAGTCTTGATTCATTACCTACTTCCAAAGTATGATCGACTGTGAATAATTTGAATAATCTTATTATTTTGGAAGTCAAAACATGCAAAATTGAATCAATAGTAAATAATTGACACAAGATAGTAACTATACTCATAAATAAACAACTTTTATTTAATCATTAATTTTCAATTACATTTTATCTATTACAAGTTTCAGAAATAGCTATCTAATAATTAAAACTAATATCGTCTTTCAGCCCGATGCGCCTCGCATGCCGTAAATGCTTAACCCTATTTAGTCCCTTCGTGAGGGGATATGATGGGTTCTCTTCTGAAAATACTCTCTTTGCTATGAGGAGTCCTTCTTCTATCTTGTGTCTTATGAAGTGATATTTTTTGTCAATGTGCCTGGATTTGCCATGATCCCTTGGTTCCTTGGCTAAGGCAACCGCACTGTCGCTGTCACAGAAAATCTCCATAGGCTCCTTTATAGCTGGTACAACTCCAAGGTCTTCAATGAAGTTCTTCAGCCATATCGCCTCCTTCTCCACTTCAATTGTTGCTATGTACTCTGATTCGCACATTGAATCAGCTACGGTCTCCGGTTTGGAACTTTTCCAAGTAACTGCTCCTCCATTTAGGGTAAATACCCAACATGACTGAGAGCGGAAATTATCACTGTCGGTCAGAAAGCTAGCGTCACTATACCTTGTCACTCTCAAGTCATCGCTCCCACCGAGGACAAGAACCCAGTCCTTAGTCCTTTGTAGGTACTTGAGAATATTCTTTACCGCAGTCCAGTGAGCCTTACCAGTGTTCCCCTGATATCTTCTGACCATGCTCAAAGCAAAAGCCACATCGGGGCGAGTACAAGTCATTGCATACATGATCGAGCCAACTGTGGAAGCATATGGTAATCGACTTATCTCAGCTATCTCAGCCTTTGTACTCGGACTCAGAGTTTTACTCAGTTTGGTATTGCTCTGGATCGATAAATCACCTTTCTTGGAATTCTGCATGTTGAACCTCTTCAACACCTTGTCCAAGTAGATACTTTGACTAAGTCCAATTAGTCTCTTACTCATGTCTCTCAATATCCTTATCCCTAGGATATAGGTAGCTTCTCTAAGGTCCTTCATAGCGAAAAACTTTCCAAGCCAGGATTTCACCTCTTTCAAGGGTGGCATGTCATTTCCTATGAGTAGTATGTCATCCACATACAGTACAAAAAAGCTAACTATACTCCTACTAGCTCTGACATATACACAGGACTCATCCGATTAGGTCCGACTTTGAACGAATTTGACCCAAAACGATTACATAGGCCGATTAGGTATAAACGTAATCGGTTGGCGACCGCCTAGCGCCTAGGCCGATTTTTACAACACTGATATATATATATATATATATATATATATATATATATATGTGTGTGTGACACACACACAACACACATATATATATATATATTATATATATATATATATATATATATATATATATATATATATATCAGTGTTGTAAAAATCTGCCTAGGCGCTAGGCGGTCGCCAACCGATTACGTTTATACCTAATCGGCCTATGTAATCGTTTTGGGTCAAATTCAGTCAAAGTAGGACCTAATCGGAGCTAGGCGGAGTTGGGCGCCCTGATCGGTCAAAAAACAGTCAATAGAGTTCAAAATTTTAAGGGGCAAAATTGACAAACCATTGCTAGGTTTCGTTTCTTCTTACTCATTCCATCTCAATCGCATTATCAATTTCACTGCTCTCTCTCTCTCTCTCTCTCTCTTTCTATCTCTCTCTCTTTCACACACACACACATCAAAAACGATGATTTCTTCTTCTTCTAAGCATTCCGTCTGTTCCAAGATCGTTGTTGCCTTCCAAGATCGTCATCGCATTCCAGTCATCTACAAGATTGCGTTGTCACTCCTTCTCCTTCGACATCCTCTGTCGTTGTTCCTTCCCTTTCGACATCCTATTCTCCTCCGAAATCCCTCCGATGCCTTCAGCTCCTTTGTTCCTGATAATACTGCCGACATATACAAAGTTCCAGATGATACCGAAACCGCAAAGGTAATCATCCAAAAGGTTAAATTCCCTGATTAGATCTTGAATTAAGCTTACCTTTTCACCTGGGTTATGCTAATTTTGCTTCTTATAGTCAACATTTGTTCATATATTAGTTTCTTTTTTTTTTTTATTTTTCTTGGTTATAGAAATGAATAAAGTGAAAGCTTCTTTGAATTTTGTCATCGTTGATGATTCTTGTTATTAAAGTGTGAAAGCTTCTTTGAATTTTATAGTTTTTGATTGTTTTTGGTTCTGCTAATTTCTGTTAAATTAATATGAAGTATATACAGAGCCTGCTGATTTGTGATGATATTAGATTAAGTGATGATAAATTGATATGAATATGCTGTTAATGTGATTATATACTTAATTTTTCTGTTAAAATGATATGTGAGTGAGTATATTTAATGTGTTAATGTGATTTTTGAATGTGTTAAACTGATATGAATATGGTGCTAATGTGATGATATATTAGATGAAGTGATGATAAAATGATATGATACAGAGCATGTTGATTTGAGTGAGCAATTTTAATGTGTTAATGTGAGTTTTTTTTATAACAGTTGATGAAGCTCTTGCAACCGATGTTAGTCAAGCACCTCGAGAAAGTCCAAAAATGAAGGAACTTTTCAATGAAGATTTCGAGTCCGAGAGTGAGGAGCAAGTGTTAGAAGAAGATGAATATGAGTCAGATGAGGTTCAAATAATGGAATTATGTGGAGAATATTAGAAGAAAATTGTTGTGCTTGTTAAACCTCACTATTATACTTTTATGGACTTGTTGGATGATGATTTTGTGTGCTTGTTAAACTTATTATTAAACTTTTATGCTTATTTTGGATGATAAATGGTTGTGTTTGTTAAACTTATTAAGTCATTATTAAACTTTATGCTTATTTACTTATATTCTTAGTATTAAAGTTAGATTTATAAATTTTTGAATTATTTTTTTAATAATTAATGGTTCCCGATTAATCACCGTCTAACCGATTAATCCCTAGACCTCGGTCCACCACCTAGCTAATGTCTAGCGTTTTTTGCAACCTTGATATATATATATATATATATATATATATATATATATATATATATATATATATATATATATATATATATATATATATAGAGAGAGAGAGAGAGAGTGAGGTTCAAATGTTTTCACTATCTATTGTGTGCCTGTATGATTGATTCTGGACCAATCATTTTAGTTATTTTAAGAAAATAATTAATGCATATTAAATGCTGAAGATGTAATTAATACCTATAATATCTTCAACATGTAATATACATTAATTACTTTCTTAAAATAACTAAAATGATTGGTCCAGAATCAGTCATACATGCACTCAATAGATAGTGAAAACAAAATAACCTAACCCTATACATTTAAGATAATATAATAATTTGAACTTCAACTTAAGTGATATGGTTATAAGAAATCTATTGTGTTCCTTTGTGCTTTACTTGATATAAAGATAATGTAAAAGACTTTATAACAAAAAAAATTCAAGGTTGCGGAAAAGATATATATATATATATATATATATATATATATATATATATATATATATATATATGAATTTTTTTTTGTTATAAAGTCTTTTACATTATCTTTATATCAAGTAAAGCACAAAGGAACACAATAGATTTCTTATAACCATATCACTTAAGTTGAAGTTCAAATTATTATATTATCTTAAATGTTTTCATTATTGTATTATCAAAATGATACCATGGTGAGTTGTTTCTAATAAAGACAATTTTCTTTGTTAATGCATTTTTATCTTATGCAATTTGAAATTGGTCTTTTTAAATTATTTTATGTTAATTTGAAGTATAGTATTATGTGATTTGAAAAACAACTAAAATGTAGTTATATTTCTGGAAGTCTTGAAAATGGAAAAAAAAGTATTTCCTTTTATATAGGAGAAAATCTATGTTTAAATTTAGTAAATGAGGAAGGATATAATTTATAATCAATGACTTTTACAATACATGCACGGTTCGTAGATGAATGAAATGAATGTGTCGTGCAACTTTGTTTATAAAATGGAATATATTTCTAAAATATAAATAAAACTTTTTAATATAAGTGAATAAAACACAATGACTACTAATGAAAAAACATTAACATGGTTTGCAATTAATATTTATCATGGACTATTTATCACATGGTTTATGAAAACCATTTGGGTAGAAATTATTCAAAGGAATGAAACTAATCACACCAGCGGCTAAAAACAAGCTATTTGTACAAGATTTTACCGGTTTGGTGTCACTTAAGTTATTTGATCGTAACGTAAAGATACTTCTTGAAAAACTTGCACAAGAGTTGCTTCAAATTTTTAATGAGGTTATTGATATTAAGTTCATTTATATAAAACTAATTTTCACTTTTTGTCTATCTATTTTTATAACCGTTTATTTTTTGGAGGTAATATGGAGATTTATCCATCTACTTTGAATATTCTTTTGGATAAAAACTTGGTGTTCAAAATTCAAAATTCAAATGTTAATTTGAAGAACAAAGTTGATGGTTATGAAATCTCAAAGTTCACTCAATTGGAAAAAAAAATTAAGATCAAACTGGTAACATATGAATTTATTTCTACATTAATGATGCTCTTTTTGCTTATTTTTGTTTTGTTTTTGTTTTTTTTGTTTTTTTTTGTGTTACAGTTCTCATCATTGGACTATGAGATGATTATTGAGAATAAAATCAAACGTACTATCTTACCACCACCGAGTCATTTGAGATTGTTACCGGCAACAACTACTTCAGTCAAGCAGCCTATTGAAATTATTACCACCATCGAATCATTTGAATGGTCTTCTTCGAAAGATCTTGATTATTGGTACATCGATCGGTCCAGCACGGATTGAAATAGGAGCCGGTTCGATTGCTGCTCCTTCCTTGAAGATCCTAAAAATGGAAAAACTCTAATAAGTTTAAGTCAATTATCATTATTTGACATTTTAGTTTGAAGATTTTTCTTATTAGTTTTTATTGTTTGCTTATGGATTTGGTTGACAAGTAATTTGTTTTTATTTTGAAGTTTATGTTTGTTTTCATTGGTTTCTCATAATTTTTTTTAATTATTATGTAATATCTATAGACTATTCTATTTTTTTATGTGTTTATTCGTTTAACCTGAGTTATAATATAGGTAACATGTAATACCAAAGTTCTAAATAACGTAAGGCGTGACTCGGCGGCAATGTCAAACCTCAAGCTTTTTCGAGCCTTGGCGAGTCATTACGTTTGTAAGGCGTGACTTAAGGCGGCAATTTTTTATATAATTAATATTTTTATATGTATTTTCATCCATTATTCATTTTTATACACATATATAAGTTAAAATAACGTTTTGACAAAGCTTGACGGCATATGTAAACCTTGAAGACATGCCGCACCATAACAAGCTTTTTAAAACCTTGTGTAATACATCAACCAATAATTATTTTATAAATATACAAATTTAAAATGCTCCATGCCGGATAGAGCACAAGTTTTCTCTCTCCTAATTATCCTCGCAAATACCGAACTGAAGTATCCGCTAAATTAATTAAATAAACAAACCGAACGATGAGAGCTTGTGGCTGAAAGGCTTTGTTGAAGATGTGCTACCAAAATCAAGCAGTTGCAGCGACAAGAGCAAAGCAGTGATTTCCACCATTTTCTTCAAGTCAGTGTCGCCATCAACTTCTTCTATGTTCATCGCCCATGACTACATTCATTTCTCCTCATTATTGATGTTAATTTGAAATCGAAAACCCTAATTCCCAAAATAAAAGTTTGATATTCAATCTCTTTCTTTAAACAACGATATGTCAACAAGACTGAGTGGCTGTTTCACAGACGCAATCCCACTTGAAGCCCCTACTTCGACCTCTGGATATTCAATTTCTAATACAAATTCAGAAGGCGGGGGATTATTTCTTGATAGCAATACTCTTCCTCATTATCTAATCAACACCCATCACTCCTCGACTCGCCGTAGACATGATATTGGTATTTTCCGGCAAAAAAGTTGGGTTTCCAGAGGTGGGTTCTTGTCAGTTAGTTTATCAGTTAAGGGAGGTAGCGATGGCATTGATAGAAATTCCACTACCCAGTTAATGGCAGCGGCGGTGGGCGCCGGCGATGGTGTGGTGGAAGAGGAGAGTAAGAAGAAGGTTATTATAAGATTAAGGGGAAAACCTGCTGCTATGAACACTACAAAGCATTTATGGGCTGGGGCTGTTGCTGCCATGGTTTCAAGGTTTTCGTTTCTTCTTATTCACATCTTCGAATTTTCAGTTGAATTTATGGCCAAAAAGAAGTGAAATTTTTAATCAATCTTGAAAATTTAACGTTTTTAACAGAACATTTGTTGCACCACTTGAAAGACTAAAGCTGGAATACATGCTTCGTGGTGAACAGAAGAATCTTTTCGAGCTAATTAAATCAATCGCTTCTTCTCAAGGTTTAAAAGGGTTTTGGAAGGGAAACTTCGTTAACATTCTTCGCACAGCTCCATTTAAAGCCCTGAATTTTTGTGCATACGATTCCTATAGAAAGCAACTTCTCCGGTTAACCGGAAATCAAGAAACAACAAATTTCGAAAGACTCTTTGCCGGCGCCGGCGCCGGCATGACTGCTAGCATTCTGTGCTTACCACTGGACACTGTAAATTCGATCAATTCTTTCTTCCCATTTATTAAATTTTTTTTTTTATTTATATAATTCAAGTCATCGTGGGATCTAACAGATACGAACAAAGTTAGTGGCACCTGGGGGTGAATCATTGGGAGGTGTGATAGGAGCTTTTCGCCACATCATTCAAACAGAAGGATTCTTTTCTCTTTATAAAGGATTGGTTCCTTCAATCTTAAGTATGGCGCCTTCAAGCGCTGTGTTTTATGGAGTTTATGACATATTGAAATCAGCATATCTGAATTCCCCTGAAGGAAAGCAAAGAATCAAGTATATGAAACAGCAAGGAGATGAATTGAACATTTTGGAACAGTTAGAGTTAGGCCCAATGAGAACTTTATTACATGGTGCCATTTCTGGTGCTTGTGCTGAGGTGGCAACTTACCCTTTTGAAGTTGTGAGAAGGCAGTTACAGTTGCAAGTTAGAGCAAATAAAATGAGTGCATTAGCCACGTGTGTAAAGATTGTTGAAAATGGAGGTGTTTCAGCTCTTTATGCAGGACTTATTCCTAGTTTACTTCAGGTATGTTCACATGAAAACATACTCTCTATGATCTTGATTTTGTATTGCTTGATTAAGTTCAAGAATTTGACCAAATTTGTGCAAATATCTCTCAAATTTTGACTCTAAATTACCAGGTATTACCTTCGGCTGCAATAAGCTACTTTGTTTATGAGTTCATGAAGCTTGTGTTGAAGGTGGAGTAAGTTACCATGTTCTTGATTGTAATTCTTACATAAAGAAAATTGTTGATTGCTTTAAGATGATTATTGATTGGAGAACATGTTGGTGATGAAATTAGAATTGAAATCGGTTTGTTTTTTTTGATGATTTTCTTCTTCAATTTGGAGAGGGGAGTAGTTGGTTGTTCCATTGATGTTTGATGAACTCATATGCAACAGTACCTTTATTTATTATACAAGAGATTAGTTACGTTGATATTGATTTATAAGTTTTATAATTTTGTTAGCATTAGCTTCTTTTTGATATCACAAGTTAAGCAAAAAATTGTTGTGTCCTATGGGTTACTTCGAATATACTTTCGTGTTCTTCTAGTGAATCAATTATTATTAAGTTTAAAGGGACAAAAATCAAATTTCTTCTCATAGATCCGAGTTATCTAGTAGGCATGTATGCTGTCGCCATTTCCCCTATTTCAACTCTGTTCTCGAGAGGGAAATGAGGTCTTGGAAATATTCGGTTGTGTTGTGTGGTTCACCCATATGTGTCTCCTCATACTCTATCAACTATATAGATATATTGGACAATGACATAATCTCTTACACATCTTCTTTATAAATTCATAAATGATTTTTTGAAATATTTTCTTTTTGTAACATTGACAATTGTTGCTTTGTGATTTTAAGATTTTTTTTTACACCGTTTTTAGAAAATCTGTCATTTGAAAATATTATTGTCCTCCGTGAATATTTTGTGGTATTTAGGAAATGTGATTATTTTGTTGATTAAATATATTTCTTAGAAATTGATAGGTGTTTGAAGTTTCTTCTCAAAAATAGTACATTTTAAACTTCATTTCCAAGACAAGATTAATAAGACTATTATTAAGAGTAAGTTACATGGGAGCATATGGTTTGAGATGATTTGCGTGTTTGGTTTTTATCTTTTTTTTTGTTAACTCGGACGGTTTTAATGGTTTCGGATGATATATATCAGATATGAATGACTATTTGAACGCATCAATTTTCTTTTTAATTTATTTATCGGCCGTCGTTTTATTTATATTTAAAAAAAAAAAAAAAATTGGTCCACAGCCCCACCTTATATCATCCAACCTATCTCTTTCCCTCTCTCTTAGGCCATCAGTTATACTCTCCACAACAACCGTCGTGGAGAGATTCCAGACCAGCCACCAAAAGCCACAAACCCACTTCGGAGTGGGTACAACGACCGGAAGAAAAGAACGAAGAGAGAGAAGACAGAAGCTTGAGAGTGAAGAAGAAATCCATTGGTCGTCCGCCTCTGTGCTTGCCACCACAAATCACGACGAATACGAGCCACCACGGACCGGTAGGATAGTATGCACGGTCGTGGTCCGTGGCCACGTCAACAACGAGCATGTTCGTTGCAGGTATACGAGAAGGCCTTAGCAAATTAAGCATCTTAAATTACCATAGTCTTCGAAAACTTTCAGGCCGCCTCTAAAAGTCCAATCAACATCACCATCTCTCTCTCTCTCTCTCTCTCTCTCTCTCTCTCTCTCTCTCTCTCTCCCTCCAAGAGTTATCGTAGGCCCCTCATGTCCAACAGCTATAGTCGCTGTTTTAGTCGTCGTCCACGCTCAACCTAAGCTATCAATTGCACGCTATAGTGGCGTTATAGCGTTTTGCGGAGGTGAAGAACTGCTATTTTCAGTTTAGCGTTTTCATTTCGCGGTACCGCTATTAGCGGCGCTATTCACCGTTATTTACCGCTATTCCAATAGCCGCTATTGCGGCGCTATTCCATTTTCGTTCACATTTTTGGTCATTTGGTTATTTTTTTCAATGAAAAACTAGTCTTAATGATCTCACTACACTTTAATTTTAAAAAAGTCCGAACACATAACATAATTAAAAGCATACAAAGCAACTACGTCTACCGACAACTCTTTTTCTCATCTCTTTTTGTACTCACGCCAACTTGAGTTGCCATGGTCAGACTTCATTAATGTTTTTTGTAAATCGACCCACACCTGTGAGGCCATGAATTGAGACTTAACTCCTTAAATCAACCACGGTCTACTAATACAATATTGAACCCGTGCAATCCAATTAAACTCTATTTGACACTTTTACACTACCTAGTTTCCATATTAATATAATATAATATTATGTTATGTTTTTATGTCTTTTTAGGTTTGATGATATTAACTCTATATAGACTTATAGTATTAATACTTGAATATATAAATTCAATATAAATATAATATAAAATTATAAATTATACGTAATATTAAAAAACTACTATATTACCGCGATAACCGTGATCTCAAATAGCGGCATGTGACTGCTATTGAAATTTTGAGCACAATAACTGCATAGCGCTCAACAGATCCCGTGAAACTGTTCCTCGTCATTGTCCATCAGGAGAAAGAGGGTGTGAGAAAAAAAAGGAATTAGAGGTGTCTAGTGTTTAGTGGTTGGAGTGTTGTCATCATGTGAAAGAAAAGAGAGTGATATCTAAAGCCAAAATCTATAGAACCTTCCTGTCATCTGGTTCCTCGAGCTTATCACCTCTCTATCTATCATAATATATAGAGTGAGATTTGAAACCAAAATCTATAGAGTCTCGTTGTGATCTGGTTCATCAAGCTTCTATCCTCTCATCTATCAACAAAACCAAATATAAAAGATGGTTTTTATGGGATTTTGTGATTCATTAATTAATGGGGTTGTGATTATTTGGAACATTGAATTCATTAATGGGGTTGTGATTATTTAAGACCAGATTTTGTGTGTTTGTGATTTCTATTTAATGTGATTTTTTGGTTATGAGATTTTAGTTTCATCAAATATTGATTTTGGTTTGGTAGGAGGAGGGGAAAAGGTGGGATGGGATGGGATGCTTGTACGACCTTAAATAATTGTATGTTTTTTTTTTTACTATATGTCCAGGGTAATAAAGTAATTTGGGTCTGGCATAAGAGCACGTGACAAATACAAAGTCAAAAAAAAAATTAAAATTAAAAACCAAATATATAAACTACCCCAAACCAAACCGGAGACCATTAGTGTAATTTACTCTGGTTTTAACATTTAAATCTATCAATGACGTTTGTAATAACGTCAGTCATTAACAAATAATATTTTTGAAAATTCATTTTTCTACTTGAACAAGTGTCAAAGACAGATATCAATATTGTCCGTACATACATTTTTTTAAATATTACATATATCTTAGATATTTATCATATAAAATTGTATACGATGAAAGCGATGGTTACCATTTTATAATAACTAAATAGGAAATCGTTGTTTACTAGAATAGTGAGGAAGTAGAAGTCTAGAAGCAAAGGTGGATTGTGTGCATATATACCCAAGCATTGATTAGTTTCCAAACACAAGAAAAGAAAGAAAGCAAAGTCCAAATTAAGAAATGGGAAGGTCTCCTGTTCCTCCAAGTTCCAATCAAAGTAACCTGATCAAGAAAGGTGCATGGACCACTGAAGAAGATCAACAGCTTATCAACTACATCCAAAATCATGGCCATGGAAGCTGGAGATCCCTTCCTAAACTCGCTGGTCATTCATCTCTCTCTCTCTCTCTCTCTCTCTCTCTCTCTCTCTCTCTCTCTATATATATATATATATATATATATATATATATATATATATATATATATATATATATATATATTATAATAATAATAATAATTTATACTTAGACTTATACTTAGGTTTTTGATTTTTCATGTAAATTACACTTAGAATAAGATGTCAATCTAATTAATTTCTTCTATTAAGATTTTAGAACTTTTTTATTAATAAAGTTTTGATTATTCGTTGGATATTTGATAAATGTGTTTAGTTATAGGTTAAATGTGTTTTTTGATGAGACGGGTGGTGTGAATGGCAAATTTTTTAAGGGTATACCTAAAATTACGTGGCCTATAAATTAGTATGTGTAAAAGTAAAAACTATAGTGGTTGTTTAACTGATTGTGAATTTTGAAGATACTGAATCTATTGGTGTATCTTTTAATGCACTTTTGTAATATATTTTTTTGAATACGTGTATGCTTGATATAAGTATTTGATATATTATTAAAACTTAAAAGTGGACTATTTTGTAGGTCTTAATAGATGCGGAAAGAGTTGCAGATTAAGATGGACGAATTATCTTCGACCAGATATAAAGAGAGGAAAATTCTCCCAAGAAGAAGAGAACATGATTCTTCACCTTCATTCCATTCTCGGAAACAAGTAATTCATATAAACCGTATTTATTTCTAATAGTAGAAAGAAAACCTACTATGACTATGGATTGACACCATTCAAAAACAATATTATATTATGCATTAATGTAATAAAACCATTGACGGTTGTATTGCATGGATGTTAAAGGTTTTATGATGTCAATCACTGAATGATCTTAAACAGATTTCTCGACAATTCTTGAATTAATGAAGCTTTTTTTTTTTTTTTTTTGGTTGATACTTGAAGATGGTCAACGATAGCAACACGTTTACCAGGGCGTACAGATAACGAAATAAAAAATTACTGGAATACCCACATGAAAAAGAAACTACTCCAAAGTGGTATTGACCCGATGACCCATCAGCCAAGAACAGACTTGTTTTCTTGCTTACCTCAACTACTTGTCCTTGCTAACATCAAAGAGTTACTTGAACATAATCAATTAGCTCAAAACCTTCAATACTTCAACCATTTTCTTCAACCCAATAACACAGGGTTATCAACCTTACTAAATCGAACAAGTTCAATCCCTCTATTCCAAGAAGAAAACCTTAATTTTGTGAGTGAATTTCCAGTACTAGAAGATGATCAAGAGAGTGAAGAAATCAGACAATTTCCTGTGGGAACTTCTAATGTTACCCAACCACTCCATCAAGAAGTCTCAATCATGAATTTAGAAACAAGTAATGATTTTAAACATGTGGGTCATTGTCAAGGCCAATCAGCATTTACGAGTGTCAATTCTTCGCCATCAATATCAGCAGTCACGTGGAATCCTATTCCGCCATTGATAGACAACACAGCCACCGCCACCACCACCAACAATAGTGGTTCACTTGAGAGCGGCAGCACCATTAGCTACAGTGGCGGAGATGGAGGAGCTTCTTCATATAACTGGCCAGAGTTTCTGTTCGAAGACTCTTTCAAATTGGATCAGACTTTACTAGAAATGAGTTGATGATCATGGAGTGCATACGTTTTATGGAAGCTTTTTTCCTGGAGTGAATTGGAGAATGTAATCATGTATGGTACAACTTTACGTTGCATGGATTGATATGTGTACAGTTATGAATTATATATATAGACTAACTAGTTTTTGATAGATAGTGGCATTTGATATTTGTAATCCGTTGTTATATATTAAATTATATTAATTAATTATAAATATAAAACTTAATATAAAAAAATTAAATCTATATTAAAATTTTGAAACACGGAAAAGTCTTTTATAAAAACTTATAACTCAATAACACTTTTTAACTATACAACATTTATATATAGTTCATGTCGATAAAAATAGTCATTTTCATATATACCGGTCCGATCTGGTTTTTGTTAGAAAATTGGGGCATGGAAAGACTTGGAAATCCTGAGAACCGTGTTAAACACTTTCAGATTAAAGTATTTGGGTGGTACTCCCAACCTTTAATCGGATAAGACTCAGAAGAGTTTCTAGAATAGAGAATATGAAGTTATGATTTCGTGATTGTTCTTGTACCAGGAAAATAATGACCAAAGAATGATTATGTATATCATTTGTCTGAAAACTGTCAAGGCAGTTTTCTTTGTCCAAAAACTACTCCAACTGTCAAAACGGTTTATAACAGTCACAAACTATCACTAAAACCGGATCATTAAAAAGGGTTAAAACGAAGTCAAAAAACCGGGTGCATTTATAGAAAATTCAGATTTCTAAGGCATTTTTTATATAGCCAGGGGCTCTGCCCCTTCGATCCCAGCCAGAGGCTCTGCCCCTTGGACCCCATCAGGGGCTGCCGCCCCTTGGATCCCGCTCCCAGGGGTGCTGCCCCCGGACCCCCGTTCGTTTAGGGGCTTCGCCCCTAAATGACAGTCTACTTTGAATCTTGAATAAATTCAAACAAGTGTGCACTCCGCACCTTCCTTACTTGTTTAATATTCATCAAGATTGATTTTTGGTCAACAAGTCAATCCATTACACTTAAATACATATTGATGATGCAAAATCACCAACAGTTTTACTAACGTTTTTCGGGTCCGGTCCGATTCTTACACGAAACCTAAAAATTGAAAAACATTGGAACTGGGAATAGGCCTGGTTATTGGTATTTCCGGTTCAATGCGCGGCTGATTTCGGTTTTTTCTAGTCCTTTTATGAAATGTTTTACATTTATAAGAAATTTATTTCAACGCAAAAATATGTAGTAGTTTTTTCAAATGTATATGTAATATTTCTAAAATCTATATGTATAATATTTATTTACAAATGTGTTATAAATATAATTTTATTTATTTATTAATTATTGTTAATAAATTAATAATTAATTCAAATTCATTATATACGAACATTTTATTTTGTTATAGAAAAAGATAGAAATTTTTTAAAATCTAATTAATAGAAGGGCATGTTCGAAAATATATATAAGTTGCAAAAAGATAATATACTAAGAATATAGTTTTTAGAATAAAACGTGGGTTGAAAAAGAAATATAATTGGAAATGAAACATTATATATCTCATTTTTACTATATTTTTTGATAAAAAAATGGAGATATATTGGAAATGGTCATACATTGTATTTGATTTCATGCATTATGGTGTATATTTTTATTATCTAAGCCATTGGTTGTTTACTCCAAAGGATAAACAGTTAGTTCTATGGTTCTATGAATTTATATTTGTTTTACAATGATTATATATATATATATATATATATATATATATATATATATATATATATATATATATATATATATATATATATATATATATATATATATATATATGTCAGAATCATGATAAAATTTTTATTTTTTAACTAAAGAAAAATCATTGTTTCAATCAAAACTCAAGTCATAAAAACCAAGTATTAGATACAATTATGTACCAAAATCAGAATATCATAAAATCTCAAAAATATATCACTGAAGGATGTGCACGATAATGCATTCGTAGCCACGAAAGATTCCTACGAGTCCGACATTCAAATCTGGCATGCTCACTTTACGGGTTTCTAGGGTTCCTTGTCGAAACCACCCAAAATCAAACTGGCTGCTGGTCTCCTCCACTTAAGGCTTGTTCTATCGTCGGTCGATGTTTTTCCACATCGAAGTCCTTAAACCGGTTCATCCTGTCACTTTCTAAACACAAATATTGATATGCAACATGAAATGTGATAGTTTTGAATAATAACCAACAATCGCAAGGAAATCCTGAACCTTAGATGGAGATATCAGAAGCTTCCCACATTACACCTTCCAACTCGTAACTAACAATCCTCTTACTTTATGATTTACTAAGCACTCCGAAGACCAAATCCCTGATCCATTAAAACCTAGAGATGCTAACATAATAGTTCCAATAAGCTAATTATAAGAATGACTACTGAAAACGTCTATTTTATACATATATTTATGACATTTTCTTATTATTTTATACTATTTTTTTATGTTATTTAGAACTAAAAGATACTTAATATGCTTGAAAATGTTTAATTACAGTTAAAATGGGAGCTGAAATGCAAAAGGAGGAGAAATGAGCTAAAAAGACGCAAAAATGACGTTGTTGGACATCTTGACCACTCTTCAGTGTTTCGGTCATATCTCATGACTCATAACTCTGATTGACGGGATTAAAAATGTTCTGAAAACTAGACACAATTTCGGACGACTTTCATGCTTTGAGAAAGCGCTGATTTCCACTCACCAGGAAGTGGTGAATGGTATATTCACGACCAATCAGATGACTTGGCGGATACAGGATTTCGACAAGAACCACGATGTGGTGACCAGTTATAAGCTATAAATAGAGTTGAAAGTTACCCCTAATGATATATCTTGAACCCTAATTCGTTCCCTACATTTATAAACGTCAGAGAAGTCTTTTTGAGGGTCTAAAAGACGGCCGAAGAGTCGTTAAGCTGATATGGAACGAATATCTGAAGGATTCGAGAGCAAATTCATGTCCAGAATCATTCGGTTTACTTTTCTGATCATGATTAATGTTCCATTTGTGTTCCTACTGTTTTTACTTTCTGAATTCATGTGTTAAAACATGTTTCTTTTGTTTGAACTCGATTTTATGTGTTGATTTCAATGATTTTGGATTTTATTAATTTATTTATTAATTGTGTTTGATTGATCATCACCTATCATGTTAAAGTTATTATTTTTATTTCCTATTGCTGAGTTATGTGTATTTAAGAGGACCTATCTAATTACATTAATTTGAATCTTAATTAGTTTATGATCATTAAACTGTTAGGACTAGATATTGATCAAATTCTAGGGTTAGGTAATGTTAATTTGTGACTGTGGCTGTGTTAGAGAGCTTAGATATTCATGCTATGCTTTGATTGATTGTCATGACCATTGATGAGAAATCACTACATCGTATCATTCATGATCCAAATATATTAAATTAGTTATATGTTCACTAATTGCATGATCATTGTGTTAGTTATTCATTACTTATTAGTACTAGGAAATCCGATCAAGATAACTAGTCACATTAGAATTCGGTAACCAACTAATAGATCAATTGCACTATTAACGAAGTTAACCATGATTTCGAGAAGTAATCCAAACTAAACCAAAATACCTGACGTGATTCGTTTCCAGTCAGTTTATCTAGTTAGTTTAGTTATTAATTGCATTCTAATAATAAAAACCCACTCTTATTGTTTTCTTTTATTTGGAATAATCTATAATCAAATATTCTAATATTAATTCACTACCGTTCCCCTTGAGTTCGACATCATTGCTTATTAAAACTATATTATACTCGATGGGCTTCACTGCCTGTAAGGTGTAGTTTAGATGTGATAAACTAGGAATTATAAATAAAAAACTAGTGCATTAAAAATAACACATCAAGTTTTTGACGTCATTGCTAGGGAATTGTTTTCAATTAATTTGGGTTGTTTGATTATTCGTTATTTGTTTTTAATTCTTAGTTTTATTTTATTTTAATTTTTATTGTTTTCGTTGATATTATGTCAGTTATCGGGAAGGTTTTTTGTTTATTAGCAGCAATTCATTATCATACACATTGCTTGGTTTATCTTTTTGCATGAGTTTTGAGATTGCAAGTGATTAGAGAATTCTTAACTTGTTTAGTCAACAACTTTGGTGATTTATCCAACTAAATCCATGAGGCGTAGTATAGCAAGGCGTATCACGGTGGTTAAGTGTCGAACTCTTGCTACTCTTGACTGGTTAGGTAAACTCGTGTTCTATTTATTAGTTAATGAAGCAAAGAAAACAAATGAAATAGTCTGATGGGTCCCGAAAGTTTTTGTTTTCACAAACCACTTCTTGCATGCAAGAGATTTAATCAACAATATAGCTTGATTTCGACGAAGACGAGTGATCGTAATATCCTTTTTAGTTATTTTGGTTTGCTAATTTTTAGTTATTTTAGTGAGTTTTTATTTTTTTAATTTTGTTTTCCATGTTGATGCCTTTGTTGTTTTAGATCTTTGCAGAAATATTTTACCCTTTAGATGCTTTCAAAAATTATAACAATTGGGGTCAAATGCTGATTTGTCACGAGAGAAAAAGCTGAGTGAGTTTGAAGTTGATAATCGAGAGCCACGACTTTTAATAAGTGTGGGGTGTGCGTCGATTTCGTGAGTGATTATTTTTCTAAGAATGGTGTTTCTAACTTCATCGGTTCCATTGGCATGGAAGAGATGTTCCCACACCATGGAGTTTTTATTTCAACGCAAATTTGAAGTATCATCCCAGCTGCCACGGCATGGTTGACACTTTCCTATGTTGTGGGGGAGTTTTTCATCGAGAATGGAAATTTTTATTTTTGACACCACGAAGTGGTCGACACTTACCACGTCATGGCCATGTTGTTATTCGCGATATAAATTTTTCCTCATTCGACGAAATGACATTGGCGACACCTTCCTACGTCGTGGTCACTGTACATTGCATTATTCTAAAATATTTTGCACCGCATGTCAGAAGTCGGTAATTCTTGGTTTTATTTTCTAGAACATTCAGAAGCATCATTCTAGTTTCTAGTCTTCCAACAATTTTTGTAGCAACTTTTAGCAGCCCCATTCGATCTAGCCACTACTACCCAGGGGAGTCTGTTCCAATTCTTTCTCTTAATTTATATGTTTTTTTTTTAACTATTTTAGCATGCAATGGGGACATTGCATCATTTAAGTGAGGGGTATGGAATTGAATCTAGGAAAACAAGCTTTCTGATTAAAAGTATTGAAAAATGACAAGGATTAAAAAAAATATTATTAGAAAGATTTGAAATAATAATCTAAAATTGAACGTAGTTAAAAAAAATTGTTATGTTGAGATCTAGGTTTCTAGCGTTGTGTGGGACGAGCTGGTGCGAGGTTTCAATGTTTATTTAAGCCAATATATGTTATAGTGTATTTGTGGCTTCCATATCATAGTGAAATCATGGAACAAAAAAAATGACCTTGCTTAATTTGAGGGTCGCAATATGTTTAGTATTGTGTACAAGAAATGTATCCATGAGAGCTTATGTAGTCATTGCACCTTAGACTAATGATTCTAACCAATAAGGGTTGAAGTTAAGTTCCCTTACTTAAGCATATGTTTTTATTTAGGATTTTTTTTTAGTTTTGAGGGGAAAAAGTGAGTAAAGAAAAAAAAAGAAAAAAAAGAAAAAGAAAAAAGAAGTTGCAAAAGTTTGACAAATAAGAGTCTACAAAGCTGCTATGAAGTTCAAGAAATATCATGAAGAAAAGCTCCAAATTATCAAAGACTCAAGAATAAGGCGAAATATGCCAAGTTATTTATTGTATTTCTTATTTTCTAGTTTATTTTTCCATATGTATGCTTGGTGGTTTAACCAAAAATACTTTGAGGTTAAGAAAGTTTTCTGGGGATCGATTCGGAGGGATGCATAAAATGAGCGTTGTTCAAAAGAAGTAAGCAAGTGTTTATGAAGATTGTGTGTATTTAGGATTTGGGAGGTTCTTAGGACAATTTAGACAAAAATACATGCATTGTGGTCTTAGATTAATGGAGAGGCTTAGAATGGATTGTCTTGTGCGATGTTGGTAGCGAAAGTCTTGACATGATAATAATAAAATCAGCTTTGCTTGCAGGAAAGCAAAAGACTAGTGTGAGGTAGTTTGATAACATCTATTTTATACATATATTTATGGCGTTTTATTATTATTTTATTCTATGTTTTTATGTTATTTAGAAATAAAAGATATTTAATATGCTTTGAAATGTTCAATTACAATTAAAATGGGAGATGGAATGCAAAAGGAGGAGAAAGGAGCTAAAAAGACGCAAAAAGGATGTTGTTGGATAGCTTGACCCCTCATCAGTGTTTTGGCCATATCTCATTACTCGTAGCTCTGATCGACTAGATTCAAAATATTATGAAAACTAGACATAATTTTAGACGACTTTCATGTTTTATAAAATGTTAATTACCACTCACCAAGACGTGGTGATACAACCATGACGTGGTGAATGGAATATTCGCGACCAATCAGATGACTTGGTGGATACAGGATTTCGACAAGGTCCATGATGTGGTGGCAGTCAACCATGATGTGGTGACCAGTTATAAGCTATAAATAGAGTCGAACATTACCCTTAATGATATATCTTGAACCCTAATTCTTTCCCTATGATTATAAACCTCAGAGAAGCTGTCTTGAGGGTCTAGAAGGCGGCCGAAGGGCCGTTAAGCTGATATGGAGTGAAGATCTGAAGGATTCGAGAGAAAATTCATGTCGGGAATCATTTTGTTTGCTTTTCTAATCTTGATTAGTGTTCCAATTGTGTTCCTAATGTTTTTACTTTCTAAGTTCATTTGTTAAAACCTGTTGCTTTTGTTTGGAGTAGATAAAACTCGATTTTATGTGTTGATTTCAATAATTTTGGATTTTATTAGTTTGGTTATTAATTGTGTTTGACTGATCATCACCTATCTTGTTAAAGTTATGATTTTTATTGGCTATTGTTGAGTTATGTGTATTTAAGAGGACCAATATAATTACATTAACTTGAATCTTAATTAGTTATGATCATTAGACTATTAGAACTAGAGATTGATCAAATCCTAGGGTTAGGAAATGTTAATATGTGACTTAGGGTGTGTTAGAGAACTCAGATATCCATGCTATGATTTGATGGATTTCCATGACCATTGATGAGAAATCACTACATCATATCATTCATAATCTAAATATATTAAATTAATTATGTGTTCACTAATTGCATGATCATTGCTAGCTGTTCATTAATTATTAGTACTAGGAAATCTGATCAAGATAACTAGTCACATTAGAATTTGGTAACCAACTAATGGATTCATTGCACTATTAACAAAGTTAAACATGATTTTGAGAAGTAATCCAAACTAAACCAAATTACGTGAAGTGATTCATTTCTAGTCACTTTATCTAGTTAGTTTAGTTATTAATTGAGTTTTAATAATAAAAACCAACTTTTATTGCTTTCTTTTATTTGGAATAATCTATAAGCATATATTATGATATTAATTCACTACCGTTCCCCTTGAGTTCGATACCCTTACTTATCAAAATTATACTATACTCGATCGGGTTCACTGCCTGTAAGGTGTAGTTTAGATGTGATAAACTAGGAATTATAAATAAAAAAACTAGTGCATTAAAAATTACACATCAACTACCCATTTGGCACTACACTAAACAAGTACATCCATTCAAAATAAAA
The DNA here is from genome assembly GCF_051521515.1 of Lactuca serriola. Lineage (NCBI taxonomy): Eukaryota > Viridiplantae > Streptophyta > Magnoliopsida > Asterales > Asteraceae > Lactuca > Lactuca serriola. Next base: position 51,264,094 of record NC_136416.1, read on the forward strand.
CCAATGATCAAAATCTATACCTATGATTTCTTGCGATTCAACCTTGACCTCTTGTCCGATGGTGGGTGTTTGGGCTCTTACTTCCTCTGCTACCCATGTAGGACAGTCAAGTTTGAGATGACCCAACTGGTGATAGTGGTAACACGTCTGATCCTTCTTGAAATTACGAATGACATGCCCTTTCTCTCTACACTTGTAGCATTTGAACTTGTGACAAGCAAACTCGTTGGTTCCACCACACTTTCCACAGATATTAAATTCCCCTTGACTTCCAGTACCCATGTTAGATATCAAATTCCCCCTGACTTCCGTCACGTTCCGACATCAAGATCTCTCCCCGTAGTCGCCTCAGTAGTCCCTCTCATAGTCTACAAGGTTGTAGTTCACTCCTCGAACTTGGCAGTTAGCCTGGTAGTGATTCGACCCATGATGCTAGACAACTCTTCCTGTAATATCTTTGAAACCTATGTGGCAATCCAACCGTGTCACTGTGACACCTGTTTTCATGACATGAACTATTACGATACATGTAATGACTTAAAAATCACATACTATGAGTTAAAGTATGTGTTTGGTGTAAATATGATTTGAGGTGAGTTTAAAAAGGAACTAATGATAATTTAGTGATACAATACATAGGTTCTTGTACTTATTATGTTCTATTGTAGATGAGTAGATTTAAACCATGAACTTCTGAAAAAAAAAATGATAGTTCACTCTGAGACGGTTCCGTGGATATAAAGTTTGTCATAAACGGAGTCCGTATGAGAAAGTTATGGCCATTAGAAGTTGAGATGAATGTACATTGTTATTTTTATAAAGTCAACGAAATTCCAAGTCAACGGTCAAACTTGACCATCACAACGTGAAAGAGAGTCTCTCCGACATGATGTATGTCGACAACATGTGGCTGCATTAGTCTACATTTGACCTTTACGACATGAATGATGATCCCTCACGACGTGAAAAACGATGAGTCATTGAGACACGCGGCAAGAAAGTAAGACACATGGAAGATCTAGGTCTAGACGCATCTCATGACGTGAGATTATTATGATAACAACATGAGACTCTTCAGGGTATAAAAACGAGTGTCTTGTGTCATTTTGGGAGGTTTTGGAGCACATGATTGGAGATGCTGCGCGGGAGTCGTTTACGGGATATTATATCGGAGGAGTTATTATGTGAGTTATGGGCTGAGTTACGAGATCGTGGAGGTATATTTTTCCCCATTATTGAATAATTATTATTTATGACAATTATAGAGAATTATTATACCCGATTATGTGTTACGGGATATCCTGATATGCTGCTATTAAGAACCTGGTGAATTGTTGAGTGTTAATCTGGTCATTTCGGGTCAAATACCCTAATTTATCGAGATTTGTCAAATTAATTTACGACTTGTGGGGTAAAGTTGTTAGTGAATTATATTTGAAAATGTGACAAGTTTGGGTGACAAATAGTTACTGAGAGAGTAATCTTACCTTTCTCTATATTATTGTTATCTAGATACTTGGTAAGTATTGTACATACTTAGATTTGAGTATAATATTTAAATTGTTAACATTTAATATCATATGAGTTGATTAATTGTGATAATTGATAATAATAGTTGTTTCTTACTATGTGAGTTATTAAATGAAGTAATTGGAAATTATAGTATTTTAATACTATTTGAGTAAATAGACAAGTGTAATTGAGATTTTATAATTGTATATTACTATAGGAGTTAAGGAGATAGAGATGTAGAGATAGGAATAAAGATAGAGATAAAGATGTAGAGAGGGAGAGAGAGAGATGGAGCTAGAGATGTACACACACACACAGAGATAGATAGATAGATAGAGAGAGAGAGAGAGAGAGAACGAGAGATGGAGTTAGAGATGTGGAGAGATGGAGATAGAGCTAGAGATGTAGATGGAGAGAGAGCTGGAGCAAGAGATGTAGAGGGAGAGATAAAGATAGACCTAGAGAGGTAGAGGGTGAGAAAACTAGAGCTAGAGATGTAGAAAGGGAGAGGGAGGAGGTGATAAAGATCTATAGTGAGAGGGGGAGAATGAGATAGAGATGTAAAGATAGGAATAGAGAAATAGATAGAGATGCAGAGAATGAGAAAGAGCTGAAGCTAGAGATAGGGAGAGGGAAAGATAGAAATGAACACAGAGATGTAGAAAAAAAGATAGAGAGAGAGAAGTGATAGTGGTAGAGATATAAAAGAGATAAATAGATAGATATGTTGAGAGAGAAAGATAGAGAGATAGAGTATGAAATATTAGTCATATATATATATATATATATATATATATATATATATATATATATATAGAGAGAGAGAGAGAGAGAGAGAGAGAAAGAGAGAGAGAATGAGAGAGAAAGAAAGTAAGTGTATAAAGATAACAAGAAATATAGAATATGAGTATAAAGTTAGTGAAAGATGGAGTATATATAGAGGAGAAAGATATATATATATATATATATATATATATATATATATATATATATATATATATATATATAGAGAGAGAGAGAGAGAGAGGAAAAGAGAAAATGAGAATAAGTATAGATATTAAAAAGTAATAAAATGAGAAGGAGTATCTTGTGAAAGTGTAGTGGCAACTTAAATAGTTGTAAGTCCATTACTACTGCAATTAAAGGAAGTAATTGAATTATAATTATTATTTGAATTGAAATTTGGATTACTCACTAAGCACTTTGTAGCTTATCCTTTTTATGACGTGTGTTTTGCAGGTAAATTTATATAAGCAAGGAAATAAGTAAAGAGATTGTGATACCCGACTCGAATCATTGTATTTAATTTTTTTTTGAACTGATCCTATTGATAACTACTTACTTGTTGTTAATGTAAGCATACACCAATGTATTTTAATAAATAAAAAGTGAAATTTTTTAGGTGTACCTTGTGTTAAAAAGATGGGTGCTACAAGTTGGTATCAGAGTCGTGGTTTAAGTGAATTAGGTTCTTTTAGTAGATTCTTAATCTTAAACCATAAAGAAGAGATAATGATTAATTTAATATGATGAGTATAAGTTAGCTAATTAATTGACATCTAGAGAATTTTGAGATAAATAAATATGTATACAGTATTATTTTCCTATAAATAATGTCGTGGAGCATTACGGAGAAAGATTGCAGAGCATGATTATGAGATCCACAAAGGAATATGTGGTACGATAACTAGAGATACGTAGACCGGTGGCTATAGATGCATGGAGAGGTGATCAGAGATACACAATGCGGTTAGATTGATAAATAGCAATGTACTTTGCTGATCACGACGTGAAAGGAGATTGATTACGATGTGATCATAAAGTAGGATGTTATAATTAAGTTATAGAAATCACGATGTTGTTACAAACAATGAATAAATTGATGGGTTTTGGTCATAAGACATCCTATGTGCTCATACAAACCCTAAAGCTTGGATCTAGGTTTCTTTATTATACATACTTTGAATCCAAGACTTTGAACCCTAATTCTAGCATATGGAAATCGAAATTCACATGTAATTAGGTTTAAGAACATACCTTGATTGTTATATAGCAATAACAATCCAATTCCTCCTTGAATTGACCTTGGAAAGCTGAGAGTCACAAGTGTCACTCCTCTAATGGCTTACAAACACCATAAGCAAGTGGAGAAGGTATAAAGAGAGAGGAGGGAGGTTAGAATTCGTCCTTAGGACCTCTTGGGAAGGGTTAGACGAATTCCTAAGCCCTAGGGGGTTTATATAGGTGTAAAGATTAAGGTTTTAATCCTTATCCTTATCTAGTTGCTTGTCCACCAAGCAACCATAAGATAAGTCCTAGAAACCCTTATCCTAGTCGAATTCTAAGGGATTTACACCTCAAATTCGTTCACCATATATATAAGATAATCCTTACCTTATTTTGTAACTATCACATAATTACAATTCAGCCCCTCTAGTTTAATTAATTACACTTGATCACAAAATTAATTCTTAATTAATTATTGACCAATATTAATTAAACAAATATGATTTCTCCTTTAATATATTATTCTTATAACATATTAATAAATCATAATAACCTCTCTCTCTATTTATTTCTCCAATCAAGTTGCTTTGGTGAAGGCAACCTAAAAGGACCATGCACCATCGGGTCAAGTACATACCAAAATAGTTATGGACTTAGACACTAATCCAACAGTATCCCACTTGGATAAGTCTAATAACTGTTCTGCGTATGACTTCGGATCCCGATCTGCAATCGTAACTTTCCAAAGCCGCTGTCAACTCTGATCATATCAAATACGCGTGTCCTTAGATAAGGGATCATATATTCCTCCATTCTAGATATCATATGAGACATGATTTCAAATCATTCTCTTTGTACTACTTCTCGATTTCTGATTTATAACGACTGACTAATTGAACAAATCAAATTAGCCCTAGCCCGGCCGAGCATTTACGTTTGTCATCACTAAACCATCGAGGGGCCCAAAGATATCGCTTTTATCCTACTTTGAATAAAAGGAACGGATAAACTTTGATACAATGCTCGCTTGCACTCACGCACCGAATCACACACAACAATATGTTTTATAACACCAAGTTACTAGTGCGTTTACATATTATCAATGTGCAACCGATTCGCAAGATACAACTCACACATCTCGGTTTCAAGAATATAAGATGTTATCATCTCACCAATCACTCGTGATACAATTCATGGAGTGATCCAAGTGAGCGTGGGTTTAATCCAATGCTCAAATCATATTCGTAAGCACTCATGAATGTTGCAGCCAACATTTGCTTATGTCTAATACTCTTTTAGACAATCCACACACCAATTCACGACAGTCTTCATTCATATCTACTTCCAACATATGAACGACTGTGGCCCATTTGAATAATTCGATTATTCTTAATAACCTCAATTATTCTGGAAGTCAAAACATGCAAATGTGAAACACAAGAATAATACTAATCTCATATGGCCTCAACCCTTTGAGCATAAATAAAACACCTTTTATTTATCACCATATTGATTACTCATTATTTGTCGTTTCGGGTAATCAACTTCTTACTTGAATTATTACACTTGTCCCATGCTCCTAGCATGCACACAATATTTACCTATGGTTCTTTCTTTGTGAAATAGATCACATTGAACACATTTCCAATCATTCTCATTTCACAACTCCAAATCCTTTTTCTATAAGTTAAAGAATATCAAATTCTTGCTACTTATAGAATATGCTAGATTCTAACATTCTATGCAACGATCCTTTCGTAATGTCACTGCACTAAAGTCACAAAGACTATTGCCAATGATATTACAAAGTCTTCTATCGGAGATTGTTACAAGACAATTCCTTAGATATGATGTCTCTCACTCAAAGTACATTCCTTTGAACATCCTTTTGTATAAAAGTTTCTAATCTAGTCATTGATTTTTAATATTCAATTCCCAATATGGACACACTTCCATATTTTCCATATGACAACTCATTCTTAATAGAATATTATCTATTCATAATAAAGTCGATATGGTCCATCCAATATGGAAACATTTCCATAATTTCCAATACTATACTTCCAACTACTCACAAGCGACCAATCCTCGTCGAACTTTGGATTGTCCTTTGATAGTTGTTTAATTATTTTAATCAGAACCGATTCTAGTCCTTTTTTCCCTCTAAATGCGCTAGACATTTGGAAAACTTTAGAATGGTCAAACATTAAAGCATTTGCAATCGATCCTATACCCGAAGCGTATGGGACACGACGCATAATGTTTTATTTGCTATGTTCTCGAAATTCGAATTGTGAAGAGGGATGCCGTAATCATAATCGAAATTTTAAGAACACACTTTGTACCTTTGACTAAATTTTATTAACATTTCTCAAACTAAACCTTTAGATTTGAAATGAAGCATAATATTCTCTCCCTTAATTATAGCAAAACAACTCTTCAACTATTGCGACTTTGCAAAGTATGACTCTTGTTTTTCTATAATTAATATTGCCAACTTTTCAATACTTGCCTTAATAATCATACAATCATAACATTTATGCTCCCACTATCATGATGATTATTATAAAACATAACACTTATGCTCCCACTAGCTTCGACATGTATTCATAAACATCTTAACTTTCAGAAAACAATACTTATTGAATTTCTTAAGTTCATGTTTTTAATACTTAGTGCTTTGATAATCTTTTATCAAGGTTTCTTGAACTTATACACATTTGCCTTCGATAGTTCATATGTGTGTCTAAACAATTAAGACTAATTGCCAAACCTCACAATTCAAATTATGGAAAGGGATACCGTAACCATAATCGAATTCGAGAATGCAATTTTACAATCACTATCTTCTTAAATCTTTCTTAGTGAAAGCATTTCCTCACAATCATTTTCATGAAGGAGGAAATCTTATGACACTTAGATTTGAGCGGTGTATGTGTTTCTATCCATGTGAATTTGTCAAAACCAAAGTTTACGACAAATTCAAACTCTTATGGATCGAACTTTCTTGATCTCGATTTCTTGCCTTTATGGTAGCACAGCTGCCCACCATGTCTTCCAAGTAGTTAAGCAGCTCACCCTTTCCTATCAATGTACCTTTCATTGATTAAGGTGCTTTGCCTTTTATGCGTTCAAAATGAGAACTCATAAAACTCACATGCATAATTAACTCGATTGGATTGGCACAAAATCAAAATAATGTCAACACGATAGGTTGTAAACCTCAACTCGTGTGCTAGTGATGATCAATAAGGTTTATTTGATTTGTTCTTGAAACCTTTCAAGACCATTAAGACTCCCACTGACTCCTTGACATATAAGATTCTCTTGTCAATAAACATTTCTTGACAAACAAATATTCAAGAGTTAGTGTAGTTTTTTTTATTAAAACACTTCATAAATTGGTCCTAGTTGGTCTTTGTCTTATCCAAGACATCACAGCTTTCCACATTTAATTAAAGTTACAAACCTTCTTAATACCTTTCACTCAATGTCACAATCTTAACTTTAAGATTTGTTATTGGAACGAAGTATGATTGACTTATTGATTTAACCATTTCTTCAATTCTTGATTCCTCTTCTTAGACATACAATTGTACTAAGACTCACTTAGAGGATCAATTAAGATATGGTTCTTAATCATTAAGACCTATCATAAAGCATAAAAGGTACTCTCCCTTCATCTTAGAATGGAGTAACTTTTATCTTTTTGCCTACTTGATTCTTCTTATTCGTTCTGCTATTGATTTAAACCCTTTAATCAATTCAGAATTACACCTAATCATGTAAGTATAATCATATTTACTAAACCTTTAGTAAATCATGACGAATATCATTTTTACTCTTATGGTAGACTTGATCAACACGCAACATTGTGTGCTCGATCTCTTAGTCCTTCACTTGACACCTTGTCAACGAATTAGTCTAATTTCCATATATGAAATTTCTCATTCATCGTGCAACCAAGTTGCATGATTCCAAATTTCTGTCCAATTGAAACTTGGGCGATGAGAAAACTTTCCCTATTTGGTAAATTCTCGGCTTTTCCATAAACACCATAAATAAGAATCATATCCATTTGTTGTAGAAATATGCAAACACCAATTTTCATAACGATTTCATTGCAAGGAAATAAACAAATAAATAAATAAGTCAAACGAAAATTTATTTTATTTATAAAAGCAGCGGAAAACATATGTCCTTACAATGCAAAAACCATTGAAAACTATGTATTTCAAAAGAAAATTTTCTAACAACTCTATCATAACTATCTAAGATCAAAATCTAATCTTGAAGTCCATGCGATCAAGATCCATTCCTTGTGATTAGATTCATCTTGCTCTTTCACCAAGCTTCCTTTCTTTTCACCGATCCTGTAAAACATTCAAATGCAATCTTATTACATTATGTATTAAGAATTAATGAATAGGAACTTAATGGAGTTAGATAGTGGATTTTACCTGAAGCGCAGCCATACTCTTTGACTCTCCCATCTTCTGGACTCTTCAGGCTCTTTGGGCAGACTTGTATCCAACGCCCTTTCTTTTGGCAGCAAACGCAGGTCGGTTCTCCTAGAACGTCCTTGGAAGTATGGTCGGTTGACTCTCCCAACAAATACGCTCCATTGCTTCGCCAAATCATTTCTGATTCAGCAGCAATGAGCATGTAAGTTAGGTCAATGAGGTTGTCGTCATGATCCATCATATAATACTTTCTTTTGAACTCATTATATGATTCTGGAAGTGACTGCAAAACCCAATTCACAGCCAACTCATTCGGGAATGACACACCCAACATTATCAACCTATCAATGTGTGATTTCATTCCTAGAACGTGGGCACACACGGGTTTACCATCTTCATGTTTCATTTCCAATAGGGCTTTAGTGATATTGAACCTTTCAATTCTTCGATCTTGTGGGCTAGGGAGAACAATATGAGGAGGAGGAGGAATTGAAGCATGATTTCTCGTTCCTCGATTGAATCGTGGAATATCATCTTCATGTGGAATGCTTGTTCCACGGGATTTAGGAAGACCATAGTTGTCGAACTTTGACATGTACAAAACGGGAGAAAAAAAAAACAAATTCAAGTTAGTTGATTGATTTGAGTCCTTAGTAAATCACCCAAATGAAATACTAAGGCTAGGACCCAACACAATATTCTACAACTCGGGAGAGGGATGCCGTAACCCTAATTGCAGAATATTTGAAGGTAAGTGAATGACGATTCACTAATTTCCACCATGAAAAACGAAAAAGAAATTTAAGTTTTAAATCTATGAAAACTCCTAGATCCTTTGAGATTCATTGAACTTTCAATGGCATGTTTAAATCTCGATATGCCCCTCTTGTTTGTGACTGGGATGCCGAGGATCACAAAGCGGGTGTGAATAACCATGCAAACTACATGGTGCCCTCACATGTTACAGTCACCTATTCGATGTGCTGGTAAACCACACACGCTCCACCGAACTATGACAAACATTGAGTCGCCCTTTGCTACCTTTGCTTAGAACCAATTAGTGTGCTGGTAAACCACACACGCTCCACTAACGTCTTCGCAAGGGCACAAAGTGTAATTTCATGGAATTGCATCAATTCACTTTTGCCTAAGTAACTAAGATTGGGAATTTTATGAAAACATTTAGTTACTTTTATATTTCATTATACTTATAATGGAAGGTTTCGTCCTATCCTACCCGTTCGGCTAACGACCCTCCACTAGTCAATAGTGCGGTGGGTAAGAGTGGATACCCATTCAATCGTCATTTTATAGGCAATTTCCTTAAACACCCCTTATAGACCAGCTTCGAGAATGAGGCCTACTAACGGTAAGATTGACTTTTACTCATACATGTATATAATGTTAGACTTTTAATGTTATATATAGTATAGGGTGTATTTTATACTTTCAAAATACTAGGTGGTCTAATTTAACAATTATACTTTTAATTCAATTAAATTGTAAACCTAAACTTTTATGGATTTACTAAACCTCTTTTAATTATACACCTTAATTAAAAAAACATAAGGGTGTGATGTGAACTTTTTCAAAACAATACTAGAGTTTTAGAATTTAACATTCCTAATTAAACTTTTAATCAACTTTTAAATTCCAAAACTTGAGGGCAAGTTTTGAAACATTTCAACACATTAGGGTTTAGAATTTAAATATGCATCAAAATTAAACTATTTAATCAAAATTTAAATTCCAAAACTTGAGGGCAAGTTTTGAAACCTTTTTCAAAACATTAGGGTTTAGACTATTTAAATTTCAAAACAACAAAACTTGTGGGGTTCAAATTTAAACTATAAAACCTAAAGGGCCAAATATGAAACTTTTCACAACAACAAGGATCAAATAAATAATTCAAATTAACATTTAATCACATAACTATCCATATTTGATGATTTCTTGCAAAATAATTTATCAATTTACTTAAAATAATTAACCAATTATCTTATAAGGAAACAATTATCTTATTAATTGATAAATATCTTCAATTAGATTAAAAATATAGTCAAATATATCATATAGTCGGATTAATATTAATCTAACATGATAAGGTAATTATCCCAATGCAAAAACAGCAAGAAATCCCGAGATAAGCACTATCTGACGCATCGACTCGCCGAGTCACCCTCTGGAACTCACCGAGTAGGGCTGACTCGCCGAGTCCAAGAGTGACTCGCCGAGTCAGGTCGAACAGTGAGGCCAAAACACGATTTTCAGTTACATCAAGCATCAATACAATAGAAACCAATCATGGCTCTGATACCACTGATGGGTTTTGGTCATAAGACATCCTATGTGCTCATACAAACCCTAAAGCTTGGATCTAGGTTTCTTTATTGTACATACTTTGAATCCAAGACTTTGAACCCTAATTCTAGCATATGGAAATCGAAATTCACATGTAATTAGGTTTAAGAACATACCTTGATTGTTATATAGCAATAACAATCCAATTCCTCCTTGAATTGACCTTGGAAAGCTGAGAGTCACAAGTGTCACTCCTCTAATGGCTTACAAACACCATAAGCAAGTGGAGAAGGTATAAAGAGAGAGGAGGGAGGTTAGAATTCGTCCTTAGGACCTCTTGGGAAGGGTTAGACGAATTCCTAAGCCCTAGGGGGTTTATATAGGTGTAAAGATTAAGGTTCTAATCCTTATCCTTATCTAGTTGCTTGTCCACCAAGCAACCATAAGATAAGTCCTAGAAACCCTTATCCTAGTCGAATTCTAAGGGATTTACACCTCAAATTCGTTCACCATATATATAAGATAATCCTTACCTTATTTTGTAACTATCACATAATTACAGTTCAGCCCCTCTAGTTTAATTAATTACACTTGATCACAAAATTAATTCTTAATTAATTATTGATCAATATTAATTAAACAAATATGATTTCTCCTTTAATATATTATTCTTATAACATATTAATAAATCATAATAACATCTCTCTCTATTTATTTCTCCAATCAAGTTGCTTTGGTGAAGGCAACCTAAAAGGACCATGCACCATCGGGTCAAGTGCATACCAAAATAGTTATGGACTTAGACACTAATCCAACATAAATATGTTAACATACATTGAGCTATCACGATGTGATTGAGTTTTTTACAACATGAATTGAAAGTAGATTGCTATATGGTTAATTATGGCGATAAAATTGTTGTGTGGTTGCGATCAGGCTATGACGTGTATGCGAGTTTAAGTTTATATGTAACTAGAGATGTTGTAGTGTTCATATCTTAAATTATAATTGAATGATGTCATGAAGGTAAGATTTGAGTAATAAGAGTGAGAGTTTTAACTAATAATATAATAAAGTATGGTGAGCACAATATGAGCTTTTTGTGACAATATTCTGTGAGTAAAAAGAATGAGTATGGTAAACCACATAATGAGTATTTTGTGGTAAAATATTTTGAATAGGTGTGAAATAACTATATTATAGTTATATAGTGTAAAGAGTTAAGTATAGCTCTTGTGTATATTGATAATAAAGAGTCGAGATTATGTATAATGGTGTAGAGTTATTAAATATATCATATGTTGAGTTTCTTGCGATATTAAGTAACGAGAGAATTAATGTCACACAATTAGTATCTTGTGACGATTATAATGGTAGTTGGAGTGGCTGTAAATTTATTTATGAGGTTTGTCAATTTAAACTAATGGCTTGAGTAGCTGTAAAATTGTTACCATTATAAATGAAATTTTGGCATTATAGAGTTATTGCCTATAATTATGTGAACTTTATTAATTAGTGACATTGAGGGACAAATATGACTAAAAATGTGATTTAGTCATTCCCATGAATGTGTGAATAAATTTTGATATCCTTAAAACTAGCATTAGCGATAATATGTTGTAGATATCTAAAATTTGTTTAAATGGTGAGATTTAATTGTGAAAAGTACAATTATAATAGTAGAATTAAAAGAGATGGGATCCTTTAGTCTATCACCGCGCGAATAGAGTTTATTCGTGTCACGTTTGATATGTGTACATGAGTGAAATGATTTATTATTTCCAATATTTTTATGTATTGTGTAATTATAGTATATACAAATTATATATATATATATATATATATATATATATATATATATATATATATATATATATATATATATATATGAGATGAATTGTTTTGAATTAGTATAACTAATAGTTTGTGGTGTTTAATAGAATTGAGAAGCATATATTAAACATGTTAAACAGAAATGAGATGAGAATTTTTTGGTTGCCAGAGATAAAGCGACCAAAAGAAGAAATGAATATACGTGAGTTAGAGTTAGAGGTATTGAATGAGTAGAGATATTAAACTATAAGTCGTGATGCGATGATACTTTAAGAGAAAAGTATTGATTTGTAATTTTCGGGACCATTTTCCCTAACAATTAAAGTCGATCACTACCAAAGAGTTAAATGAAAGGAATAGTAAATTAAGACACAAAAGGTGCCAAAGTATAAATATGTGAGTTGTTTAAACTTGTAAGAGATCTGAGAAATGTTTAAGAAAGAGTAAGTAAAATTTAGTGTGGGAAATACAACTAGAGTAATAAATAGAAAAATGAAAAGACGTGAGAAATAAGATTGAAGAAAGGGCCATAGATACAGAAAGAAGACGAGCTTTTGATTGAGTATAAAGAGAAATGATTTAAAAACTTATGTGATTTAATTGATGAAAATATGATATCATCAGAGGATTGATATCACTATTAAGAATCAAAAAGTTATTTGATTATCATATAATACATTATTTCTTGTATATACAACGTCGAGTTAAGAGTTGAGAGTTTATTAAATTGATATTTGTTGAAGTTATTATTAATATTATAAAAGAAATATCTTAATGAGTTTTTTTAAAGTAAAAGTTTGAATTATGTCTTTAAAGAGAATCGGATGATTAGTTGAGAGGAGTGAGTATTCATAGCTTATAGTTATGACTAATAGTAAGAGAATTATTATTAGATGTGAAAAACCATATGCTATAATCAATTGTGTCTAGTAGTAGGAGGAGTACTATAAATTGAAAAGAATTAAGAGTTGTGACTGGTAGTACGTAAAATACTATTAGTAAAGATGGTTAGAGTTAGATAGAGAAAATACATTGAGATCTGTCCTTGAGATCCTTTGAATTGATTTAGAAATCAATATGTTTTTAATACCATAATGGACTTTTGATGACCAAAGTTGGAGAATTTTAACATTATAACAAATAGTGAGAATTTTAATCATATTGTAGTCGAATTATACTAATCGACACGATAAGGTGATGTCAGATTTAATTGAGGTGCTATTATAATAGAGATAAAGGACTAATGAGTTATTAGAGAAAGTTTAAGAGAAAACTAATTTAAAATACCTTCGATTATTATATAGTATAAGAAAAGAATAAGAGTGCCTGAGACACTTAAAAAGAGTTTGAGAAAATACAAATGAGTCTTGTAATAAAATTGAGATTATGTTTAATGTCCCATTTTCACAACCCAAAATTTTTCATTTTTATTTAGGTAAAAAATTCCAATTTATAAATCCATTATTAAGTAAAACCATTTATTCCAAATTACATTTATTTAAAATTAGAGTATTATAGAAAAAACAGAATCCTTAATGCTATTGATGAGTGTGTAGAGTCCCACCTTCTCTTTCCCGCAATTACCGATGATATCTGAAACCATAAACAACTGGTAAACATAAAGCTTAGTGAGTTTCCCCTAAAATACCTCATAAAATAAACATACAAGCATGCATCGGGTCCACTCAACCATCGTGTTGGAATACCCAAGGTTTGTTGGCCTACAACCTCAACCCTACCGCCCTACCAGAGCCTCCATGCCTTCAGATTACAGTCAGCCCACACCGGGTATCTTGGCCTACAACACAAAGCAGGACCGCCTCAACCCACGACTATCGTATGTCAACATATAACAAATAAGGATCAAGTAGTCACATAATACAGACAACAAAAATCATACAACTCACTCATGCCTACTAGTCCTCTCACATCACGCATTCCCACTACCAGCTAAGCTCCATGAAATGCTTAACCATAAGTAGCTAGATGTGAGATGGTCACCCGAATATATGATCCTACTCTAGAGCCACAACCAAACAAGGAACATGCAAAAAAGCCCATATCAAGAGTTCTCAGACTATCTTACTATTGAATCATGAAAAGTGAACCTCTAGCAATCCCAAGCAATCAAGTTCCGATGTCAGTTGAATCTGAAATGTGATGAAGTTCCGAGATGAAGATCAATCCAAGGTCAAGGCAATTCTGAGATCATAAGTTTGTTTAAGCATTTAATGCATTTTGTTATATTGTTGATGTAACAATTCATAGGACTTTCTTTTATGTATCTTTTAGATATCAGTTTTTCAAACACTGATTATTATCCAGTCCTAGGAATGCACATCAGTTTGTACTATGTTCCTCCTCCACTATATAAGGAGTGAATGTTTCACCATTAAAAACAAGTGAACGATTCAAAGTTATACACTAAGAATAGCAAATATTCTCTTCACATCACTTTCACTTTTCCTTCAAGTCAAAGTTCTTTCATAACATTCTTCTTGTTCCTTAAATATCTTTGTATTGATTATACTCTAAGTTTTGTTCACTTATTACTTGAATACTTTGTTGAATATTTATCTTCAAGTCCTAGCTGGTATTACCATATTCGACTGGAACCTAACATTAAGAGCAGACGTTGATCTTAAAGATTAACTCAAGGTTTGAGTTTTCAAACCTTGTCCTTGCGCATTGATTCTAGTACCTACAAGTGGTAACAGAGCGTAACGTTAAAGATCTCACGATTAGTTCAAGGGAACAGTCCTGATTGGTTTATTATCTTGAAGATTTTCGTCATTTATGAAGCATTGCTCAACCTTCGCAACTGAAAAATATTCTATGATTTATTTATTGTTTTGTTGGTGATGTTGCTGAAAAATACAAAATTTGTTGCTACTGTTCATTCATTTTGCTGCTATTAAATATGAGTTTACGAAGAAAAATATTTTATGCTGAAGAAGATGAAGTTCCTTTTAAAAAGGTGGTGTTTAGATCTTGTTATCCCATGTAAAAGGTGTTTGAATAAGACAAAAAAGTGTAATGGGATAAAAGATTTGATCCAGCGGTTAGAATTTCAGATTTTATGCTCTTTTGGAGTATTTTAGACTCTTATCTCGCAGTGTACAAGTGTTGAAGCACGTGGTACAACTTGTTAATAAATTCATGTTCAAAGTGTGTGGTCAAACATTAATTACATGTCTAACAATGGTAAGATTTTTTTCCTATCGATTGACTTCTTTATTAGAAGAACTAGACGAATTCTCGCATGTTGCGCAGCGAAGATTAAAAATATATTGTTAAAATATTGAAAATTGTATGTTTAAAATGATTATGTTATTGACATTAACTTTGAGATAATATTTTTACACTAATATATATATATATATATATATATATATATATATATATATATATATATAATCTCAATTATTTTGAACAATAATATTCATTGACATCAACCCACATTCCTCATTAATAGAATTAAATATAATTATCTATTTAGTATTATTTTTAATAATTATTATTATTGTATAAAGTATAATTATATTTTTACTTATGCGATCATTTTCTAATTTCAATAATGATGTTCATTTAAAATACAATTTATTTATAGCTAAATGTAATTTATAATTTGATGTTATTATCATTTAAAATTGTTATTCATTAATTTTAAACCACTTATTATTAATAATAAGTTAAAGAAGAATTTTAAGAAACACTTAATATTATTATTAAAATAGACAATTTGCATTTCAAAAGAGACTTGCGTGGATAATATGACAAATCCAAGTAATTTGATTTTGTTATTTATAATTATTGCTTATTAATTTTAAAACCACTTGTTATTATTAATAAGTGAAAGAGACTTTTAAAAAGCACTTATTATTATAATTAAAATGTTAAACATATACTAAAATATAGAGTGATAAGATAGACAATTTGAATTTTAAAAAAGGTTTACATGGATAATATGGATAATATGACATATCCATGATTTTTAACTAATTATTGTTTTGAAACAACATGAACATACAAACATGTATACAATAGTTAATTAAATATTATATATATCACCTTCCATAACATATGATCGATAACATGAATCTAATCTAATTTACATTAAAATTTCAACCACAACATACAATGATATTCTTAAAAGAATACTTAAATCAAGAAAATACAAAAAAAAAAAAGACTTAATATATAACAAACTTACAAATTAAAAAGTTCAACATAATAACATGGCTCGAAAAGTTGTTCAAAGCCCTCAAACCAACACAAAAAACTTTAAACTTGGTTTCTTTGTGAATTTTGTATGTGATTTGTATTTGTGTGTCTACTCAAAAAGATTGACTTTTTTTATTGTAGAATATCCATTAATTTTTTATTAAATATATTATATAAGTTATAAAACCTTTAACTTGTTAATCATTATTAATAGACTTTTGAGTGGTATTCGTTAAATAGGAGGTTTCAAATACATGAGGTGTTTGCAAATTTTTATGGGGTTTTCAAATGCATGAGGTTCAAGGAAAAATGCTAGCTTTATAAGTATGTATGATATGGGGATGGGACAACTAATGAAAATTTCAGCATTTTGTCCCTTTGCATTTAATGCTCTGACATCTTTTGTCATCTAGTTTGAGTTGTGACAAAATCATCAAATCCGAGATGTCTCTCCAAGCCAAAGCCTCTCACAATCTATGACCCTTGCATCACTTCAGACAGCACCTCGCACCATAGCTCTATTATGAGATGTTCTCATTGTTATCCGAGAGGTCACTTCTAGTCTGAGACAAATCATTCTGAAGTCTCGCATCGCATAAAAGCATCGCTTCGGACTTCTGGCACATTCCTCGCAGAATCCGAAACCATACCTATCCAAGACGCCTCGTAGTTCCGCAACGCCTCGCAAATCCAAGACGCTAGCAATTTTGAGACACCTCACATCCAAGAAGCTTCGCATATCCGGGACGCCTCTTCTTTCGAAAATATCTCTCACCTCCGAGACTCACCACCATTCCGAACCTTCGCCTCAGATTCAAGCCTCCGAAATACCCTGGCTCACTTCATCCATCTCGGTCCGGCTATAGGATCTGAGATCCAACTCCAAAACAACCTTCCTTCCCTTCCAAGGCTATCCCTTCTTACCCTCTCTTCGGATCCATCATTCTCCTCGGATCCACCTGAAAACGTTTTTTTTTCGTTACTTCGGATATCTTTAGTCCAAGGTCACCACGAATTTTTTATTTTTTGTTTTAATTAAAACCAATTCATTTTATTTAACACCCATTATTTTTTTAATTCTAATTATTTTTATTAAAACCATTTTTTTTATTTAAACCAATTTTTTTTGAACGCCAATTTTAGCCCAATGGTTCATGACTTCATTCTTCTTGCTGATTATGAGTGAAGACTCAATTTGGTTTAGAGATTATTACTTATGTGTTCTTACTCTTTCCAAGCTACTTGCATTTGCAGCCTCAGACTTTTATGCTTCAGAGATTCGGATCCACATATTTTTCGAGGTTTGGATCTTTTCCGAGGTTTGCATTTTTACTTCTATAGGACCGTTATTTGGGAGTCCGGGTATGCGTTTCGGTTGTCAAAATTACTTCGGTTCAGCATTATGATTCTTCAGTAGTGGGTTTATCATACATGTTCCACAATGTTTGTTCAGTTCGGCAATACATCACCAAGTCTACCCATGACCAAAAAATAATATCCTCGATTTCACGGGTAGATGCTCACATCAAGGGGGAGCGTGCGATGCTGCATCATATATGATATATTCTCTTTCCCTGGTTTCATGATTATTTTTTATCTTTATTACATGTTCGATAAAAAATAGGGGGAGAATCATGAGCACCCATTCTGGTTTATTATTGGAGTTTGACGTTAGAGATATTTGAAGACGGAGATTGATTTAGTAGTATGACGTGGCACTTAATTTTGATCTTCCGATCAAATTTTTGGCATTGCTAGACTATGTCGTCGGATCCATATTATTTATTATTTGGACTTCACTTTTGGACGCTTCACATTTTCAACAGGTTATTCGTCAGATATTAGTTGGTGCATTATCACTCGTGTTCGAAATATTAAAGACATTGTGTGATTCGAAATTGTGCTCTTCGGTTCTATAGTCGAGGGGGAGACAGTGAACATGATTGGTTTTTGGGGACTGATCACATTCGAAGATTGAGATTTCATATTTTATTCAGAGTTGGTTTCTCTGTATGTTCTTTGATGATAGAGATTCCATTGCCAGATTCCGAGATCATGACGGCTTCAACTTTTTTGAGGCACTTTAGCACCATACCTACCGGACCTACCCATCGGATATTCTGCCTTTGATCACTGCTTTACCCTCACCATTTCCGAGAATTTAGGGGAGATTGTTGGAGCATGAAAATGCTCTACAATGATGAGTGTTTATTACGTTAGATGGTGGTTGTCGAGGCCAACACAAATAATAACCCTAAATATTACACACTAAAATAGTGTATAGTGGTAAAGGGATCGAATCCACAGAGATTGGTTCAATTTATAACTCTATGAAAAATCTCTTTGTAAAAATACTTGTAAAATGACAATAAAAATAAAATAGGGGGTTTTGATGTTTTGAAATACTTGAAACAAACTAGAATTAACTGTGATTTAAATAGACAAATGCAACAAAATTAAGAGTTTAATGTAAAATCAATAAGGGAGAGATGGTTGACTTAAAGTTTCCTCACTTTGACTTTTGATGAACATATCATTAGAATCCAATGGTGCAATACTTTGATTTAAATCCTTAATTTGGCTATAGCAATCCAAGGAGCTTGAGATTACCTAGACTTTTCTTAATTGTTGAAATGGCTAGAGAAGCTCATAACAATTTCCTTAGTCAAAGTCACTAATTCCAAATAGCATGTAATTAGTGAAAGTCAACAAGCATTAAGAACCAAAAAGTCACCAAATCCAAGAGGGGTTAAATGCTTTCACCACCATGTTGGAGGAAATGTTTTTATGATTGTGTAAAGCAAAAACAACACAAAAATCATTTGTTGCTTGCTAATTTGAGGATCATTTACTTAATCAAGAAATTAGCCAACTAATCACCACAAACATATTTAAACTCATGAATAAAAACATACTAGTAGTGATAATATGATAAAACACAAAACAATTCCATAAAGATTTAAGAACAAGTTCATGGATTCTTCAACATCCAACAAAAGTTCAAAAGATTCAACAAAAAGTCAACCAAGATTTGTTTAGCCAAGCATGGCTAAACTCAAATGAACAAAGTTAGATAAGATTGTACCAAACATTTGACAAGATTCAAGAGATGAAAAGAAGATATTCTTCAAGTGTTCTTGGCCTCCAAAAGTGCTCCAAACTCCAGAGAGAATGTCTCAAAATCGGACCTTCAAGATTAGGCTAAAGAGGCACACCAAACTTCCCAAAATAGAGCTCTTAGCAAAATCCCGAAATTGCCCTTGTCAGGAATCCACGCGGGCTGTGGGCTCTGACGGGTAATTTTGGGCTTCTTCAAGTTTTGAGCCCCCACAGCTAATCCATTGGCCCAGTTCGAATCCAATCAACTCCTAGCCCATTTTTCTTCAATATTTCTTCAATTAAAGCCCAATTTGTCTATCCACATCACTCTAAACTTCCGCAAACTCCCAAATATTGATCTTGCACACTCAAGAATTCTCCCGCGTCTTTCAAATTTAAAGCTCAATTCTTCCAAGCCTTCAAGCAATTGACAGGTCCACCCCATGAGTCACCTTCATAGCCATCAAGCACGAAATCCCCAATTCCTTTCAAGCCCAATCGCCTCCCAAGAGTGTCGCCCCGCTAGTTTCCAAGAAAATCTGCGATAATGCTCAAGAAACTAGAAAGTACCCCGAAATGGTCATAAAAATAACAAAAGGGAAAATATGCATGGAAGTTAACTAAAATGCGAATGAAATGTACTAAAATAAACTATAAAAAGAAGTAAATAAAATGAAGCTATCATTAGAATATTCTCTTGTATGGAAAACATATTCCCTTCACTAGTATATAAAGTGGAGGTAAGGGTCATTTGTTTATATGTGTTCACTATGTAGACATACACTTTAGAGAGAGTTTTGGGTGGGGATTATCCCCATCCATGAGTGTTCTTCATGTATCATGTTGTATCTCTCTATCTATCCATTACAATTTACTCACATATTATGTTCTTCATTGTTCACACGATTATCTTCTTGATATTATTATTCCGCACCAATTCAATCAATAAAATGGGTTTCTACACACCCGCTATAGGGCTCCCAACTCGTGATGTTACAGCTCTGATTCCCAAATAGCTAGCAAGATGGTATATAATTTTGCAACAAAAGCCAGAGCAATAATAGACTATAAAAAGAATAAGTTGAGACTTGTAACCTTATCTTCATGCTTCTTATGGTTGATGGAGAAACTAACCAAGCAATGAAGAAGTCAGTGAATAGGTGACCGAATGTGGCTCGCTTGCGAGACACCCGAATGGAGTGTCCTGTTCACAACTGTGGTCCAAAATTCATAACCATTCACCCCAGAGGAGAATTGTGCACAACCTTCCTAAAAAATATGTCAAAAATTTGAGACCTTGTTTGCTCGTGCTCATAAATACCCATCCTCCAAGAAAATTCCGCAAGACTGTACTCCCGATATTCGCCCTAAGGCGAAAAACTAATGCCCGTGCAAAGTTAGGATCCATCATGGCGTCTTCAAATGAGACCGAAGCGAAAAACTCAACACATAATTCCTTAAATACCGACTCGCTAATAGCAGATAAATTCTTCCACCCATTACAAGTGAAAGAAAACCCATCCCCGGTAAATGTCTTCGTTAAATATGGAGTCATCCTTAGGGGTGTAAGTGAGCCGAGCTACTCGTGAGCTACTCAGGATCGACTAATTAGAAGCTCGACTCGAGATAGAATTAACCAAGCTCAAGCCTAAATATGAGACTCGTTTATTAAACGAGCTCGAGTCGAGCTTTAACAAGAAACCCTTTGACTCAAAATTTGGTTCCCAAAGGTGTGTAAGTGGAACCGAAAGGGTAATGATATAATCCGAATGGCCTAAGTGTGAAAATGACCATGTGTGGAGCATAAAGATGTAATGTAAGCACCTTTTCAAACTTGTGGTTTTTCAAAGATAATGAAAATGTCCAAACGTGGACTAAAAGACTCTCTAAAATTCTAAGAAAATCGCAAAAAGATATGGTGATGTAAAGAGACTGGATATGGATTCTACTCGGGGACAAGCACCAATGCTTCATCCTAACAGTTCAAACATGATCAAGTGTGATCCTCTCGGCGGTAGTGACCGCAAGGCTAAGAACATCCATTGCTATAGTATATCCTACAGTTGTTAGTATTGTATGCATAATTTTTCATGAAACTACCTGGCCATGATCACTTACCCCTTTAAGCTACCAGCATCTGATCCCAAGTATGAAATCCCAAACTGCAGCCAATGGTCCCGGTTCGATGGGTGAGATAGCAACAAGATCCTGGACCAATAATGATACAATAACTGTGAACCTGTTCCATGGTATCCAAGAGAGGTGAGAATAAACAGACAACAAAAATGCATGAATGCTAATGCCTTAGGCTAAATGTTATGCAAAAATATAAAAGGTGAAAAAGAAGAAAATAAAATCTTTTTGGAATTTTAAATAAAAAAATTAAAAAAAATGAATGAAAATTAGCTTAATACTAAAATGTTATGCAACCTAGGTAAAAATGCATGAAAAAGTAAAAGATAAGGGAAATGCCCCACCCCAAGCTTAAGAACAAGCATTGTCCTCAATGCTTAAGGAAAGGGCGGAAAGGACCTAAATAGGAGGACCGGGCGGCGGGAAATGCCCGTGGCGATAATGGTAGTCCCATATATCTTGGACCTGGCGGGAAATGGGAGGGAAGGACTGCTCCAATCGACCAACGCGACTCGCCACATCTTGGATGGCTCTCATATTCTCTTGTGTTTGGGTATCGATGCGCTGCACCGTGGAGAACATTGTGGCAAATTGATCAAAGAATGTAGGGGGGAAATATGGTGGGACTTCGTGTCCCCCCTGCTGCTGCGGCTGGAACTGAGGCTCGACGAATTGCTGTGCAGGCTGAAACTGGTCATCCTCATCATCCACAGGTGGAGGGTAGTCTGATGGAATGATCCATTGCTCGGGATCGGTCGGCTCAAAACTTCCTATATAGTCTTGGGGGAGAATGAGGTATGGTTGGTTGTCAAGGATCCACATGGGACCGACGACCGAATCCCGGATGAGTTGCATTCGGCGAAGTGCGTTGCCGTCAAGGCTAGAGGGTCCGGAAGCCTTCTCGAATGGAAGAGTAGAGAGATGAAGTTGAAGCGGTGGCTGGGATGCAATGAGGGTGATTATCCCCCCAATGAAAATGTCTCCTTTGTCCATAGTTGTGACGTTGTAACACTTGGTGAAGAAAAAGGAGGCAAAATCAGGCTGCGAACCGTTCTCACGAGTCATGCACCAAAGAAAAAATAATTCCGCCTTTGAAATTTGTCCCACTTCGGAGCGGGCGAAAATGGTGCATGTGAGAACTCGATGCGCTAGGCGCAAACATGGGTGGATTATGGAGGAGGCCTTTGACGAAGACGATGAGTATTGTGGCTCGTTGGTAATTTGTTGCCAAAAGTGATGCTCATTGAAGTTTCCGGGCCATGGGTCATATTGGTAATATAGGTTGTCCACTGGAGTGCCCATCAAGGCGTTCACGACCCGATGCGGTAGGGATCGTTTCTCACCGAGCATTTGAAAGGTGACAGTTTGGGCTTCCTCCTCGGAATTGAATGTGGCAAGAAATTCCAAGGTGGGTTCAACATAAGTGGCGGCGCGGTTATAGAGGAATTGACCCCACCCGATGTTGTTAAATAACGCTTGGACTCCATCGAGCACCCCAAGACTAGCAAAAGATTCCCTATGTAGGAATTTTGTTGACTTGACTTGACGCTTATTTGAAACGAGAAAATCATAAGTTTTACGATCCTCGCGATTCAATAAACGAAACGGGGGATCCTTGGATTTTCCCTTCGACCCTCCTTTAGAGGAAGTTGCTCCCATCCCCGTTTTTGCACGCTTTGACATTTATTCGGGACAAAATTTTACCAATAATAATTTTCAGCCACAATAAAGGCACACAATACCAACAACAAATGGGAAATTGGGATGTAAACAATCAAGTTATAGGAATGAGATTACCCAATTTCTTAGACCCAGGATGAACTAGTGCCACCAAAAAGATTTCGTCATGACATACCCCAAGCTTGCAATTTTGCTCCGTATTTGACGCTTTAATCGCTAAAACAACCCCACAAACTAGCTTCAAGATGACATTCCGGCGAATGGAGTGGCGGCACCCGGAATTAGACGGAAATTTTTCGTGAGTTTTTGTGGGAAGTTTGGTATGACTAGAAAGCTCTTGATGAGAGAAACAAAACCCCGTGCTCGGATTCTCCAATGGTGGCCGGAGTTGGCCGGAAAACGCGAAAGAAGGTGGTGGTGGGTGGTGGTGGCGCCCGGAATTCCGGCCACAGATCGGACCTGAATTTGGGTGGGGTTTGTAGAGGATGAAAAATGGAGAAGAATGGCGGTGGTTTCGCGAGATTCCGACCGGTAGAACTCCGGGAAAATGGATTTTTTGTGAGAAGTGGGTTTAGTGTTCTTGAGCTTCTAGAGAGAGAATTGAGGAATTTGTTAGGTTAGAATGAAGAAGAAGGGTGTTGGAGGTGTTTAATCTTTGGTCAAGGAAGGTCAAATCCGGGTCAATGTTGGTCAACTCATTAAACCTCTTGGTCAACGAAAGTCAAGGCAGTCAACAGCTCAAAAATCAGTCAAACGACCAACAGGTGGGCTGGGCGCGGGCCGCGTCTAGCCTTGTCGAATACAGCAGAACCAAAAGCAAAAAAAAAAACGACATCTGCGTGGGTTGGCCGCGGGAACTAGTTTGCTCAAAAAATTGCCTAGTGCTTCGAAAATCCACGCGGGTTAGGCGCGGGCCGCGGGCTGGTCGCGTCTACTTGCTAGAAAACCTTCTGAACCTTCTGACCTTTAACGCGGGCTGGGCTCGGGCCGCGGGCTGCCCGCGGGCTATGCTGCACATCAAAAATGGGATTTTTCCAAAAAAACCGATTTTTTAAGCCAAAACGATCCCCGTAAGGCCCGGTATCAAAAATTTGACAAAATTTGGAGTAAAATGGGGATCGATTGGTGAAACCTTTCAAAAGTTGGAGTAAAATGATTTATTAGAATTTGAAAAAATGGTGAAAGCACATTGCTTTCCAAAAATGCCCTTCTTTAACGTCTTTGGCGAGACGTCCTCCTAGCTTTCTTCAACACATCGGGACATCCAAATGGATGATTTCAAGGGAATTAGCACTAAAACCTTCATAAAATGGCTTCAACCGGTGCCCATTGACTTTGAAAATTTGTCCCGTCTTTTCGCTTTGAATTTCCACCGCCCCTTGGTCAAAGGTCTTAATCACAACAAAAGGTCCAATCCATCTTGACCTTAGCTTGCCTGGAAATAACTTCAATCGTGAATGGTATAGTAAGACCCTATGCCCCGGTTCAAAATGCTTCCGGGTGATGGACTTGTCGTGGAAGAGCTTCGTTTTCTCCTTGTAAATCCTTGCCTTTTCATAGGAGTCGTTTCTCAATTCTTCTAGCTCTTGGAGTTGAAGTTTCCTATGCCTTCCCGCCTCGTCAATGTTGAAATTGCATTGCTTGACCGCCCAAAATGCACGGTGCTCTAACTCGAAGGGAAGATGACATGGCTTTCCAAAGACCAACCTAAACGGGGACATTCCTATCGGGGTCTTGTACGCAGTCCGATAGGCCCATAAGGCATCGTCTAGTCTCAAACTCCAATCCTTCCTTGTCGGATTCACTGTTTTCTCTAGAATAGACTTCACTTCACGATTCGAAACCTCCGCTTGGCCATTTGTTTGAGGGTGATAGGCGGTAGAGACACGATGGGTCACGTTGTACTTTTTCAATAAAGCTTCCATCATTTTGTTGCAAAAGTGCATCCCTCTATCACTAATCAAAGCCCTAGGCACACCAAATCTCACAAACACATTAGATTTTAAAAACTCGATAACTGTTTCGGCATCATCCGATCTTGTGGCTTTAACCTCAACCCACTTAGAAACATAGTCAACCGCGAGCAAGATGTAAACGTTGCCAAACGAAACAGGAAATGGACCCATGAAATCAATCCCCCATACGTCAAAATTTTCACAAACAAGGATTGGATTTTGGGGCATTTGGTTCTTTTGCGAAATGTTTCCCGTCATTTGACACCGTTCACAACTTTTGCAAAACAAGTAGCAGTCGCGTGACATGGTTGGCCAAAATACTCCACATTCAAGAACCTTTCTCAAGGTTCGGCTAGGTCCGAAGTGTCCCCCACAAGCAAATTCATGACAAAATTGCAAAATGGATTGGTGCTCTTGTTGGGGTACACATCGCCTAATGATTTGATCGGGACAATGTTTCCACAAATAAGGCTCATCCCACACATAATACTTTGCATCACTTTTCAACTTGTCTTTTTGAGCACGTATGAATGTGTCGGGATACCTTTTTGTGACCAAAAAGTTAACGATATCGGCATACCAAGGAATAGATTGAGTAAGGGAAAAGAGATGCTCATCCGGAAACTCGTCCCGCAACGGGAGAGGAGTTTCATTTGAAGTGATCCGGCTTAGATGATCGGCCACGAGGTTCTCGCATCCGCTCTTGTCCCGGATTTCCAAGTCAAATTATTGTAACAGTAGGATCCACCGGATGAGTCTCGGCTTTGCATCTTTCTTTGTCATCAAGTACTTGAGAGCCGCATGATCCGAATACACTATGACTTTGGTGCCAAGTAGATATTGCCGAAACTTCTCCAAAGCAAACACTATGGCCAATAGCTCCTTCTCCGTGGTTGATTAGTTGCTTTGAGCATTGTCTAGTGTCCTTGATGCATAATAGATCACGTGGGAAGCCCTCCCGTTCTTTTGACCCAAAACGGCGCCTATCGCATAGTTGCTTGCATCACACATGATCTCAAAGGGGAGATCCCAATTTGGTGCTTGCATGATGGGGGCGGATGTAAGCAACTCTTTGAGCTTGTCAAAAGCTTCTTTGCACGCCTCGTTAAACTCGAAATCAACCTCCTTTTGCAAGAGTTGGCACATTGGTCTTGTTATCTTTGAAAAATCCTTGATGAACCTTCGATAGAAACCTGCATGGCCCAAAAAAGAACGAACTTCCCGAACACAAGTCGGGTAAGGTAAGCTTTGAATAACATCAATTTTGGCCTTATCTACCTCAATTCCTTTTTTAGACACAATGTGACCCAAAATGAGACCTTGACTCACCATGAAATGGCATTTTTCAAAATTTAGAACCAAATTTGTCTCAATGCATCTTTTTAAAAGTTTGGTGAGATTGGTCAAACACTCTTGAAAGGAGTTGCCATATACCGTGAAATCGTCCATAAAAACCTCAATTATATTTTCAACGTATTCCGAAAAGATACTAACCATACAACGTTGGAAAGTGGTCGGGGCATTACACAATTCGAATGGCATTCTACGGTGTGCGAAAGTGCCAAATGGACATATAAAAGTTGTCTTTTCTTGGTCCTCCGGTGCCACCGGGATTTGGTGAAAACCGGAGTACCCGTCTAGACAACAATAATGGGATTTCCCGGCCAACCTTTCTAACATTTGGTCAATGAAAGGCAATGGGAAATGATCTTTTCGTGTGCTTGCATTGAGTTTGCGGTAGTCAATACATACTCTCCACCCGTTTTGCACACGGGTGGGGACCATCATACCTTTGTTATTCTCGACCACCGTGATTCCCGTCTTCTTTGGAACGACTTGCACCGGGCTCACCCACTTGCTATCCGAGATTGGATAGATCATCCCTGCATCTAGGAGCTTCAAAATCTCTTTATTGACCACTTCCATCATTGGCGGATTCAACCTTCTTTGTGCGTCCCGTCTCAGCTTGCATTCATCCTCCGTTAAGATCTTGTGCATACAAGTGGAGGGGCTCAATCCCTTGATATCCGCAATCATCCATCCCATGGCTTCTTTATGCTCCTTCAAAACCTTGATGAGTTGTTCCTCTTCAAATTCGGTTAAGTGAGTTGAAATGATAATCGGAAGGGTTTCATTCTTTCCCAAATAGGCATACTTCAAGTGTTGAGGTAAGACCTTCAATTCCAATTCGGGTGGTTGAACAAGGGATGGGGGCAATTTTGTATGAGTTGGGGGCAATTCAACTTGCTTGACATCTAATCTTGTGGATTTCTTCATCTCCATTTTATTTACCAACTTCTCAACTTCCGGATCCAAAGAATAAAGTTTTAATCGCTCGGCTAGCTTCCCACAATCGAATCCTTTGCTTAAGATCATCTCCAATATATCACCGTTAGATAACTCGAACAATTCTTGAGTGATTGGCTCGACAACATCAACAAAGTACAAAGATGAAACATCACTAGGATATCTCATGGCATCATAAATATTAAAACTTAGTGTTTCGCCATCAAACTCCATTGTCAAACTTCCCGCATACACATCGATCTTCGTCCTAGCCGTCTTCAAGAACGGTCTCCCAAGCAAGATTAGAGCCGATTTGGAGGACATTTGCTCATCTAGATCAATCACATAGAAATCTGCCGGGAAGACCAATTGGTTCACTTGCACTAGGACATCTTCCAAAACACCTCTAGGAAAGACACTTGATTTATCCGCAAGAGAGATTATGACACCGGTTTCACTTAAGGGTCCGACATTCAATGATTCATACACCGAATAGGGCATGACATTGATAGAGGCACCAAGATCAAGCATAGCACTACTAAAAGTGACATCTCCAATCTTGCAAGGAACCGTGAACATCCCGGGATCTTTGCATTTGGGTGGAAGTTTCCTTTGTAAAACCGCAGATGCGTTTTCATTCATCAAAATTTTCTCATTTCCCTTCAACTTCCTCTTGTTGGTGCAAAGTTCTTTCAAGAACTTTGCAAATTTCGGAATTTTCTTGATTGCATCAAGTAGAGGGATGTTTACTTCCACCTTTCGGAAGGTGTCCAAAATCTCTTTCTCCTCCATATTCTTCTTTGAAGTTGCAAGTCGGGAGGGGAACGGTGGTTGAGTGGCTATCGGTGTTATTAAAGGGGTAGTCTTCTTTGGGGCTCCGACTTGTGCATCGTTCTTGACTATAGGTTCTTCAATGGGAATGATCTCTATTTCTTCCTCTTCTTCCCTTGGCTTCTTCTTTGAAGTACTTTCTCCGGCTTGTTTGCCACTTCTCAAGGTCACCACATTGACATTTGGGTTCTTTTCGGTTTGAGAAGGGAGTTTACCACAGGATTCCAACTTGCTTATAGATGTAACTATATCTCCTATTTGTGCTTCAAGGTTGGAGATACTAGTCCTTGTCTCTTTTTGGAATTGTTGGGTACTAGTGGCTAGAGATTTGACAATGTCTTCAAGAGACATTCCGAAGCTACTTGGTTGAGATTGAGGAGGTTGTTGATGATGATGTGGAGGGTGCGGTTTGGGTTGATAGTGTGGTTGTTGATGTTGGTATTGAGGTTGTGGTGGTGGATAGGACGGTCTAACCAATGCATTTTGAGGCAATGGTATTGAGTTGTAGCTCATGTTGGGATTTGGCTTCCAACTCGAATTATATGCATTTTGGTAACCGGATGGTTTGTTGTGGTAGTTTTGGAACTCTCCCGTGGCATTCACATGTTCTGCATCTTCTTGAAGGATGGGACACATATCCGTAGGATGTCCCATTGTTGCACATATTCCACAAACCATCACTTGTGGAGTTTGTCCCATGGCTAGCTTTTGGATAACAGAGGTTAGATCTTTTATTTGAGACTCAAGATTTGATGTTCCCACTACATTGACTTTGTGTTGTGTGTCTCTCTTCATATCTTGGCAAGGGCCAAAATGTTGCGAATTTGCGGCTATGGTGTTGAAAAGTTGTCTTGTTTGTTGTGGGGTTTTACTAAAGACATCTCCACCACTTGAGGCATCAACTAGTCTTCTCTCCATTGGCAACAATCCCTCATAGAAGTGTTTAATGAGGAGTTGTTCCGGAATTTGGTGTTGTGGGAAACTATAGCACAAGTTGTTGAACCTCTCCCAATAATCATGGAAAGTCTCATTTTGACCTTGGCGGATTCCACAAATCTCATTTCTAAGACTTGAGACTCTTGAGGCGGGATAGAATTTATCAAGGAAATCTCTTGCCATGTCGGCCATGAGTTGATCGACCCCGGTGGAAGATAGAATAACCAATCTTTTGCTCTATCGTCCAATGAAAAGAGGAATGCCCTTAGCTTGATTTGGTCATCGGTTGACCCTTGTGGCTTCATGCTAGTGCAAATAATGTGGAACATCTTCAAATGCTTATGAGGGTCTTCATTCTCCAATCCATGAAAAGTTGGTAGATGATGGACTAAACTTGACTTCAACTCCGAGCCTCCTTCCAAAACCGGGTAATTGATACCGGTTGGAGTTTGTGTAACATCGGTCTCCATCATTTGCCTCAAAGTTCTTTCGGGAACTTCTCCTCTGTCCGCCATTGCAATTGGTTCAATAATGGGTGGATTTTGTTGTAGGGGTGGTGTTTCGGGAATTTCTTGGCGAGGGTCGGGACTAGAATCGGGTTCTATATCACTTAATGAAGCGGTTTCAACCTCCGGGTCCCCGTGGGGGTTAGAAGTTTGACCACGTTCAACTCGTTTTTCCTTCGCCAAACGCCTTAATTCTTTTTCGATTTCCGGATTGTCAATCAAGTCACCTGTACGCTGAGAGCTGGGCATAGAGAAACAAATTGATTAAAAATAAACCAATCCCCGGCAACAGCGCCAAAAATTTGGTGGTTGTCGAGGCCAACACAAATAATAACCCTAAATATTACACACTAAAATAGTGTATAGTGGTAAAGGGATCGAATCCACAGAGATTGGTTCAATTTATAACTCTATGAAAAATCTCTTTGTAAAAATACTTGTAAAATGACAATAAAAATAAAATAGGGGGTTTTGATGTTTTGAAATACTTGAAACAAACTAGAATTAACTGTGATTTAAATAGACAAATGCAACAAAATTAAGAGTTTAATGTAAAATCAATAAGGGAGAGATGGTTGACTTAAAGTTTCCTCACTTTGACTTTTGATGAACATATCATTAGAATCCAATGGTGCAATACTTTGATTTAAATCCTTAATTTGGCTATAGCAATCCAAGGAGCTTGAGATTACCTAGACTTTTCTTAATTGTTGAAATGGCTAGAGAAGCTCATAACAATTTCCTTAGTCAAAGTCACTAATTCCAAATAGCATGTAATTAGTGAAAGTCAACTAGCATTAAGAACCAAAAAGTCACCAAATCCAAGAGGGGTCAAATGCTTTCACCACCATGTTGGAGGAAATGTTTTTATGATTGTGTAAAGCAAAAACAACACAAAAATCATTTGTTGCTTGCTAATTTGAGGATCATTTACTTAATCAAGAAATTAGCCAACTAATCACCACAAACATATTTAAACTCATGAATAAAAACATACTAGTAGTGATAATATGATAAAACACAAAACAATTCCATAAAGATTAAAGAACAAGTTCATGGATTCTTCAACATCCAACAAAAGCTCAAAAGATTCAACAAAAAGTCAACCAAGATTTGTTTAGCCAAGCATGGCTAAACTCAAATGAACAAAGTTAGATAAGATTGTACCAAACATTTGACAAGATTCAAGAGATGAAAAGATGATATTCTTCAAGTGTTCTTGGCCTCCAAAAGTGCTCCAAACTCCAGAGAGAATGTCTCAAAATCGGACCTTCAAGATTAGGCTAAAGAGGCACACCAAACTTCCCAAAATAGAGCTCTTAGCAAAATCCCGAAATTGCCCTTGTCAGGAATCCACGCGAGCCGCGGGCTCTGACGGGTAATTTTGGGCTTCTTCAAGTTTTGAGCCCCCACAGCTAATCCATTGGCCCAGTTCGAATCCAATCAACTCCTAGCCCATTTTTCTTCAATATTTCTTCAATTAAAGCCCAATTTGTCTATCCACATCACTCTAAACTTCCGCAAACTCCCAAATATTGATCTTGCACACTCAAGAATTCTCCCGCGTCTTTCAAATTTAAAGCTCAATTCTTCCAAGCCTTCAAGCAATTGACAGGTCCACCCCATGAGTCACCTTCATAGCCATCAAGCACGAAATCCCCAATTCCTTTCAAGCCCAATCGCCTCCCAAGAGTGTCGCCCCGCTAGTTTCCAAGAAAATCTGCAATAATGCTCAAGAAACTAGAAAGTACCCCAAAATGGTCATAAAAAATAACAAAAGGGAAAATATGCATGGAAGTTAACTAAAATGCGAATGAAATGTACTAAAATAAACTATAAAAAGAAGTAAATAAAATGAAGCTATCATTAGAATATTCTCTTGTATGGAAAACATATTCCCTTCACTAGTATATAAAGTGGAGGTAAGGGTCATTTGTTTATATGTGTTCACTATGTAGACATACACTTTAGAGAGAGTTTTGGGTGGGGATTATCCCCATCCATGAGTGTTCTTCATGTATCATGTTGTATCTCTCTATCTATCCATTACAATTTACTCACATATTATGTTCTTTATTGTTCATATGATTATCTTCTTGATATTATTATTCCGCACCAATTCAATCAATAAAATGGGTTTCTACACACCCGCTATAGGGCTCCCAACTCGTGATGTTACAGCTCTGATTCCCAAATAGCTAGCAAGATGGTATATAATTTTGCAACAAAAGCCAGAGCAATAATAGACTATAAAAAGAATAAGTTGAGACTTGCAACCTTATCTTCATGCTTCTTATGGTTGATGGAGAAACTAACCAAGCGATGAAGAAGTCAGTGAATAGGTGACCGAATGTGGCTCGCTTGCGAGACACCCGAATGGAGTGTCCTGTTCACAACTGTGGTCCAAAATTCATAACCATTCACCCCAGAGGATGCACAACCTTCCTAAAAAATATGTCAAAAATTTGAGACCTTGTTTGCTCGTGCTCATAAATACCCATCCTCCAAGAAAATTCCGCAAGACTGTACTCCCGATATTCGCCCTAAGGCGAAAAACTAATGCCCGTGCAAAGTTAGGATCCATCATGGCGTCTTCAAATGAGACCGAAGCGAAAAACTCAACACATAATTCCTTAAATACCGACTCGCTAATAGCAGATAAATTCTTCCACCCATTACAAGTGAAAGAAAACCCATCCCCGGTAAATGTCTTCGTTAAATATGGAGTCATCCTTAGGGGTGTAAGTGAGCCGAGCTACTCGTGAGCTACTCAGGATCGACTAATTAAAAGCTCGACTCGAGATAGAATTAACCAAGCTCGAGCCTAAATATGAGACTCATTTATTAAACGAGCTCGAGTCGAGCTTCAACTAGTGGGCTCACGATCCTATATATATATATATATATATATATATATATATATATATATATATATATATATAGGCTAGTTTAGGCTCATTTAGGCTCGCGAGCTCAATAAATTGTTCACGAGCCGAGCTCGAGCTTCATTTTTAGGCTCGAATCAAGCTCGAGCTCGGGCTTGTATTACCATCCCATCTTATTTTTAAAGTTTGTCACCACACTTTGAGGCATGTTGACTGGAAGTTGATATAATGAGTGAAGGTTAAACACATTTCCATGGAATTGCTCATTAGTTCTCATTGATGCCATTTTCTGTAAAATAAATCATAAACATTTCCAAAGGAAGTAACAAAGATTAAACAACCAACAGAAAAAGCACAAAGCTCGTTTGAACCGAACTCATATCGTGAGCTGAGCTCGAAGCCACATTGTGAGTCGTGAATAACAGATGCAATCAGACATTCTAATGCTCATAAATCACACATGCAATAGCTATTTCACTAAAAATTAACCCAATTTCGGCAACAAAATTCCAAAATTTTGCCATAGGTTTTCGATAATGACATTCTAATGCTCATAAATCACACATGCAATAGCTATTTCACTAAAAATTAACCCAATTTTGGCATTTGCTATCAAGAACAAACCCTAGACTTAAATGCTTAAAATTAGAAAAATTAACAAAGTTAGAGTGTAGTAATCATACCGAAATAGAAGAGGAAACACGAAATCGAGAGAAGTTTGAAGAAAACAACGGAAAATCGAAGTCAAAATCAAGTGTGGGGACCGAAACTTAGTTGTCCGTGCGAGTGGGTTTAAAGAAATGAGGGTCAAATGTTCAATGTGACGTATAAATGGTCCCCCGTGTTTTTTTATGGCTCACGCCGTGAGCTTTAAAATGTGCCAAAAATCAGGTAAAAGTAAATTGCCACGTTGTGGGTCTTAATCCCATGTCGTGGTGTCAAGATTTTTTTTTAACCAAAAACACTATTTTTCTTAAAAAAAACTCAACCACTCTTTAAATTTAACCCCGCACTTGATTTTTTACTTATCTTTAAAAAAGTAAGATGACTATAATGAAGACTTATCCTAAAACTTAAATGAAAAATAAAAAAAATGCAAAAATTAAAAGAAAAAGGGAAATCGCACCGAGCTCGGGTTGTCTCCCGAGAAGCACTTCTTTTTATGGAGTATTGAGCAGCACTCGTTGCCTCCCTACATGGTATTGGTTAGAGGTATGATCTCCATTTGCAACTTCTGTTCCTTCCATCTTTTCTTGTAAGTTGGCACCCTTCTTAAATAGGATTTTTTAGAATTCTCCATTTAAGTTTTAGAATCGCCTTCCTCATGCTTCGGTTTCAACCCTTTATTCTTCACAGCAAGTTCAGGTACTCTTTTTTCTTTTTGTAGCTCCCAAACTTCAACATCCTCCTTATCCAAATTTGTCTTGCTCAAGTCTTGTGTAAATTTTTCTTCTTCATCCTTACTTGAGAAAATTGTTTCTTCACTTCCTTCACTCACTGGAGACTTTGGAGTTTTAAAGGTGAAAACCTCAAAGACCATTAGAATTGAAGCTCTTGGTTTGGTACACTTTACTTATTTTCTTGTTTTGAATTTCTTCTTCCATCAAATTTTCTAACTCCTCAAGCTTGTTTTCCTCGTCCATATAGAATACTTCATTTTGAGCAATATCCTTCTTGAATCCATCTTCAATTCCAAAATTCATCTCCTCATTTCCCATTCGTAAGGTATGCTTTGACTTGCAAATATCCACCAAGGATTGTGCAGTATTAAGTAATGGGCATCCAGGGATTATTGGGACATCTTCATATTCCTTCATGTCTAGCACCACAAAGTCGATCGGAAAAATAAATTTTCCATTTTTTACCAATATGTCCTCAATTATGCCTCAAGGATGAGTCACTGAACGATTAGCCATATGAATTGTCACCTAGTAGTCTTCAATTTTTGAAGGTTGAGTTTTCGGTAAAATGAATATGGCATTAAATTTATACTCGCTCCAGAATCGGATAAGGCAAACGTCTTCATGTTATTTCCAAACTCACATGGAAGTGTGAGGCGATCGAGATCTCCCACTTTCGTTGGTATTCCTTCCATAATAACCATGGAACGTTGCTCACTAAGAACTACCTTGGAAGTCTTCTCTAGTTGTTGGTGAGTTTCGAGTAAATCTTGAAGAAATTTGGCATATTCGGGAACTTTGGCTAAGGAATCAATAAATGTGGTATCGATTGGAATACCCTTTACTTGTTGCATAAATTTTTTTGTTTCTGTTCCAAAGGATGCCTCTGGATCGAGAAGGAAACGGTGAAGGAGGTCGATAAGCTTTAGCACAACAAAGATTTTTTTGCCTAGACCGAGCCCACATCATGAGGTCGGTGTTTCAGCAACAATTTTTTCTTTGATTTTCTTCAGCTTTGGCTGTCATTCGTGTTGCTTTGTTTCTTCTTCCGATTCCTCCAAGAACTCAGAAATAGTGTCTTCTTCAGTGGTTATGGTCATAACATGTGGTTGTGGTTTATTATCAGGATTTTTAAGAGGTAACCGCTCGTCAACTAATGTAGTTAATTGCCCGAGTTGAGCCACAATATTTTAATGGAAACTTGATGATTTCTCATAGTGGCATCAGCTGCATCGTGGCGTTTTTCAGAAGCTTCCATGAATCTATGAAGCATTGAATCTAAGTCCACTTTTTACTCGAGTTGTGGTTGCTCCTTTTGGTAAAATCCTCATCTGGTTTGCCTATATTTTTCTTCTTTTTGCTTCTTGTACTCCTCATATGGCAACCATTCCATCTTTGGATTTCTCCAATCTTCATCATAGCGGTCTCCACTTGAGTAACAAACATGAGCTTTCCTATTCCTATTTTCGTATAAATGACAATCTTTTGTTAAATGTGGCCGATTGCAATTTTTACAACCCACACAGATTGTGTGTATGGATTGGTCCATCTTCGTCATCCTACGATCCATGTTACTCAACATTGCCAAAACAACCTCCATGTCTTCCAAAGCACCATTTCCGATTCCCCTTGCTCCATCATTACGAGGGTTGTGGTACTCCCGTGAATTCTTTGAAAATTCTTCGATTATTTCCTTAATTTCAGCGAGATTATTCTTTTTTAAAGGTCCTTGAGAATCAAGGAGTTTCCTTGTCATTACATTCACCCCATCATAGAAGATAGAAACTTCTTGTTGATCATTTCGATCACTTTGGGGACAATTCCTTATTAACCCTTTATATCGCTCCTATGCTTCA